>NC_081774.1:13079888-13453221 GCF_963082965.1 Carassius carassius | reverse complement strand
TGACTTCTATTTGACTTTTCAACAAAGTTGCAAATTATCAAACAAACCAAGTGTGTTAATGTTTAATTAACCATGATTTGTTATATGATTCCAGATATTTTAAAAACAGTTTGTTCTTCAATAATACAAAATACAAAAATCAATAGTTATTAAAATATTTTATTATTATAATTTAAATAATAATAATTTTATTATTTATAATTTGAAGCCATCCTGTGCCCCTTTTCTGAGTTTTCTGACACCCTGATGGACCCTGGGCCCCCTGGTTGAAAGCTGTTTATTATATATCTATTTAATACACATGGCGCACAAAAAGAGCTGTCAGTCAAAGTGACATCCTCTGTCACGCAAAATCCTGTAAGATTTTTGTGACCGGTCCCTTTAATTGATAGTCCGTCTCACGAGACTTGTGGTCTCTGCAGCCCCACCTGCTGGCCGACAAATAAGATGTTGTTCGGTTTTCACTGACTTTCACGAAAGCCACTTAAATTTCGTCTAACGTTTAAGTCCCATTTCGATATTTTATTTATAGAATTTGTTATAGAATATATTTTGTTAACATTCATAACAAATGAACTTGTAAGCTTATACGCAGGTATGATAAGGACGGAGACGGCTATTTGATCTCCCTGTCCCGTGCTCATCCCTCTCTAAGCAAGCTTTTCTCTGAGAATGATCTGTATTTTAGACATCTGTGTGTTGTTCAGCACTGTGTTTCTGTGTTTCTCTGCACGCAGTAGGTGACGTTTAGAAGAGGAGGGGCTTTTACGCGCCGACCGTCCCCCATGTGTTAAGGAAGGATGATGATTTAAGAACAGTTAACCGAGTGGTCATCTACAGCAGAATAGCGCCAGGCCCAGCGACTCCACGCATACGGCTTTATACATGTGCCGCTCTTAATTGCCGCGGCTGATTATATGTATTTATTTATTTTCCTCCCCACTGATGGGTGAACAATGGAGAAGCCGTCCGCGGAAATTTCTGGTGACCCTCCTATTTTCCCATGCACCAGATCATTGTTTATGATGCTGTTGTTGTGTAGGAGGGCAGGGACGGACCTGATCTCGGTGAATTTCTGCTAGAAAACACTCAGAACTCGACGGGCTGTGACCGGCCTCGCATACTTCCAGATCCGAGCAGCTGATGTTGGCGGTGCTGCCGCTCTCCTCCCGGCGATCATGGTGAAAATCCCGGCGCTCACGCACTACTGGCCTCTCATCCGATTTCTGGTGCCTCTGGCCATAACCAACATAGCCATCGACCTCGGCGAACAGGCAAGTGTGAATGTGTTTTAAATACAGCGCATCATGACGGTTGTGATTTGTGATTGGTTGTGTATCTTTGGAGCTGGACACTGCAGCAGTGGCATCCCTCATCCATCCGTGCTCCTCGCTATAAGAGCTCTGTGGCTTGCGAACTTATGTTGGGTTTTATTTCTTAAGGAATCGGTGAAACGGCGGCCGTTGGTAAACAAGGCATCATCACAAACAACGTGAACCGATCAGCTGTGTGTGTTTGTCAAATGTCAACAGCTGGCCATCCAGCGCATCCAGTAACATGTGTCACACTGAACAATGCGAAAGCAATCTGAGATGAATGTGCACTTTTGGATGGGCTGATTTTGTTGTCACCTCTGCGTGAACTGGCCTTGTTTTTGTCAATCATTAACGAATGTTTTGCTCTTACAGTAGTTTTTATAACAGTCATTGCATGTCTGAAATGGATTAGCTACAAAGACAAATTTTTTTTGTTTTGTTGAACTCATAGTTGTGATTTATTAAAAAAAATAACATTCAGAGAAAGACTGTAATCTTTTTGAGCAAGCAATGTTTTCCGATATTCACCTTTTTCAGTTAAATCGGTTATCGGTTTCTTCGATATTAAGTGGACAAATAAATGAATACCCTCATATAATAATGTATTGTTAGGATAAATATAAAACTTTTAAAATAATTTATTCTTCACCATGAAATGTGTAACTCAATTACATAATAATAATCCAAATATTAATATTGTTTTATTTTTGTGGTATTATAATAAGATATATTTTGTTGTCAAAAGCAAAAACAAAACTTGGTTTTAAATATTGGTTATTAAAAACTTAAAACATAAATATCGGTCGCACTTTATTTTAAGGTCAAATTCTCGCTATTAACAGACCATTAACTATGACGTTATAAGCTGCTAATTTGCTGTTTATTAAGAAACAGAAACCGAGAAACAAATAGAGACACAATTAGCATAGCGGCTGTTCCAACAAAGCAAAAATGAGTTGTTCCACCCAAGCTAAGGAATAATAATGTACATTTGATCAGATATAACTGCAGTACAAGATTATGAGATGCATTATTTGAATGCTTGGCCAAAGAGAAAATTTGGATATTTCAAAATTAGAATGGATTTGATGGACACAACTCACTATACTGAAGAATTCATTGAAGAAAACATTGCCATTCGATTTTTGTTAGATACAAATTCATTTTTCAGAATCACTAATGGCATACAGAAGAAATGTGATCAGGAACCCTAAGAGCCCGTCTGCCCACAGTAACAGACAATCATTATCTCACTACACATTGTTCTTAGGCGTTGGAGATGAAGTGGCAGACAAAGAGTCAGAGTCAGAAGAAGGCAGCAGATAAGGAGAAGAACCCTCCATTCACACATCCTTTTGACTTTATCTGTTATTGTGCACGTCTTGCTCCTCCTATCAATTCTGTGACTGACTATCTACTGTTTTATCATTCAAATGAAATCTTAATTTAAACATAATCATTATTCTCCTGCAACAAGTATTACATATTGGTGCCACCACATTAGAGTCAAGGACAGGGCAGAAAAGTTTATTCATTAGTGCAATAACACCCACAGCTGTAGAGCGAGTAGAACTTATGCACATCTCAGCATTTTCTAACAGGTTTGACATCTGACACATTGCCACATCACCTTGTGTTGATGGGGATATATTCTGACATGTGACAATAAAGCTGTAAAATTGTTCATAATACAGTTAGTCATCATTGAGATGATTTGTAGTTACTGTAGCTCCACATTATTCAAGATTACAAGGGCTGTGTCTGATTACAGTTCACAGGTGTTTCTCTCAAGAAAGGTCCATGAATGAATGTCTTCCTCTTTCTGCTTGACACTGTTGCTTAGTCATGTTTAGACATCTGACACACGGTGCACTATGACACTGTGAAGTTTATATTTTCACACACGTGTGGCTTTAAAGACAAACACTTTTAAGAGTAGATTCTGGGTTAGTGGTCCAACATAGCAAGCTGGATCTTTTTCTAGGGGCCTTGCCATGAAAAGCATTTAGTCAGTTGATACAGGGGTAGTGTTGTATATCTTTGTGTAGAGGAATGTTTCATCCCTAAACATCAGAAATTAGATTGTTTTAGATAAAACCTTAATCTAGATTTAGTGTGGATTCATTTTCTAGATTCATTTAGATTTAGAAGAAGGTTTGTCTGCATTTAATCACTCTACTAAACCCGTCTTGTACAATGCTAAAAAAAAAAAAAGCATTTTTATAACTTCTCTCTTCCTCTACAGGCTTTGAATAGGGGTATTGCGACTGTTAAAGAGGATGCTGTAGAAATGCTGGCCAGCTATGGTCTGGCCTACTCTCTCATGAAGTTCTTCACTGGCCCTATGAGCGATTTCAAGAACGTAGGGCTGGTGTTTGTCAACAGCAAACGGGACAGAACCAAGGCAGTCCTCTGTATGGTCGCCGCAGGAACCGTGGCTATCATTTTCCACATTCTTATTGGTCAGTCTGCCAGTTTATTATTTCCTCACATATGCCTCTGGTCTTGCATGACAAGTTTGTACTAAAAGTACAGGGAACACCACTTTGTTTTTCACTTTTCCAAACAAACGTGTCATGATAGTGGACTTCGTAAGCAATGTTATGACTGGAGAAGGACCTCCTTTTAGCTCAAGTGTTCTGAATCACTCAAAGCCCACTTATCTTTTCAGATGTAGCCATTCTCTGGGGAAAAAAACCTCATTACACAAAAGAACATTTGATGCCAAGCACGGTCTCATCCGCTGTGTTGACGGAAGGGCTTTTTTGCCAGGTTTCTACATGCCTGTTCTATGTACTCTGTGAATGGAGAGGCGTCTCTCAAACAAACTCTATTCAACCTCACAGCGGTAGCTCGCCATTTATTTCTGGAATTGTGTTCACTCTCTATTATTATATTGTCATTAAACAAATTGTGCAAAATGCTGCACTCCTACTCAGCAGGAAATAAGTTCTGCCACCCATATTTAGCAAATTACAAATACTTAAGTTTGTGGGATGTGGTTAAAAAGGGTTTAGTCATCATGAAACCGTGTATTTATAGAATCTAATCCAAAAATTAGTTTGAAGAATAAAGGATAGTTACCTTGAATATGTCAGTTTCTCTAGCTCAAATACATTTGCATTTACACAAATAGCCATTTACATATGAAGCAAGAAATCAGAGCCATTTCCAGCCACTCAGCAGTACCCATATGGCAGTTACTGCTATGAGTACATGGAGAAAAAATGTGACCTTGAGGGATATAGGATACAAGCCAGCACCATCTTGGAAGAAGGCATGGATTTTTTAACTACTAAGCCACCACCTGTCCGCCATACGTAATGATGTGCTTTTAAATGAAGGAGTTATGGTGTGTTAGCATAACATGGACAATCTCCATCATCTTGAGTGTGGTTTCAGTCAGATTATGGTCGTTTGTGCAGTCAGAGAGTTTGGAAGAGCTGTGTCATCCATCTGTGGATCACGTCACCACACACATTCCTGAGAAAAGTGGGAAAAAACTGGAGAAATGCATTTATTTAGAATTGAGGAACAACATTTATTTAAAATGTATATATTTTTTTTTGTAACTTTTTTTTTTACTGTCACTTTTGATCAGTTTAATTCATCCTTGCTGAATAAGAGTATTACTCTTTTTTTTTACATTTTTTTTTTATGAAATGCAGATTCTAAATGATTCTCAAAACTTATCCTGAAGAAGAAATGAACTACTTTCTTGACATCTGCTGTTTGTGTTGGGATACACCAGACCTTCTTTATTATATTATTATATTATATTATATTATATTATATTATATTATATTATATTATATTATATTATATTATATTATATTATATTATATTATATTATATTATATTATATTAAACTATACTATATTTAGTGCTGTCAAATGATTAATCGCGATTAACCGCATCCAAAATAAATGTTTTTGTTTACATAGTACGTGTGTGTAATGTGTATATTTATTATATGTACTGTAAATACACACACATGCATGTATTTATTTAACAAAAATATGTTATGTTTATATAATACATATATTTATATTTAATATAAATTATATGAATATAAATATATACATGTAAATATTTTTAAAATGTATACTGTGTGTATTTATATATGCATAATAAATATACACATTACACACACTTATACCATGTAAACAAAAACTTTGGGTTTTTTGGATGCGGTTAATCGCGATTAATCATTTGACAGCACTAATTATTTATTATATTATATTTCTCTGTCCTTGCATGTTATTTGTGCCAGTTTTTGGAGCAAAGCCATCATGTTGAATATTAAGTTTATTATATTATTGACTATAATGCATATTAATCTTGTTCTTACTTTTTCATGTTTAGCCTACACAAATCTGGGCTATTACATCATTAACAAACTGCATCATGTGGATGAGTCTGTGGGGAGTAAGACCCGGAAGGCGTTTCTCTATCTGGGTGCTTTTCCTTTACTTGACGCCATGGTGAGTGTATCGTGACGTCTCAACCCTGGATATTTAGCTGTAATGTCATAATGTGCTCTCGCTCTGGCCGTCAGATCTGGCTGCCTGCCTGGCACAGATGGCAGAGAGTGTGTGTGTGTAAGCGTGGGTGGTAAAGCCAGGCATCAGAGCCTTTTCAGATCTGGAACCCATCAAGCTCCTTAGGGTGAATAACAGCCCACGCAAACATCCTGTGCCTGTGAATGGAGCTTCAGCTGCAGCAGTGTTTTGTTTGAAGTGTTAAGTCTCGAGAGAGCGGACCCAGTTAACAGGGTGTCCATGACCCCTAGGGGATGAAATGTGGCACTGCAGGGGGCTTACCAATTATTGCTTGTTTTTTATTTTTATGTATTATCTTTTATATATGAGCAGCATATTGGAATGATTTCTGAAGGATCATGTGACACTGAAGACTGAGTAATGACTGCTAAAGATTCTGCTTTTCAATCACAGGAATAAATTACATTTTATACCTTTTTTTTTACATGCTGTTGTTACTGAATTTTTTATCAAATTAATGCAATAAAAAATCCAAACCAAGACATTTGAACATTGATGTATACTGTAATATAAAACTCATGAATAATGCTTTAATGGCTTTGCAAGGTTACTATCAATGTAGTACCAAATAGTAAGGGGTAAGGCGGTAAGGTTTAGGATGATTCCAAGGGCCCGATGTGGGAGGGGGTCCCCGGAATGTGAAGGTGGTCAAAATGCTGTTCAGGGGGCCCAGAAACTTTAGCAGCGCCCTTGTATAGGACTAAAATACACACATAATTTAATATAATATTAAATGAATATTAATGTTCCATCTTTCTCTATCCATTAACTGGATTAGCATATTGTATTGTGTAAGTTAGTGTGGCAGTTAGCTCATATCTGTGGTTTCAGGCCTGGACTCATGCTGGAATCCTTCTGAAGCACAAGCACAGTTTCCTGGTGGGATGTGCGTCTATTTCTGATGTTGTTGCACAGGTATGTTTCAGATGTTTCATGTCATTGCTTGATTTATAATGTCCTCTTACACTCTTTTTCTGTATTGATGTGTTCATAAGAATGTGAATGTGGTTGTGTATTGAAGGCGAAGATAATGGGTTATGTGTCTGTGTTTATCATAGTTGTGGTGTAATTTGTTTTTATTAATGATGTTTTTGGGTGTGAAATAATAAGAGTCTGCATGTGCCACAAGAACGGCTATATTTATCACTGTCATTGTAATCAGGTTACACGGTTGTGTCTCTCTCTCTCTCTCTCTCTCTTTAGATTGTGTTTGTCGCTATTTTGCTCCACAGTCACCTGGAGTGTGTGGAGCCCTTGTTGATCCCAATCCTCTCTCTGTATATGGGCGCTTTGGTACGCTTCACTATTGTTGGTTTGGGTTACTACAGGAAAATTCATGACAACATCCCAGAATCCAGTGGGCCTGAGGTTGGGGTATGTCCATTGACTCTGTTTACACCAGTTCAATTAAGGGGTATTTTACTATGCAAATCTGTCACTGTTGACCTGCTAAGTTCAGTATCACAGCTACACTGCTCAGTTTATTGGTTTTCTGTATTAATTTCTCCTTGCTCTAACCCATCAAACCTGTGAGAATCCTAAAACTGTGCTACATGTATATACTGAAACCCGTTCTTTGCAATAGGGTGATGCCACTATTAAAAAGATGCTAAGCTTTTGGTGGCCGTTGGCTCTCATCCTGGCTACGCAGCGGATTAGCAGACCCATCGTCAACCTGTTTGTGTCACGGGATCTGAAAGGAAGCATAGCTGCCACAGAGGTTAGTGTGTCCCATGGCAAGAACACGCATGCCTTTACAGTATTTACATATCAAATCATAATCACTATCATTATTTTCAGTCATTTAGATACAGTCTATGTGTGAATATTTTTCTAATATTTAAATTTAGCAATACATTCACAGCTTCTCTTGCTATGAAAATATACTGAAATGGATGGGGGAACATTTTCTTTTATTTCTTCTATGTTGGCATCTATTTTGTTTTAAGCAAAGCAGTGTCATCAGGTATGAGCAGCAGAGCAGCACTATAATAAGATTTTTGACAATTATGATTTTAGTTGAGACTACAGAAATGCAAAATGCATGTATAATGTATGTACTTAATTATGCATCTAGTGAATAAAAATAGTTGTTATTGTAAACGAAAAATTTTAACTATAAAATTTATAAAATAAAATATCAACCTGATAACGATGAAAAACATTGCCTTAGCAACTATCTGAAATAAAATGAAGTACTAAAATTACTAAAAATAACATAAAAACAATTAAAGCTAATTAGAAATGTTTTGTAAAAGCTAAATCGAATAAATCATCTATTTAAATGACAAAAAAGCTAATTTGAAATAATAATAAAAAAACTATATTACTTTAAAAAAAATTATACATAAGTAAATCATTTTATAATAAGTTGTTAACAAGTTGTTAACGTGGCATAATTTAATCTCATCTGCATCCTGTGCTTTATGGGCCATCTTTACCACTTAAGGCTAAAATTTTTGTACTCAACCCCCACCCCCACCCCCTCAAACCTACCTTAATATACTTTTAAACTAGGTTTATAACTATAATGACAAAACAAGCATTTAATGTCAGTTTAGTTGTTTGGTGCCTAGATGTCAGAAATAGTTTACGTCATTCAGCTCCTCTACAATAGAAACATTCATTAGAAACAGATGAAATTGTGGGTGTTTAATGTTCCCATCATCTCACCATTGTTTTCCAGGCTGTGGCAGTTCTCACAGCAACATATCCAGTGGGTCATATGCCATATGGATGGCTCACTGAACTCAGAGCTGTTTACCCTGCATTTGACAAGGTAGATGTTGTTGTTTTACCTTAAACTAACACTTTTTAATCCTTAATCATAGTTCTCTGAATGCTTAATACTAATCATCCCCCGCATGTATACTTAAGTAAAAATGACAGCTTTCCATCTTCTCCTCCCAGTGCCTGAACATCAGGAAAAGGAGTCAGTGTGGTTTATTTTCTTTTTATTTATACCACACTGTCTAATTTTGTCTCTTACCATTAAGGTATGACATAATTAGTTTATATCTTCCACCTTTTCTGTGTGCTAATAGTGCAGTGTCTATTATCTTGTTCTACTTCATGACAAAGCAATTCTTTTTTGGGTAAATAGAGTGGGTTCGTGGAGACAGAGCTGCAGTCCCAGAGACTGTAATTAAAAAAGGTGCACAGTAGAGCGTGGTTATTTATGAATGTTTCAGCGGGATACACATTTAGGAAGTCCTCAGGAAGTGAGGGGACATTCTCTAGCCACAGGTGTCTGGCCAGCTGTAGTAAATCATTTTATGGATGAAGATGATGTATATTACCGTTCAAAAGTTTGGGGTTTGTAATATATTTTTAATGCTTTAGAAAGAAGTGTCATATACTCACCAAGGCTGCATTTATTTGATCAAAAATATAGTGAATGCTGTAATATGTAACATTTCTATTTTAAAAATTTAAGAATTTATTCCGGTGATGCTAAAAGCCCCCATTACTCTAGTCTTCAGTGTCACATGATCCTCAGAAATCATTGTAATATGCTGATTTGGTGCTCAAGAAAGATTTATAATTATTATTATTATCAATGTTGAAAAGTTGCGCTGCATTTATTTAGAATTGAGGAACAACATTTATTTAAAATATATATTTTTTTTGTAACATTTTTTTTACTGTCACTTTTGATCAGTTTAATTCATCGTTGCTGAATAAGAGTATTACTTTTTTTTTTTAAACATTTTTTTTTATGAAATGCAGATTCTAAATGATTCTCAAAACTTATCCTGAAGAAGAAATGAACTACTTTCTTGACATCTGCTGTTTGTGTTTGTTCTTCTTTTCCAGAATAACCCAAGCAACAAGCTGGCCAACAGTGGTACAGTCGTGACAAAGTCCCACATCAAGCGCTTCACTTTTGTTTGTTTGGCTCTTTCTATAACGGTAAGTTCATCCACATTCTCCTCTGTCTCCATCTGGCTTCAATCACACTTCTTTCATATTTTGCTAACAGCATTTACTGAAGTTCAGTGAGTTCAAAGGTGCTGTAGGAGTTTATTGTGACCGTGGGATGTGGTTATATTCTTTGTTTAGCCAGTCAGGAGGAGGAGATATCTATCTACATTTAAATTGACATTTATGCATTTGGCAGACGCGTTTATCCAAAGCAACTTACAGTTAAGGGAACATAACAGGTGATTTGAGTCATAGCAGCCCATATATGAAAAGCAAGAAGATGGAAACATGCTGTACTACTTTTGGTTTGAATCTTAATTTGTGACCATTAACAACATATGTTCCATACATTATATTAATATGGGTAGTATGAGTGCTGTTGCCTAAGTCCAACTTCTTAGGTACAACTTCTTCCTTAGGTCTACATGTATAGAATTGAAACCCACACTAGCTTAATCTGTACACACTTATATTACCCTATAATTCAGTTTTTAACTTTTCCACCTGTCCCCTGAATTTAAAATTTAATATACGTAAATCCAAAGGCTCTTATTCAGCTACTAAACACGTTGTTGTAAAGCCATAAGGAGCACATTAGGATAGTGTGTCTTGTAATTGCGAGTGCTTTTAGAGTCAGGCTAAATGATTAATTGATGCGCTCTGCCTCAGTAACAGGGTCAGACCTTCCCTTCCTGACCTAGATTAAATCCTTCATGGTATTACACTACAGCTATCATTTTTATGCCATAATTTCACCTCTCTGTCAGCGATATGGAGGAAGAATTATGATTGTATAAAAATATACAAACACTATATAGTTTTGCCCAGATGTTCTCCTCTTCAATAAAATGTTGCATGAATGCATTGCTCTGGATGAATACTGTGGTCTCTTTGCTTTTAATGAGTCACTCAAAGGCATAGAGATTCTGTGTTAACATTTTGCTTTGGAAAAGCTAGAAACACTTAAAACTTGATTGTAAATGATGTATCATTGATGGTTGGTTTGTGTTATTGATGTTAAGAGGTTGCAGCAAGTGTTGAGTTCTTGTCTGGTCATGTGTATCTTTTCACACACTTCTCATTCCAGTGCTGTTAGCCATATTTAAAAGGCGTTTCTCCACTCAGTCACTGTAGATATAAACAGTTATAAGTGTAAATGATAGTGTTTTGCTAGCTCTGTGAACAGGGTGAATATAATATGCTTGCTTACATGTGATCTGACCCTGAAATCAACACGTATACTATGATATTATATTCTACTAGGTAACCAGAAAAACCAACGTTCCATTTCATAGAAAAAAAAACAGAATAGCCTATTTTTCATTTACCTCGTTTCTTGTTACCTGCGTTATATTTAACTATGATTTATTTGATTTGTCTTTTACTGTATTTGGATGGCTCCATTCAGTGTGTCTGTCTCTGTGCAGCTCTGCTCTGTGGTGTTCTGGGCACCACACATTTCTGAGAGGATCCTGGTGGACATCATTGGCGTAGATCATGCCTTTGCGGAGCTGTGTGTCGTCCCATTACGAATTTTCTCCTTCTTTCCCATTCCAGGTATTGCACTTTAAGTCAATTTGCATAAAAACAAACATTCTTTATTATTTGGGGGGGGCATATGTACTGTATACTTATTTTAGCATCCAGTATAAAGTACATAGAAAGTACAGTTTTAACAAAAAAATATATATATTACAACACTTTTAATGGATTTAGAAAAGTAAAAATACAGTAATGTTTATTTAAAATATATAGATTTTTTATTTTAATATTTTGAAATGTAATTTATTGCTGTGCTGGCAAAGCTGAGTGTTCAGAATTATTACTCCAGTTTTCAGTGTCACATAATCTTTCAGAAATCATTATAATATGCTGATTTGCTGTTCAAGAGTCATTTCTTCTTAATAATATTATTCTATGAATTTTTTTTTTAAATATACATTTTTGTAGCATTTTACATGTACATTTTGAACAGTAGTCTAAATTGAACTTTGTGAATGTCTCATGTTCACATTCTGTGGAAATCTGTGGACCTTTCTGCAAAGTTCTGTAGCTGCACATTCTCTGAGGGCTTCTCATGACAAACAAAACAGATGATTCAAGGTCTTATGTGCAGTGCATTATCAAATGGACAGATGGTCTTAGGATGACTGGTTGCTCTTTGAAAATGCTTTTTGAAAAGGCAAAGGTCAAGATGGTCATGCTTCAGTTATAATGCCTCAAGCCTAGAGAAACTGAGAGAGAAAGAACCACAATGAAGCTCAAAGTACCATCCAATCTAATTGCACTTCACTTTTATGATATAACCGTACTGATAGCAATAATGAGTGACATGTAGAATATGTTTTCACATGATTGCTTGAGACCAGTTTTGCATGCACGGTTTTCATCCTCAGTGACGATTCGCTCTCACCTGACTGGTTGGCTCATGACCCTGAAGAAGACCTTTGTCCTGGCGCCCAGCTCTGTCCTCCGCATCATTGTCCTCATTAGCAGTCTCATAGTGCTGCCTTACATGGGGTAAGTGTGTTGTGCTTGACTGTACTCACATAAAAAACATATAGGACACTAGTCGTTGTACTTCAGTGGATCACACTGTATAATAAAATCTGTTAGACTGAATTTAAAAGCTCTCTGCGCGTCAATTTGTGCAGGGTACATGGAGCCACACTTGGTGTTGGATCCCTGCTGGCTGGTTTCCTCGGGGAGTCTACTATGGTTGCAATCGCAGCATGCTATGTCTACCGAAAACAGGTGCAATAACAGAAGCCTGAAGGTTTTTTCTTATGATAAAACTGCTTTGTGTTTGATGTGAATACAACAAAAGGGCATTAACAATTCAATCAAGCACCTTTTAACAATACATCAGTGTGATGCTGTGAATCTACAAACATGTTCATTTTTTAGGCATACGCACATACAGGAGAGTGAGGGTAGTTATTTCAATTAAATAAATTCAGTTAAATTTCAGTTACATAAAGGTGCTTTCTCTAGCAGGGTTTTTTTTATATCGGTTTCAAAGTTCAGTATTTCAGTCTTCCAAACTTAACGTTTTTTTTTAAACACAATAAAACAGACTGATATGTAAGGCAAGGGTCAACTATATCATGAAGGTAGATTTTTATTAACCTAAATGTTGAACTGTGTACTAAGAACAAAGGTTTTTTACCTCCATATATTTCAGTTTCAGACAAATTTGTCTTATTTTTGTGGGGATTGTCATATAATTTAATTGCTGTAATATTATACAATTCATTAAATAGTGTAGCTGTCTGTCTGTTAAAGTAATGGTTTTATGTTTTTATACACTACTGTCCAAAAATGTGGGGTTAGTATGATTTTTTTTTTAAAGAAATTGATAGATTTATTCAGCAAAGATTAATTTGATAATACATAACAGTGAGGTGATGTTACAAAATATTTATATTTCAAGAAATTATGTCCTTTTGAAGATTATATTCATGAAAAAATCCTGGAAAAATGTTTCACATTTTCTAATTTTCAACATTGATAATAAGAAATGTTTCTTGAGCGCCAAATCAGCATGTGAACACTAAATATTTTGCCATCACATGAATACATTCCATTTTAAATATATTAAAATAGAAACCAATTATTTTAAATTTAAACAATATTTTACAATCTTACTAAATATCTTATTAAATAAATACAGCCCTGGTGAACAAAAGAGATAAAAAAAAGTAAATAAATATTTGAACTTTTAAACAGCAGTGCATGTTACACTTTACATTTAACTTATTTCATGAAATTTAACTGAAATCCCATTACATTATATGATTTCAAAAATCCATACAATGACAACACGCCCCACTTTTGATTTAAAAAAATTTAAATTACAATTTTACAAACTCCACCACACGTATTTCATTAAAAAACCTTTGTAAATCATTCTTAAACTATCCCACTTCAGTATAACAAATTATGTAATAATGGCTTTCATGAATTATTTAAATCAATTTTTTTGGTCTTCTGTGGGAAAGATGATTAGCATTTTTCTTTCTGCTCACACAGAAGAAAAAGAAAGACTCTGATGAAGACATGACCATCGACGGGGAGGACTCTGCCCCCATGAATGAGGTCAGGGCCGGGGGCCGCATGGACGACTTTGTGGAATTGAGAGAAGAGGATGAGGAAGAGCTGGAGGAAGGCTGAGCAGGATGCGTCGTGGGAATCGGGGCCTTCTTGCTTTCTCGGGCAGTCTTTTTTATTGCTTACTGTCCCCTGCTGCCGCCTTTCCCTCCTGCTGAAGCGAGATCCCAGCTCAGCTTTTCAGTGTGCACACAGTTCAAATAACCACAGAGGGAGATTTAGATATCAGTCGTCAAGACTACAGTCGTCTGCTGCAGCATATCTGTGTTACAGTACACACTCTGACATACGAATGCGTACACGCGTCTTCCAGCTGCCGTCGGGAGATTTTATTATCTGATGCAGGACAGTGAAGATATTGATCTGTACCAAAGCAATGTTGTGCATTAACTGCTATTTTTTCTGTATGCTGATCTTTAATGTGCTGCCGTCCTACACATTTTGAATCTTCAAAGGAAAGACTACACTAAATGCAGTTCATCACCCGCTTGGAATGTATTTTCTGTTTCTTCTTCTTCTTCTTTTTTACTTCTAATGTTTAAAAGACAGGACAGACTTGATAAGATTTGTGAAGTCCAGAGGCGGTGACCTGTGTTACTGCACAGTTTCAACATGTTTTTTTTTTTGGCTTTATCATTACAAGAAATGTCAACAGAGGATATATATATATATATATATATATATATATATATATATATATTAGAGATCTTTATTGGAATTGAGAATGAATTTGATGGACTTCTTAGAAAACAACAGTTTCAGAGTGACACATGGTTGAAGTTTATGGGTCATCTCTAGAGGACCTATTTTTTTAAATATACATACTATATGTAGTAGGTGTATAAAATATGATTCATTATGTATGGGTGATGTTGTGAACTCTGTATATTGTAGGAAAAGAAAGGATTGGACTGTGTTTTCATAATTGGGTCTTTTGAAAATATTTTTTGTTTTATCTTAATTTATTTTGGGCATTCGTTTTGTATCTCAGGATGTTCATGATGGGAAATATGAAAGTAATATAAAGTCTGAATAATGTTCTCTAATGACCTTTTTTTCTCAAGTTTCTCCATTTGACAAAGATACACAAAGCTTCTAAGGATGTTTTAAGCCGGTGTTTGTTTCATTTAGATTATTAAGTCTGGCTGAGCTTGTTCTGTATTTGAGATTTCCTGGACAATGCAAAGTCATGATAGAAAGATTTATTATAGTTTCAGAAGTCTTCAGTCCTCTAATTAAACAGTGAAAATTTGGTTTAAAGTGGTCTGTGGTGAGGTTCTTGTGTTCTGTCTAATATTAAAATGAAGGTAAGTGTGTGTTTGTCACATTTACTGCAGCTGGTGAGAAGTCTGCAACATAGAACACAGAAAATTATCCTCTAGATGTCACATATGGAGGCTGACTAATAGGGAACTAAATTGGGTCAAATTTACCTCATTTGCAATGTAATTAAAATGAGAGCGAATTGATTTCATAGCAGTGAAATGACGCCCTCTATCGTGTAACTTTGACGCTGTCATTAAATCCGAACACAGAGACCCTGGACATTAACATAAGTGCAGGATTAAAGCACGCGTATGGAAAGCCTTTGTAACATTTAATCTATAAGCTGTACTAGTATCTTTTTTCAAGTTACTAGTACTTATTTTTTAGATACTAGCATCTTTGCCATTAAGTACTAGTACTTATTCATTAACTACTAGTGGTTATTTTTTTAGGTAGTGCTTATTCTTTAGGTACTAGTGTATTTTGTAAAGTTACTAGTACTTATTCATTAGGTACTAGTATTTATTAATTAGGTACTAGTACTTATTGATTAAATACTAGTACTTATTATTAGATACTAGTACGTATTTATTAGATACTAGTGCTTATTTTTTAGGTACTAGTACTTATTAGATAGTAGTACTTAATTCAGTAGTGACTAGTAACTTTTATATTGTTACTATACTATTGACTTCTATGGGGATCCGTCATTGAGATATCAACTATTGAGTTTTGACTAGTATGTATTCCACTAGTGACTAGTACTTAAAGGGTTAGTTCACCCAGATAGCAAAATTATGTAATTAATAACTTACCCTCATGTTGTTTCAAACCCGTAAGACCTCTGTTCATCTTTGGAAAACAGATATTTTAAGATATTTTAGATTTAGTCCGAGAGCTCTCAGTCCCTCCATTGAAGCTGTGTGTACGGTATACTGCCCATGTCCAGAAAGGTAAGAAAAACATCATCAAAGTAGTCCATGTGACATCAGAGGGTCAGTTAAAATTTTTTGAAGCATCGAAAATACATTTTGGTCCAAAAATAGCAAAAACGACGACTTTATTCAGCATTGTCTTCTCTTCTGTATCTGTTGTGTGAGAGAGTTCAAAACAAAGCAGTCTGGATATCTGGTTCGCGAACGAATCATTCAGTTCACCAAATCGAACTGAACCGTTTTAAACAGTTCGCATCTCTTATACGCATTAATCCACAAATGACTTAAGCTGTTAACTTTTTTAATGTGGCTGACACTCCCTCTGAGTTCAAACAAACCAATATCCCGGAGTAATTCATGTACTCAAACAGTACACTGACTGAACTGCTGTGAAGAGAGAACTGAAGATGAACACTTTTACTTGTAATTGAGTATTTTTTCATCAATGTAACAGTACTTGTACTTAAGTACAAATTTTCAGTACTCTTTCCACCACCTATTGGAAGAATGTGGTTGATCATATTGATTGGAAAAAAAGTATGGACTCTGTTTTCGAAATACATAACTAAAAAGGTTAGAGAAATCTCATTCAAATTGTTACACAGATTTTACCCAGCTTAAGTGTTTTTGACAAGGTTTAAATCAGACATAGATACAAGCTGTTCTTTTTGTGGTGACCCTAATGAAACTGATGTGCATATCTTTTGGGACTGTCCTCATACACAGCTATTTTGGATTTAATTCTCTAATGTTTAATCAATCACAGTGTGCTACAGGGTTTCTCTCTGCTTTTTAAGGATGTACTTGGCTTCTTTAATATACAAAAAGATAAAATTTATGAATATTTAATCTTTTTATCTTTAATATCTTCCAAGAATCTTAAAGCTTTTAAAACAATTTATTTAATATTTTTAATTTATTTTGTTAAAGCTTTTGTTTTGTATTATTTATTTGCTGTTGCATATGTAGCCCTCTGTAGAGCTATGGCAATGCTAACTACGCCACCCATTTGACACAACCGGTAGGGCAAGGGGACTCTGTTACAAAAAAGAACACATGCACATGCTTGGTTTAGCAAAGTAGAAAGATACAATCTTTATTTAATCTTTAATTAAAATTTAGTCGCTTTTGATAGTCAATGAATAACATGTAAATACATAATTTGACATGGGGATAAGCCAAAGGAGTGTGGGCCCCCAGGTTACGAGTTGGACCAGACCTAGGTTTCAAAGCCACACGTGATATAAAATACACCACTTTTATGGTAGAACAAACACTACAAACTCAGCCTACATAACCAACCTTGCTCCTTGATGCACACATCCCAGCACTACACTGCACACATCGGTTCAAAATCGGTGACACACTAAGGAAACCAAGCTGGAAACTGATAAGCTTGTCTATCCTAGGGGCCCATTCCACCCCAAAGACTAGTACTAGGGAAGGGGAGGAAATTAAACACGAAAAAAAAGGAAAAAGAAAACGCTAGCCGGTGGTCACAATCAGTTCACTAACACAAATATTTTACAACCCGCCGGTTAGCGAAAAAAAGAAAAAGAAAAAAATAAATAAACAAATCAGAAACGTGTCGAACAAAAAAAAAACACAGCACCTGCACATTCATACACGTTTACACCTTTAAACACATTAAAGAGAACAGCAGCTGACAATCGGATTGCGGCAGCCTCTGAAAAACAAACAAAAAAAAACAATTTAGCGCTCTGCGCGCCTAAAATTCATCATCAGTCAGTCTATTACATATAGCTGCTAAACACAAGGCCCCACGCCGATAACATTACTGAGAGGAAAAAAAGTCCTCTACCATTACCCCTTTCAGGAAAGACCATAAAGCACATAACTGCATTACACTTTTACCAAACACATATAATCATAGCCATAACATACCTGCCTTCAATCTAGCGATAGGGTGAGTAGACTGTGTTGAAAGTGTAGACAGAGTATGATCACGTGTCGAGCATCACCATCATCCCCAGCTGTAGGGTCTTTGGGGGTCTCCTCTCCCGGAGCTGGACCAGGGAACCCACCTGGCACAAACCTCAATCCCGCAGGAATGGTACTCATCTCAGAACCATGCACCTGCACAGTGTATACTGCTCCTGCTCCAGAAGGGCAACGTACCACTCGATAGACCACAAAATTCCAGTAGACCTGGATTTTATTTCTCCCACATGGGCGGTTCCGCAGATAGATCAAATCCCCTTCTTGGAAACCAGCATCGTTCACCTGCTCATTATGGCTCTGATTCCGCCTGAGGGCCAGCTCTTCTGATCTCTGTCTGAGGTGTTCATGAGTCATACTGATGCTTTGCTGGTGCTTTTCAACCCATTCTTCTAGGCTGTTGGTGTCTGGGACAGCCTCCCTAGTACCAAGCAAAAAATCAACTGGCAGTCTTGGATGATGCCAAACATCAGATAATATGGGGTATGCCCTGTGGTCTGGTGGGGGGTTACATTATAGGCAAAGGTACGCTGAGGTAGATGATGTGGCCAATGACGCTTCTCTGTCTCGGGTAGGGTACGCAGCGAGTCGTGGAGTGTGCGGTTGAACCTCTCACACTGGGCATTCTCTTGGGAGTGGTACGGAGTGGTGCGGCTCTTTTGTATACCATACATCTGACACAGTTGCTGGATCAGGAGGCTCTCAAAGTTTCGTCCCCGGTCGGAATGTATACGAGCTGGGGGGACCAAACCTATGGAACCATTCTTGCACCAAAGCCCTGGCCACAGTGTGTGCTTTTTGGTCCTTAGTAGGGACAGCCTGCGAGTACTTCCCGAAAATATCTGTAAGGATCAGGACATTCTCTCATCCATCACTGGACGGCTCTAGCAGAGTAAAGTCAAGAGCCAAGATTTAATTTGGTCGAGTGGCCTGCATCGTGCTCCAATATGTACGAACCTTGGGCTGGACAGCCTTCCCCACAACACATTGCTGGCACTGCTGGCACCACTGTTCAGCATCTTTAGTCATACTAGTCCAAAAACATTGGCTCCAAAGTAGCTGGAGTGTTCTTTCCGTGCCTTGGTACCCTTGCTCGTCATGGACACTCCGTAGGACTTCTATTTGCAGGCACTGGGTCAGCAATAGTTGGAGAGTTTCCAGACCTCCCCCTGTTGCATAAATCAGACAATAAAGAACTCCTCCTTCGTCGACTAGGCGATCCCAGTGTTGGAGCAGGGCTCTGCTGGATCTGGGTAATGCTTCACGCTCCCTTGCACCTGGCCGTCGTCCTTCTTGATAGTACTTCTTCAAGGGTCCAATGACCGGGTCAGCTTCCTGAAGCAAGCTGAGATCCTGAGGTGAATGCCCTGGTAAGGCCACCACTTCCCCGCATTGGCCCTCTATAGCAGGCGTTGGACCAAGGCTGGTCAATGCACCCAATGCTGGGACCTCTGTCCCGAAGGTGGAGCATTCTAGATACTGACGAGAAAGGGCATCCGCATTCTGATTGCTCTTGCCTGGCCGATATCTAAGGGTAAAATTGAATGACGCCAGCTGGGAAGCCCACTGCTGCTCGTTTGCGCCCAGCTTTGCTGTAAGCAGATGGCTCAGGGGGTTTTTGTCAGTGAATATTGAGAAATGGTTCCCCAGCAAATATTCACGGAACTTCTCCATTACTGCCCACTTTACCTCAAGTAGTTCCAGCTTAATGGAGCTATAATTCTCCATATTTCTTTCAGTAGCTCTCAGTCTCTGACTGGCAAGTGCGACTGGACGAATTTTCCCTTCATGTTCTTGGGAGAGGACCGTACCAAGGCCTCCGTAACTGGCATCCACTTCCAAGATGAAAGGCTTCTCAAAGTTGGTATATGCCAGCACTGAACCAGAGGTAAGTTGCTCCTTCAGAGACAGGAATGCTCGCTCAGATCCTTCATCCCAGGCCGATGCCAGGGGAACTGGAAGGGTCTTTCCCTTTCTTCGAGGTCTGCTGAGTCTACCTACCAACTGATGAAGTGGGGCTGCCAACTTTGAAAATCCCTCCACGAAGAGGCGATAATAGATTGCGAACCTGAGAAAGGATCGCAATTTGGCCAGGTGTCCAGGGCATCTCCTCTCCTTGACCACCTCTATCTTGGCAGGATTCGTGGCAACTCCCTCAGCAGAGACAACATGCCCCAAGTAACTGACCTGGTGCTGGAAGAAATGGCGTTTTGACAGTTTTACTTTTAGTCCCTGTTTTTGCAGGCGGGAAAACATCTCTCTCAGCCTTTCCAGATTCTGCTGAAAAGTGGCGGAAAAGACGATCACATCATCCAGGTACAGTAGAACGGACTGGTATATCCAAACGCCGAACATACGCTCCAAGCTATGGAATGTTCCAGGGGCATTACACAGTCCAGATGCCATTATGTTGAACTCAAACAGGCCAAAAGGTGTACAGAAGGCAATCTTTGATTTATCAAGCTCCACCATTGGAACCTGATTATATCCACTTGCGAGGTCAAAGGTGGAGAACCATCTTGCTCCTAAAAGTGCATCCAATGATTCTTTTATACGGGGAAGGGGATATGCGTCACGGCGGGTTTTTGCGTTTAACTGCCTGTAATCTACACAGAGGCGCAAACTCCCATCCTTCTTGGTCACCAGGACTATCGGGGAAGAATATGGACTGCTACTTTCTCTAATGACTTTACTATCCAGGAGCTGTTGGATGTGTGCCTTTACTGTTTCATACTGGGAGGGTGGAATTCTACGATATGGCTGTTGAACAGGAACATTGTCCAACAGGGGAATCTCATGGCTGATTAAATCCGTGCATCCTAGGTCTCCCTCCCCTTGGGAAAAGATGTTACTATACTGGACAAGGAGGGCCCTGGCCTGAGCCGCTTGTTGCTGGGAAGTCTGGCTCCGTATACTCAGGGAAACTGCAGCACTCAACTACATCCTGTGTTGAGACATAAGCTTGACACTGTTCCCAAGAAGGGTTGACTGATATAGAGGCAGCTGTTCCCGTCACAGCCGCAGCCACAACTTGTAGGTTGTAGCCCTTTCTCACCAGCACCAGGGTGGGGGACACAAGTAGGCCTTCAGGCAACTGCTCCTTGTCAAAGCCCAAGGGCTCCAGCAAAAACGCTGCTGAGGGGCATGTAACCGGGACCATGATTAGGGCTCCTGCCTCAAGTCAGATGGCCCCTTTCCCATGGACTTTAAATGGCTTCGGTGCATTTACAATGGCCTGGATCTGTTCACAGTGTCTCAGTGCACATCGGGCTGCTGGTGCCGCAGATTTCACAGGAGGGGAGTGGAAGAGCTGTGAGCCATATTGTTCAAAAAGGACTTGATAGCATTCCCCAATTACATTCATTCCCAGTATCCCGGGTGTTATAAGCTTGCAGTCTTTAAGAGGGCCATTCTCTGGGTCTTTAACAATTAAAATTCCCCTCCTCGGAATGCATTGTCCTAATACCCCCACATCCAACTCTAGGTGATGGTGGTCACCATTGAACCAGTGTCAATTAAGCAGGGAACTATTACATCTCCCATAGAAACAGTCAATACAGGACAATTTTTGACTAAATTATCATAAGTTTGAGAATGCAATGAGCCATACACATCCCTTCCCAGCGTGTGGCTCTGCACACTAGGAATTGCTAGTTTCTGGACTGCCTAAGGGGATTGTCTGGGCCTGGTGCTAGGTTAGGGTGGATAGAAGAGTCCACCCACTATCTGCTCGTACCAATCTCTTGAGTTCTCTACGTAACATAGGATCAGAGAGATTTTCACAGAACTGGTCTCGCAGAACGATATCAGGGTTTCTGATGGCACCTTCATTTGACTGTTTTACTTTATCCAGCATTTCCATTAAAGCATGAGAGAACTCAAACTTTCATTTCACCTTTTGCTTTCTATTAAAGAAACGCTGTTTCCAGTAAACATATGATTTAGCACACCCATACAATTTTCTTAAGACTTCAATTATTGACTAAGTGATCAAACAAAAACAATGCCTTGTCAAAATTAGACATTTGCATTGCTCAAATACAACTTTTCGCTTCTTCAATCCATTCTTTGACAGACAAAGACCCTGCAGTTGCAGAGCCAGAAAACATTGGGCACCGCCGCTCTCAAGGTATAAAGAGCTCTTGCTCCCGTCGAACAGGCTGGGTATAGTAGCACTGCTACTAGCATTGCCTACTGTACCGCCCCCCAAAAGTCTCTTATTTTCAGCCTGGAGCTGCACCAAATGTTGTCGTAGCTGCTGTAACTCTCCTGCGGACTCTTCTCCGTCACTCATATTGTTGCCAGCCGCTGTTCTCTATACACGCTTATGTACTCACACACACCCACACAGGTGCTGCTTAAGTAGAGTAACCTAGCGACACAAATGCTACCTAGCCGACTGCGCCAAAATGTAGCCCACCGTAAAGCTATGGCAATGCTAGCTACACCACCCCTTGGATACAACCGGTAGGGCAAGGGGACTCTGTTACAAAAAGAACACATGCACAGGCTTGGTTTAGCAAAGTAGAAAGATACAATCTTTATTTAATCTTTAAAATTTAGTCACTTTTGATCGTCAATAAATAACACGTAAATACATGGGGATAAGCCATAGGAGGGCGGCCCCCCAGGTTACGAGCTGGACCAGGCCTAGGTTTCACAAGCTACACGTGAACTTAAGCACACTACTTTTATGGTAGAACAAACACTACAAACTCAGCCTACATAACCATGGCAACCATGCTCCTTGATGCACATATCCCAGCACTACACTGCACACATCGGTTCAAAATGGGTGACACACTAAGGGGGCTTTCACACTGGCACTTTAGTGTGGAACGGGGCACGGTTCGCATGAAAAATTGCTAATGTGAACGCTATCATTGGACCCTGGTGCGCACTGGGGTACCGAAACCGAGACTACCTGGAGAAGGTGGTCTGAGTTCGCTTGCTCCCGAGCTGTGGCGCGGTTCGCGTGAATGTGCAAGCAACACGGACTCGGGTCGTACTTGTTCAGGAAGTAAAGTATCCCGCGCATGTGTAACACTGTCGATATCATTGTTTCCTCAACACACGAGAGAGCCGAGGTTGATTCCACACACTCCTAAAAGACTAAATTAAATTAATTAAAATTAAGTAAAATTATTACAATTATTAGACTGTGCATAATACCACAAAAATAACAAAAAAATTACAACTATGCTCAGTTGCTTATGTTCTCCATGCGTTTTCCATGTGTGTTTGCGATGACGTAAGGTGACTGCAAACACACCTGGGTTCGATACAACTAGAGTGTGAAAGCAGACCAACGCTGTGTGCGGCGCCGGGAACAATTGCACTCGGGCTCGCACCGCAGCAAATGAGCCCAGTGTAAAAGCCCTCTAAGGAAACCAAGCTAGAACCTGATAAGCTTGCCTATCCTATGGGCCCATTCCACCCCGAAGACTATTACTAGGGAAGGGGAGGAAACAAACAACATGAAAAAAAAGTTACAAAAAAAACGCTAGCTGGTGGTCACAATCAGTTCGCTAACAAATCTTTTACAACCCACCACTTAGTGGGAAAAAAATAAAAATAAAAATAAATAAATAAACAAATCGGAAACGTGTCTAAGAAAAAAAACACAGCACCTGCACATTTATACACATTTACACCTTTAAACAAATTCAAGAGAACAGCAGCCGAAAATCAGATTGCGGCAGCCTCTGAAAAACAAACAAACAAAAAACCCAATTAAGTGCTCTGCGCACCTAAAATTCATCATCAGTCAGTCTATTACAAATAGCTGCTAAACACACGCCCCCACGCCGTTAACATTCACAATCTCACCAGGGTCACGGAAGCCTCCTCTGTGCTCATCAGTCTAGGCATTCGAAACGTGTTGTTTCGGAAGCATGCACACACATACAATAGCACCGTTGGCAAACTCTCTGCAACCCCTTAACCCATCAAGACAATAAGATCTCGCTCAGTGCACTGAACCCAAATAATAATTAGTCATACAACACGGATAGTTTGGAAATACCTTGCGCTACAAACAGCACCCCGGAACACTGCTGCACTCCGACACGTTAACAGCTAGCTACAGTTTATCGCTCCCGGCATGAGGACCCTGGGTGCCTATAAACCTGCATGCTCTCAATTTCTGACCACTCCCACCCACATTAGATAACGTAGCAACTAGGGCTGGGAATCGATTCCAAAAAGAATCGATTCCGAGGCGTTGGGAATCGAGAGTCAATTCCAATGGTTGGAATCGATTCCATCAAGGGGAATCGACTCCTAACTCAGAGTCTTATTTCAGTTTAACAAAACTAATCATTGGAAGTCTCTCAAACGGAAGACTACATCCGACAAAGGCTGCACACATTTAAATTCACGAAAATAAACAGAAAGAAGAATTTTAGGATGTAGCCTTCAGTTAGTTTCAGAAACAAAATTAACCAAAGCCATAATTACAACAATTGTGATATAAAAGATTATTTTCAGTTGACAGATAAACCATGAGCTCTATCAGTCATTAATGTTCTGGTTATTTTGTTTCAGTGTACAGTTTGTTAATATTGTGCAAAGTATACAAAGTAAACTTCATCATTAAGCTGAACTGTGCACATTTATTTCAGACACTTCATGTATTATTTAATTTATGCGATAAACGCATGTCCCTGCTGAACTGGGCTATGACTAATTTCATGGGCAAAGCTGACAAAATTTAAATTTTTGCATCGTCTAAAATATTATACGAATATTATAGGAAGGATACATTATACTACCTATTCTGCAGTCATCATTGTGAGAATAGGTTCCTTTAATAAAAAAAAAACAAGAATCGAAAACAACAGTGAGGAATCGATTCCCATCGATTCCAGGACCAGGAATTGGAAAAATTGTGGAATCGAACAGCCCTAGTAGCAACACTAGAGGGAGTGAAAACGATTTAAGCGGTGACAGAGGTAAAAGAGAGAGAGCAATATAGAATGCATCGAACACACAGACTACACATATGTCTATAAATGGTGCTTTGCATGTAATGTCATCTCTTTGCACGCAACGGTGATATTATCTGTATTAAGTATCTTTGGTACCTTGGCATTAAAAAAATTTACAAAACAAAAAAAAACTGGGGCTGGATTGGGAGGTTGAGAAGGCCGAGGCCCAACCTTCATCTAAGCTGGACGAGCGTTTTCTAACCAGTCGTACAGCTGTACAGCCCCGAAGGCCTTTGCCCTTTTTCCCGGACCTCCACCAGGAGGTTTCGAGGTCCTGGAAACAGCCGTACTCGGCACGTATTACCAACGCTGCAGCTGCGGATTTCACCACCATTTCGTATATGGCGAACCAGGGCTATGCGGCGATGCCTCCGGTGGAAGAGACTCTCGCCGAACACCTCGCACCTAATTTGGCCGCGGCATGGAAGTCTCGCCCCCTTCTTCCCTCTAAGGCGTGTCGAGTCACGTCCAGCCTCGTTAGGAAATCCTACATGACTGCTGGTCAAGCGGCCGCTTCGCTCCACTCTATGGCGGTCCTTCAGGCCTACCAAGCTGAGCTCTTAAAGGAGCTTGATGAAGGGGAGGGTATCACACCCGAGGCCGTGAAGGAATTACGGCGAGCAACGGATTTGGCGCTACGTGCTACCAAACATACTGCCCGTGCAGTGGGCCGTTCCATGGCTGGATTAGTTACGGTCGAGCGCCACCTCTGGCTTAATCTCACCGATATTAAAGAAAAGGACAAATCTTTTCTCATGGACGCCCCCGTTTCTAAGGATGGTTTATTCGGAGAGGCTGTTACTTCGGTGGTGGAGAAGTTTAGAGCAGCGAAGCAGCAATCAGCCGCTTTCTGCCAGCTGATTCCTCGCTGGCCCAGGGAGGCTGAACGCCGGCAGGCGCCCGCGCGTTCTCGCTCAACCTCATCTCACCGCCAACGAGTTGCCTCTCGGGAAGAGCCTTCACCTATGGCGCCCCCTCGTAAGGATTGGCCCTAAGGTTTTTCCTCCGGCTCACCAAAGACAGCGAAAAAGGTTGAACCTGAGCTCGACGGCTAATGCCTCTCGTTCTCGGGCCCCGAATAGCAGCTCCTGATGTTCTCGCTGCTTGCCAGGGACTGTGCCCTCCACTAGAGAGCGCTGTTGGACCGCTCTTGCGCATCCAACCCTCTCACTGCAGTCCCCATACTCAAACAATGTCTGTCTTGCCGCAAACAGCGCTTCAAGCAGCATTGGATCGAGTTGTTATACCAAACGATCCCTCAGTCAATCTGCGCAATCTAGCTTTCAGAATTCGAGGGACGGTTCAGGGGTCTGGCAAAAACGACCTGTTATGACGGCTCACACAGCCGCCGCTTTTTCGCTAGCGACAGAACCTGATGTTCATCCTGTTGGACTAATTCCTGCCGTGGACACGTTTCAGGATTATACACAACAAAACGCAACAACGTCTGCGCATGTACTCCCTCTGTGCACGAACGCCACGAGTTTTTCGTGCCCTGACATTTTAACGCATGTGATAGCGTTGCAAGATGTGGAAATCTTGAGACTGCTAATGTTGTTTCGGGCCACGTGGGAACGCTTGCCCGATATTTCTCAATGGGTGTTACGCACAATTTGTCACGGATACACCATTCAGTTTCGAAAAGGCCCGCCTCCTTTCCGCGGAACTCTTCCCACGGTCGTGAAACCGATGGAAATAGCGGTGCTGCGACAGTAAGTGTCAACTCTGCTGAGCAAAGGGGCTATAGAGGAAGTACACCCCTTTCAGATGGAGTCATGGTTTTACAGCCGCTATTTTGTGATACCGGGTTGCGGCCTATTTTAGATTTACGCCGTTTGAATCTTGCACTCAGGATGAGCAAAATCAAGATGTTAACAGTAAAGTCTATTTTGTCTCAGATTCAACCAAACGACTAGTTTGTCACGATCGATCTGAAGGATGCATATTTTCATATTCAGATCATCAAGAGACACAGGAAGTTCCTCAGATTCCCTTTGGAGGGCAAAGCGTATCAGTACCGCATTCTTCCCTTTGGCTTAGCTCTCGCTCCCCGTACTTTTTCAAAATGCATGGACGCAGCTCTGGCCCCGTTGCGGCTCCGGGGCGTTCGCGTTTTGAATTACCTAGATGATTGGCTGGTGTTAACACAATCGCAGACTCAAGCACACTCTCACTGGGACCTTGTGCTGAATCATTTACAAAGCCTGGGCTTGCGTATGAACTTCCAGAAAAGCGTTTTAATTCCCTCTCAACGGTTAACCTTTCTGGGAATGGACTTGGACTCTCGCGCGATGACAGCAAAGCTATCTCTCCCGCGCGCTCAGTTGATTGCGTCATGTGTGCATTGCTTCAAAGCGCGTCGCACAGTGACAGTGGGCTTGTGCCTCAGACTTTTAGGTCTAATGGCAGCGGCATTCGCTGTAATCCATCTGGGATTACTTCACATGCGCCCTTTTCAGTGGTGGACGAAAAGACAGAACATTTCACCCCATTGTCCTCCGCATCGGACGATCTCGGTGACACGGAGGTGTGTGATGTCGATAAAACTGTGGATGTCAACAGAATTTCTTCTAGCTGGAGTTTGGCTGGGGATTTGTGCTTTCCGGGAGACCGTCACGACGGATGCGTCTTGGACCGGTTGGGGAGCTGTTTGTCAAGGGCGCCTAGCCCGCGGAGTGTGGACAGCGACACAACGCAGTTGGCACATAAACAGGTTAGAATTACTGGCAGTTTTTCTAGCTCTCCAGTATTTCTCGAATCTGCTGATGGGCCGTCATGTGCTGCTCAGGTCAGACAACAGATCGGTTGTGTCATATCTGAATCATCAGGGAGGATTACGCTCTCGCCCCCTGTGCAGGCTGGCGAGACATATTCTTCTTTGGTCTCAGAAGAAATTTCTGTCGATCCGAGCTGTTCATGTCCCCAGACGTTTGAACTTCGGAGCGGATCTGCTATCCAGACAGACTCTGGAGCAAGGGGAATGGAGATTACACCCCCAGACGGTGAACCTCTTTTTGGAGAAGCGAGAGTGGACTTATTCGCGTCGTGCATGACTACGCATTGCCCGCTATGGTTCTCCCTATGCCCTCCATCGCCCCTGGGCTTGGACGCGTTAGCTCACGTTGGCCCAAGACCAGCTTGTATGCTTTTCCCCTGATTCGTTTAATCCCAGCGGTATTATCCAGAACACAGCTGGACAGAGTGGAACAGCTGCTGCTGGTAGCTCTGAAGTGGCACAAACAGCCATGGTTTGTGGACCTGATCGGTCTGTTAGCGGGCTCTCCATGGGAGATTCCCCTCAGGCAGGATTTATTATCACAAGCACAGGGCATGATTTGGCACCCAAGGCCAGATCTATGGAGACTGTGGGCGTGGCCTCTGAGTGGAGTGAGCTAGTATGTCCCGGTCTTTCTGTCGAAACCACCGAGACTATACTGAATTCTAGAGCTGCTTCCATGAGACGCTTATATGCTTTCAAGTGGAAACTGTTTACGACCTGGTGTGGAGTTCGTAATATGGATCCAGTTTACTGCCCAGTGGCTTCAGTGCTGGAGTTCCTTCAGGACCGTTTTTCTGATGGAGTGACGCCGGCCACTCTAAAAGTTTACGTGGCAGCTTACCACGAATATATAGATCGTGCCTCAGTGGGCCGTCATCCGCTGGTTTCTCGTTTTGTACAGGGTGCGCGACGGCTGAGGCCTTTCCGCCCCGTGCGAGTTCCTTCATTGGATTTATCTATTGTGTTGCAAGGTTTATCAGGGCATCCGTTTGAACCCCTGGAAACTATAACAGATAAAATCCTGACTTTGAAGACAGTTCTTCTTATGGCTTTATCCTCCCTCAAGAGAGTTGGGGATTTACAGGCTCTCTCTGTCTCACCCTCGTGCATGGAATTTGCAACGGGCTCTGTGAAAGTGTTGTTGCGACCAAGGCCTAATTATGTCCCTAAGGTCGCATCTAATCCCTTTCGCTTTCAGCAAATAGTCCTGGAGGCTTTACCCCCTGCTGAGGCGGGGTCAGGAGATCTAAGCATTTGCCCTGTCAGAGCTTTAAAGGCTTATGTGGATCATACAGCCCCATGGCGTGATTCTGACCAGCTGTTTGTCTGTTTTGGACATAAGAGTAAAGGCCATGCTGTTACAAAACAACGCATGTCCCATTGGCTGGTAGAAGCAATATCTTTAGCCTATGAGGCACGCGGACTCGCTTCGCCCTCAGGAGTTAAAGCTCATTCCACGAGAGCAGTGGCTTCTTCTCGAGCCTTTCTCAGTGGATCTTCGATGGATGATATCTGTGCTGCGGCAGGCTGGTCCTCACCGAGCACTTTTATCAAGTCTTACAGTCTGGATGTGAGGATGGCTCCTGGCTCCCAGGTTCTCTCCGCTTGAGCAGATGCTTCCTTGGATCCCAGCTATCAGGTACGTCAGGCGTTATGGTATAGCGTTCCCATACCGGTGACGTCACCGCAGCATCGAAGTGACCTATGATAGGGAACATCTCGGTTCGTATGTAACCATGGTTCCCTGAATAGGGAACGAGATGCTGCGGTCCTGGCCGTTCCATACCTTGATAGCATTCTTCTTCTTCAGTTCATGAAATCTGAGCGAAATGGCACGTGGCACCCAGGTATATCATGCGTGCGCATGCGTAAGGTTGGTGCCAAGTGCTATTTGGCCAATAGGATTGGCGAGATGGTATAGGGATTCAGACATTCGTCACACCGAAGGTGTTTCCCATACCGGTGACGTCACCGCAGCATCTCGTTCCCTATTCAGGGAACCATGGTTACATACGTAACCGAGATGTTACCATTAAAGCGACAACTCCGCGATGACAAGTTAAGTAAATTAAATAAGGTCAAATCTTAAACATTATTTATTTTTATTTCTACATGCATTTTTATTCAGTTATATGTTTTTTAGAACAACTAACAACAAACTAACAAGTTTGTATTCTGTTCATCTTTCTATGCCCTGCACATTTGGCGGGTACAGCGCATGAATATCTAGTAGAGTTAGAGCATAGACAGTAAGTCTGGGCTTGTTTCTAAAGGGTAGTTGCTTATTTGGGCTTGTTCCCAGCTCCATAATAAGTTATCAACCAGATATTTTCTATATGTTATTTAAATGTAGGAGTTCTAGCCTGTTCTCTCTGTCCCTCCCTTTTCCCCATACACAGGAGACAGCAGAGTTTTTTCCCACCCACATCCTGCTTCTAATTGGCTCTGACCCAGATGGCAATGAGTACTAGCCAATCAGAGGCAGAGCAGGGCAATCTTTTTTTTTCTGGTTAGGAAAACGTTGTCAGTGAGTGGTAAACTTTAAATAAATGCAGGCGAGTTGGAATGATTGGACTGTATGAGAGTTTTTATTATTCAATAATAAAAAAAATAATTTGTGAATTCAGGATTTTTATTTCTGTGTGCAAATTTTAATTATCAGATGTTTACTGTGTATATAATGTACTCGGTACATCAGTCTATATTTGATAGCCCATCAGTTTTCTAATGTTAAATTATGTTAAAGGTTGGTTTAACTCCCATTGGTCATTGTCCTGAAGCTCAGGGGGGAGAAAAATAAATAAACTGTACCATGTGAGCAGTTTTGTAAAACTGCGCACAGTTTACCAATCTGTCCACATGGATGTAAATTGACAATCTGTAACCACAGTTTAAAATCCGTCCACACGAATTGTAAAACCGTGAACACTGTTTATTTATTTTATTCACTGTTATTCACTGTTATTACTCTTCCCAGAACCTAGGGGGATTCCATAGAAAAAGTCTCTTGTTTTGTGCTTGTTTTCACAGGCCTGGTTGCTTATTTGTCTCGCGAGATCTGGCAACACTGCTTTGGACTTACTTTCACCTGATAGTTCACATACACTGACATCTCCCTGATTGTTCAGTCTTTATTCAGTTTCACCACATCTACGGTAAGTCTTTCCGAATGATTTATTTTCACATTGGACGTTTTTATCTATCTATCTATCTATCTATGGCCAACTTTTGGTCTTTAAACCTTTTTGATTATAAAATCAAGACTATATTCTTAGATATTTTAAGTTTACATAAGTTTCTCTATTGTTTAATGCGTGACACATTCAGTTGATGAGTTTGTAATTTAGACTAAGGTGCGGCAGTCACACTAGACTCACGCCGCCTTCACACTGGCAGTTGAAATCAGCTCCGATACGGCAGCGAAACGACCGGAAGTCATTCATTTTCTATGGAGATTCGCAGACCGCATGCGAATGGGTCCGAACCAGGTGCGAACGAGTGCGGTGCAAAAAAAATCGTGTCCATTGGCCATCCGGATGCGTTCAAAAAATTGAACTCTTGCGAAAGGCTACGGAAGGTTCCTATCCGACAATTCCAGCGGAAGTTGGCGTTGCTATGGTACTGATAAACAAACCTGAATTCTTAACTTTTAATAAAATAAATAATGATTTTATAACGACAAGTTGTCATGTCATTTTTTCATTTTAATGATTTTATAACGTAATTTATGCAGTTAATACAATTAAATATTTAAATATTGTACAATTCAATGTTGTGGCCATTTTCCCGCTCATTCACATACAGCCAGAAAATTATATTATGGCTAATCGTAGACTTGTCAATGCTCTTGCTGTTGCTCTCCTGAGAAGCAAGCAAAAAAAAAGAGATCCATGTGGGTAAAATACTACCTGGCAGAGAGGTATCAGTACGGGGAGTTTCACCGCCTGGTGGGTGAGCTGCGTCTGAACAACGGTGAGGATTTCAGGGAGTATTTCAGGGTGTCGCGCTGTCAGCCTTTCCAACCTTTCCGCCATTTTTGTTCTACTCGGTTCCGAGGCTTCCGACACTTTTCACCGTTGTGTACGACGTCCACTGGGGGCGTATTGCGTATTACGGAGCTGATTTCAACTGCCAGTGTGAAGGCGGCGTCAGACTAACGGTTTCCCACGCTATCACAACATGGATTAATATGTGCTTATACTGTGTCTTTTGCGACGGCGTCGAAAGCGTCTTATCATATTGTTCTCTCCTATCTCTCTCTCTCTCTCTCTCTCTCTCTCTCTCTATATATATATATATATATATAACGTTATATAAATTATATACACACTAAGCAATAAAAAAAAAATGATAAAATGTGTCGTCGTTCAAATGTACCATCTTTTCCTGTTTAGAAACATTAGAACTATTGACACTGCAAACCATGTAGCTTTTTTTAAATTATAGAATCGTTTAAAGATGTATTATATAAAATACATTGCGCCACGGCTAAAATGAGCGCTTCCTCAATGTTTGAATTTCTACTTCTACTCATTTATGACATATAAATACGTAACGTTATTTATATGACTATGCTTCTTCTCGTCCCACGTCTCCACGTGATGTGAAATTTTTCGTAGGAGCTTCCGTTCCGGTCTGACTCATTCGCACGCGTATGAATGGAAGTCAGAGGAACGAAAAGAGCACTGTGATCGCCCCTTTAAGATAAATAACAAGTTGTGCAACATTTAAAGGGCGGTTTTATCCATTATTTATTCACAGGCATTCACCATGGCGCTGAATTCAAGTATGGCGAGAAAAAATTACGATTTCTACTACGACTCTTACCAGCCATTCTATTTCGACAATGATGATGAGGATTTCTATAACCAGCAGCACGAACAGCCACCGGCGGCCATTGACTACTCCCCGATTATCATTCAGGACTGTATGTGGAGTGGTTTCTCCGCTGCGGCTAAACTGGAGAAGGCGGTGTCGGAGAGATTAGCGTCGCTCCAGGCGGCAAAGAAGGAGTCCTTCAGGAGCGACAGCTACCTTCAGGACATGAGCACTCCTGCTGCCTCACAGTGCATTGATCCGTCAGTGGTGTGCCCTTTCCCTCTGACTGACAGCTCAAAGCCGTGTAGACCGTCATCCACACCGACTTCCACAACACTGCCGCTGGACACTCCTCCGAACAGCGGGAGCAGCAGTGACAGCGATCCTGGTGAGTAACGGTCAGCTTTTTTTATGCGGATTAAAACGGTGTACTTTACACTTTTAGATAAGTTTTCATTTATTAGTTGTAAGTATTGTTGCTTATTGTGTGTTTTTTACAATGTAAGAATTTGTGGTGGTTAATACTAGATTTTAGCGTCAAATGCGTAAAGAGACGCCCCGCCCACTGCATGTTATTCTAAGTAAACTTGTCTAGACTAGAATAAGCAGACCGGCAAATTGACGTTTTGTTTTATTTTAACACAAACAGATGACGAAGAGGAGGAGGAAATCGACGCAAGGCATCAAAGCCCCGTCGTCCTCAAACGGTGTCACGTTAATATTCACCAACACAATTACGCCGCGCAGCCGTCCACGCGGAGCGAGCATAACGGTCAGTTTTTTTTATGCGGATTAACACTTTTAAATGCTGATTAAAAGTTTTATATAAGTTTCCATTTATTAGCTGTAGTTTGTGCTGCTTGGTTTTTTTCTTTCTTCTTATTCTCAATGTAAGAATTTGTAAAAAATAGATTGTAGCGTCAATTGCATAAAGAGACGCCCCGCCCACTCCAAAATATTCTAAGCAAAGATGTCTAGACTAGAATGAATAAGCAGAACGGCAAATTGAGATTTGTTCGCTTTTTAACCCAAACAGATGACGAAGAGGAAGAGGACGAGGAAATTGAAATTGAGATTTCCTGCACAATGTAAAGTCATGATAGAAACATTTATTATAGTTTCAGTAAGTCTTCAGTCCTCTAATTAAACAGGGAAAATGTGGTTTAAAATGGTCTGTGGTGAGGTTCTTGTGTTCTGTCTAATATTAATATTAAAATTAAGATAAGTGTGTGTTTGTAACATTTACTGCAGTTGGTGAGAAGTCTGCAACATAGAACACGGAAAATTATCCTCGTCTAGATGAGAGCGAATTGATTTCATAGCAGTGAAATTACGCCCTCTATCGTGTAACTTTGACACTGTCATGAAATCCGAACACAGAGACCCTGGACATTAACATTAGTGCAGGATTGAAGCACACACGCTCTCTGCGCTCTCTGCGCATGATCAGAGGGCAGCGCGCACACAGTTACACATTCACTTCTGAGTGCTCAGGTTTTTGGATATATTTATGTATTCATTTATTGAATTTATCTTGATTTAAACCCCATATGACTGGGCAGGGGCGTCATCATGTGACACAAAGCAGCCACAACAGCATGTTTAATTTTTTTTTTGTGTATTCAAAACATTTCCAAACGCATTAACTATAACGTGAAATATCTTGATTCTCACCTTTTTATAGATTATTTTGATCTATTAGGCGATGGACATAATAATGTAGTCTATTAACTATGCATAAAAACCTGTGTTTACTTAATTAACATATGGGTGTCATACCATAACATATTTTTAATACGACTGACTTCATATTTAATGTGAATTTAACATTGAAAATCAATGTGAATAAAAACATTGCAAGTTACTTGTTATAGATATACTAGTTATAACACGTTCGTTGTACAAAAAGAGAGCACTGACAGTCTAGTAGAAGCACTCTCAAAAACTCCCATTTAAATTACTGAAGCTGTTTATACTATGAAATTAATATCTTACAGATTCGTTCACACTTTTGCACTTTGTTGTTTCTGACCAGATCATTTTCCAGAAAGAGGTATTCAGTCAGTGAGCGAGTGAAGAAAACAGCGGTATTTTTAGCGATGACTTATCTGAACTCCTCTGATTGGTCTCTGTATTCATAAGCTCAACAGAATCGTGTGTGATTGGTTATAATGCGCAGTGCTGTACAAACGCTCAGCACCAGCCAGAGAACTCGGATATGAATTTAGCAGATGATGATATGACACGCTGAACTCACTGTGTGATTGTATCAAACAGACCTATAGAAAATATTAAATGTTTTTTTTTTTTTTGTGTGTGTCTCTTTTGGAAGCTGCATTCAAAATCCACTTGGCTCAAAAATCTGCGGGGATACGTGCCCCTCACTTTGAATGGGCATGACACCTCTGCTACTGGGAATGTTTCTTCTGGAAGCATCTTATCATGTTAAATTCATTAACAGTAATGCATTACGTGTCAAAGACCAACAATTTTCAGCATTTATGCATATAATAGTAATAATTTAACATTAGTAAACGTAATATGAAAAAAAATTAGTTAAAATTTAATAGATTTTTTGCTGTTATAATAATACAAAAATAATACAATCATTGTTAATTATAACTTTATAATCCCTAAAGCATTAAAGCGAGAGTTCACTCAAAAATTAAAACAACATAATTTACTAATCCTTATGTCATTCCAAAACTAAAACAACATAATTTACTAATCCTTATGTCATTCCAAAACTATGACTTTCTTTCTTTGAAACACGAGAGAAGAAATTCTGAAGAAGTGTTTTTGTTGATATAATAAACGTAATAAAGATTCAGTTAGGGCTGTGCAAAAAATCGAATGCGGTTTTCATGCACATCTCATCAGTAAAGATGCTCCTGTGATTAGAAGTATATCTCAAGCACGTGCGTTCAGATCAGGGTTACCAGGTTTTCACAACAAATCCTTCCCAGTTGCTTCTCAAAACTAGTCCAAAACTAGCCCAATCGCGTTTCCAGGAGGTTCGCCGATAAAAATTGCTTCCCGGGGTTAAAATATAATTTTTTTGGAAGGGTTGCCATGGTAAAATTCGCATTTTAGGGGCTAAATACCACGTTATTTGTATTGGGGTTGCTTCAAACCGCGGACATTAAAAACAATCGCAGACTTGGCAACACTGGTTCAGGTGGAGTGGCAGTTACTACACAGAGCCATAGTCTACCGACAACTAACACAAAATCGTTTTCAAAATCGACAAAGAATTGCCTGCGATTTTAACATCGATTTTGTGTAGATTGTCAGTGAATTACGGCTCGGTGTAGTAAATGCCAACCAGTGTTGCCAAGTCTGAGGTTGTTTTTCCATGTCCGCAGGTCGAAACGACCCCAATACAAATAACGTGATATTTAGCCCCTAAAATGCAAATTTTTACCAAGGCAACCCTGCTAAAAAATGTATATTTTAACCCCGGGAAGCAATTTTTATCGGGGAACCCCCTCGAAGCTCGATTGGGCTAGTATTGGACTAGTTTTGAGAAGCAACTGGGAAGGATTTGTTGTGAAAACCTGGCAACCCTGATCCGAACGCACGTGCTGGTAATTAAAGGGGCGTCTTTACTGATGAGATGTGCATGAAAATCGCATTCGATTTTTTGCACAGCCCTAGATTCAGTCTTATTTTGGACCCCATTGACTTTCATTGTATGATCATAAAAAGTTTAAATATTCTACTTAAAATATATTATTTTGTGTTTTACAGAAGAATGACATGACTTTCGGTTTAGAATGACATGAGGGTGTGTAAACAATGAGAGAGTTTTCATGTTAGCCTGAACCAACTTTGGTGTATGATTCAACTTGATTCAGTGTTGCAGTTTAATCTATTTCCCTTAATCAAACTTTCCCCCTACTGTACATAGTACCATCTGAGATATGTTTTTAGCATGTTACCTGGCAGACATTGACAAAAATCTGATGTGTGAATGTGATGAGCTGTGATTTGTTTGGCCTCCACTCACGATGAAGTGCAGATGGTCCAACACTATGTATGGTACAGTGCATTCCCATGGGGTCAGGCTTTCCCTTGCGCACACTTGGCTCTGAGATTAAAATCTTTAATAGTAAGTTAACCCCAATGTAAAAGCCCTCCCATCCCCACCTCTCTCACACACATGACTAAACATGGGCACTTGGCATTATGCAAACTAAGGGAAGACAGGTTGAGTTGAATATCTCTTAGTAAAGCAGACCTGTCGATTGTCAGAAGCATAGTGTGAGAGGGTGGGGCCTTATGAATCTGTGCCAAGCCATATATCACACGTCATTATGCCATATTGAGCATATCTTGAAAAGTATCAAGTGCACACATAGAATAGCATCACTATTCACTCATCCAGAAGCTCTATGATCTGTGGAACGCAGAAAATATTATTTGTAGCATTAAGTGAGTGAATAAAAGTGAATTGTAACCACAACTTTTTAAGGCAAAATTATCTGTGAAGAACAACAACAACAACCAAATAAATAATAATAATAATATCAAAATGGCTTCCTTTTCTTTCTTTTTTTTTTTTTTCCTTTTTTTTTCTGTTTTGAGCTTTTTGGTCACTGGAGAATCCTATAAAAGAATGTGTAAATGCAGGTGTTTTTTTTTTTTACAAAGAAGCAGTACAGCTGTTTGATAATAAAAATGTTTCCTGAGCACCAAATCAGAATATTTGAATGATTTCTGAAGGATCGCGTGACACTGAAGACTGGAGAAATAACAGAAGAAAATTCAGCTGTGCCAGAGTAAAATACCTTTTAGCACTTTTAAATATTAAATTAGAAACCAATCACTATCAACAAATCTTACAGACTCCAAACTTTGATAAATATTATTTTATTGTGCCTATACAGAAATATTTTGAACAAGACAATTAAGGATTATTATGGATTATACAACTAAATCAATATACTACTGGCCTACATTTATTCAACAATTTTAAGTCCCAAAAAGATTCAAATCAAGTCCCAAGACACAAATAAACACCAGTTTAAAATAATCTTAAAACGGTTTAAGTATTTGAATCCTGCTTAATATAACACTCAATTAAAAAGCATAATTACTGCAGAAAAACTCAATGTTTGCCTCCGACAGATAATACAGTCGTGGCCAAAAGTTTTGAGAATTACATAAATATTGGAAATTGGAAAAGTTGCTGCTTAAGTTTTTATAATAGCAATTTGCATATACTCCAGAATGTTATGAAGAGTGATCAGATGAATTGCATAGTCCTTCTTTGCCATGAAAATTAACTTAATCCCAAAAAAAACTTTCCACCGCATTTCATTGCTGTCATTAAAGGACCTGCTGAGATCATTTCAGTAATCGTCTTGTTAACTCCGGTGAGAATGTTGACGAGCACAAGGCTGGAGATCATTATGTCAGGCTGATTGGGTTAGAATGGCAGACTTGACATGTTAAAAGGAGGCTGATGCTTGAAATCATTGTTCTTCCATTGTTAACCATGGTGACCTGCAAAGAAACGCGTGCAGCCATCATTGCGTTGCATAAAAATGGCTTCACATGCAAGGATATTGTGGCTACTAAGATTGCACCTAAATCAACAATTTATATGATCATCAAGAACTTCAAGGAAAGAGGTTCAATTCTTGTAAAGAAGGCTTCAGGGCGTCCAAGAAAGTCCAGCAAGCGCCAGGATTAGCTCCTAAAGAGGATTCAGCTGCGGGATCGGAGTGCCACCAGTGCAGAGCTTGCTCAGGAATGGCAGCAGGCAGGTGTGAGCGCATCTGCACGCACAGTGAGGCCAAGACTTTTGGAAGATGGCCTGGTGTCAAGAAGGGCAGCAAAGAAGCCACTTCTCTCCCAAAAAAACATCAGGGACAGATTGATCTTCTGCAGAAAGTATAGTGAATGGACTGCTGAGGACTGGGGCAAAGTCATATTCTCCGATGAAGCCCCTTTCCGATTGTTTGGGGCATCTGGAAAAAGGCTTGTCCGGAGAAGAAAAGGTGAGCGCTACCATCAGTCTTGTGTCATGCCAACAGTAAAGCATCCTGACACCATTCATGTGTGGGGTTGCTTCTCATCCAAGGGAGTGGGCTCACTCACAATTCTGCCCAAAAACACAGCCATGAATAAAGAATGGGAACAAAAGACCCTCCAACAGCAACTTCTTCCAACAATCCAACAACAGTTTGGTGAAGAACAATGCATTTTCCAGCACGATGGAGCACCGTGCCATAAGGCAAAAGTGATAACTAAGTGGCTCGGGACCAGAATGTTGAAATTTTGGGTCCATGGCCTGGAAACTCCCCAGATCTTAATCCCATTGAGAACTTGTGGTCAATCCTCAAGAGGCGGGTGGACAAACAAAAACCCACTAATTCTGACAAACTCCAAGAAGTGATTATGAAAGAATGGGTTGCTATCAGTCAGGATTTGGCCCAGAAGTTGATTGAGAGCATGCCCAGTCGAATTGCTTAGGTCCTGAAAAAGAAGGGCCAACACTGCAAATACTGACTCTTTGCATAAATGTCATGTAATTGTCGATAAAAGCCTTTGAAACGTATGAAGTGCTTGTAATTATATTTCAGTAACATCACAGAAACAACTGAAACAAAGATATAAAAGCAGTTTAGCAGCAAACTTTTTGAAAACTTATTTATGTAATTCTCAAAACTTTTGGCCATGACTGTAATTTATATCACTCAATTGAGTTAAATCCTCTGATAATTATTACAGATAGCCACCAGAGGGAAGCACAAACCACTTCTCTGACAGAATCGAGGCGTGCTCCTTCATGCATCAGTTCAAGATCAAACACTGTATCAGACTTATTTTGATAATCAGTAATAAAACTGACTCTAATTTGGATTTATTCGTGATAAAGGTTATGATGATGATGATTACAAGATAGTCTATGTAATAGGCAACATTACAGCATTACTGTAAGGCAAATAACGACCGTAACTGCATTAAATAACAATAAACAATTCACATTCTCAAACATACTCGTCAAAGTGCTTAATGTTATTATCAGAAATAATTATTTAGGATGTCTGTGGATTTATTTTATGAAACAGTTACATTTTTGTGATATAAAATCACCCCTTCTGACACCCAGCACAATCATCTGTGAGAGGATCTACTAAACTGTGTCAATAAGAGGCGTTGGGTTCTGCTGTAGCCTACTACACACTCAATGATTCTCGGAATTATCCTCATGCACAACTCAAGTGTTTTCATAAAGCTCCGCCCCGGAACAACTCCGCGCTAACAAGTAGTACCATTTGTAACTCGTTTCCATTAAATAAGGTCACATCTTAAGCATTATTTTTCATTTCAACATACATTTTTATTCAGTTGTTCTCATTTCATATGTTTTTTTAGAGCAATTAACAAGAAACGAACAAGTTTGTGTTCTGTTCATCTTTCTACGCCCTGCACATTTGGCGGGAACGGCGCATGAATATCTAGTAGAGTAAAGGGAGGGGGAAAACAAACCGTAGTATTAAAACTCACGGCAGCAGCTGTTCGAAATCTTGCAGTAAATGACAAGCAGTCGCAGAGTTAGTGCGGCGCCACCCACTCCCACTTTGGACTTACTTTCACATGATAATTCACATACACTGACATCTCGCTGAATTGTCAGTCTTTATTCAGTTTCACCACCTCTACGGTAAGTCTTTCTGGATGATGCTTTATTCTCACGTTGAACGTTTTTATCTATATATTTGGCCAACCTTATGTCTTTAAACCTTTTGGATCATAAAATCAAGACTATATTATTAGATATTTTAAGTTTAACGTTACATAAGTTTTCTGAATTGTTTAATGCGTGACATATTCAGTTGATGAGTTTGTAAGACAACTATACTGCACTGAAATTTAGACCTAAGATGAATAACAAGTTGTGCAACATTTAAAGGGCGGTCTCATTTAAAGGGTTTATCCATAATTTATTCACAGGTATTCACCATGCCGCTGAATTCAAGTATGGCGAGTAAAAATTACGATTACGACTACGACTCCTACCAGCCCTATTTCTATTTCGACAACGAGGATGAGGATTTTTATAACCAGCAGCACGGACAGCCACCGGCGCCCAATGAAGATATATGGAAGAAATTTGAACTGCTCCCCACTCCGCCGCTCTCCCCGAGCCGGCGTCCCTCGCTGTCAGACCCCTTCCCCTCCACGGCCGACCAGCTGGAAATGGTGTCGGAGTTTCTCGGGGACGACGTGGTCAACCACAGTTTTATTTGCGACGCGGACTACTCCCAGACTCTACTGAATTCGATTATCATTCAGGACTGTATGTGGAGTGGTTTCTCCGCTGCGGCTAAACTGGAGAAGGCGGTGTCGGAGAGATTAGCGTCGCTCCAGGCGGCAAAGAAGGAGTCCTTCAGGAGCGACAGGTACCTTCAGGACATGAGCACTCCTGCTGCCTCACAGTGCATTGATCCGTCAGTGGTGTGCCCTTTCCCTCTGACTGACAGCTCAAAGCCGTGTATACCGTCATCCACACCGACTTCCCCAACACTGCCGCTGGACACTCCTCCGAACAGCGGGAGCAGCAGTGACAGCGATTCCGGTGAGTAACGGTCAGCTTTTTTTAAAATGCGGATTAAAACGAAGTGTACTTTACACTTTTAGATAAGTTTCCATTTATTATTTGTAATTATTGTTGCTTATTGTGTTTTTTACAATGTAAGAATTTGTGGTGGCTAATACTAGATTTTAGCGTCAAATGCGTAAAGAGACGCCCCGCCCACTGCATGTTATTCTAAGTAAACTTGTCTGAACTAGAATAAGCAGACAGGCAAATTGACATTTTGTTTGCTTTTAACCCAAACAGATGACGAAGATGAGGAGGAAATTGACGTTGTCACGGTGGAAAAGAGAAAGTCCGCGAGAAAGCCTGACGCAAACTCAACGCATCAAAGCCCCGTCGTCCTCAAGCGGTGTCACGTTAATATTCACCAACACAATTACGCCGCGCAGCCGTCCACGCGGAGCGAGCAGCCTGCAGTCAAGCGGATTAAATTCGAGAGTCACATCCGGATGTTTAAACAAATGAACCACAACCGCAAATGCGCGAGTCCCAGGACGTCGGACTCTGAGGATAACGACAAACGCAGGACTCATAACGTTCTCGAGCGGCAACGGCGGAACGAGCTCAAACTCAGTTTCTTCGCGCTGAGAGACGTGATCCCTGACGTGGCCAACAACGAGAAAGCTGCCAAAGTGGTGATACTCAAAAAGGCGACGCAGTGCATAGCGACCATGCAAGAAGATGAACAAAAACTTATCTCACTTAAGGAGCAATTAAGGAGGAAATGTGAACATTTGAAACGGAGACTTGAGCAGCTGAACAGTTCTTAACTTGCTTGGACTTAATTTATGGACTGAACTTGTTTTAAGTGTTCTTGTATGATTATGTCAAGTCAATACAAGGTTTCGAGGGTGTGGCAAGTAGTGAGCAATCTGACATTGATATATACAGTTACACTGCCTCAATCTGAACATAATAGAGGTTAGACTTATTTGTATTTAATTTAATTTTTTAGCAATGAAATGGTCTGCAGTTCCATTTACTGTTTAACATTAACTTAATGTTTTGTTTTTGTAAGTTTTGTACATATTGCATATGTATTCAAGATGTTGTTGATTACCGAATCGTAAAATGCATTTCTCTATAAAACTGTGTTTTTGGCTAATCCTGTATTGTGGACTCATTACTACTTTTGCTTATTTCAGTCTCATGATGCCTTCAAAGCCCTCAATTAGGTAATCCATTAAGAAAATAGTCACACACACACATTTGATGTTTAATGGATTTGGCATATTTTCAGTGTACGTAAGACACTGTTTTACATAACTTACCTTGGCAGTGCAATCATCTGTGTAACTTTAGGATGACTATTGCATGTGTCAGAGTTACATTCTCTATTTACAATCATCAAAGCCAGTGCCTTACGTAAATCTCACCTCTACATATTGATTTAATGTCACTGACTGTTAATGATCTTGGCTACACTGATTTGAGTAAGTGGTGTTTGCAGTGGGCTCAGTTTTTGTTAACTGCATGTTCTACAAGAAAATAAAGATGAGAGTTCTGAGAGTACCAAATGAGAGTAATTGGCGTTTAACTTTCTTAGAAGAGCTAAGATGCACCTGCTGCCCAAAAATGTCACCTTCCCTTCAGTGGAGAGGTTTGGAAGACCATGCTGGAACAGGGAATCTCATGAGCAAACCAGCTTATTTTTTCTTCAACTCACAAGTGCCATATTTGTGAAAAAATTGTATTTAAGGGTTCGGTAGATGGCATACATACTCCTTTTCATACCCAGTTTTCACTTTTTTTTCCTTCTTTTTTTCCCCATAATTTTCCCTGATATCATTTTTTTCTGCTAACTGGATGTTGGAAGATTAGTAACTAAACTACTGCATGGATGAAGACTAAATCAGACTAAATATGTTCTGTGTGCCTTTTTTGAACACATGCTTAAACCTTATCTGTTCACACTTTTAATACTCTGTGGTCCATGATTTAAAAAATAAAAACATTAAAACATGCTTCAGTTTGTCAGGCATCCTCAAATGAACCACTTACACATCCAGAGGTAAATGCTGTGATTGCATTTGATGGTTTACCTAATCATACATGGAAGGGTGTATTCTCATTACAATAATTTCTAGCAAATACTTTATGATTATTACATTCTTTATGGTAGGTAAGAGTCTTTATGACCAACCTTGGGCCCATGTAGATGAAAACTCAGAGAAAGAAGACTCCTGAATAAGTGACATCTATCACAGACAGTGTCTGCTTGTCTGATAATTTAGGGTAAAAGTTTTAGGGTCAAACACTATGATATTTACAGTCACTGTAAGGATGATAATAAAGCTAAACAGACTATATAGTATAAAATTACGAGCCAGAAAATATTTTCTTATCGTTTTGTGGAGTAATAGATGAAGGTGTCGCGCGGTGACGTCAAGCCCAGATCTGACTCTATGCAAAGCGCCCCACGACGCGCGTGCAGCTGAGCACATGGAGGAGAGAGGACGTACACTTAGCAGCCTGGCTAATGTAGCCCGTGGGGCGCAAAATATTGGCAAATGAAGAACATTTCAGATCTGAAAAAGTGGACTGACTTGCCTTAGGCTTCCTACATGGTAAGATTCTTATCTATTGTTGCGTTTAAGGTGTATCCTGTTGTTGTGAAACATCTTAGCTTTAGCTTAACTGTGCTCATGTTTTGTGCCACAGGTGCTGTTGGGATTTAATTCCGTTTTATAAACAATAGTCAATATCGATTTGAATGGGAAACTCGAAACACTTTATTGTAAACCGTTATTCATTTCATTATTAACAATTGTATTATTGTAGATTCATTCGGGTAATGGACTTTGCATGTTTATCATCAGTGATTTGTTGTTGTGATTTGTCAGGGCTTTTCCTCTTGATTCAGTGCCACATAATATTGGCGTTTGCAATTTTCTATTAACTTTTATGTAGGCATGACATTAATGTCACAGTTTTTTATGTTACTTATAGAAAACACTCATTTAATGGCAACTTTAAAGACTTTGTATAGAGTTTGTCTAACTTGGTTGTCTAGAAGTGGTTATAAAAGTTACTCCAGTGCACTCGTTTTTGTTAAAAGAAACAAAATTTTTGTAAAAAGAAACATACAATTCCAATGTTATTCTTTTATGTGCATATTTGATAAATTACAGTGATTTTTTTCAGCAAGCAGATCCATTGATACATTTTAAAGTATGATGCATTAAATGTACCATTAAAATGTATTTTCCAGGAAACAAATTAAGGTCGGGTTTGTAGTTTTATTTTGTCTTAATTTGAAGGTCTTGTCATTGTCACTATTTAAACAGTGCCTGTCTTCCCTCTGTACAGTGTGTTGACGGAGTCCATAAATCATTTTCTAAGGCACTCAGTCTGTCATTGGAGTTAGGACTACCCTGTAAGAGATTTATGATCTGGAGGTCATGAGGAGTTTCCCTCTACCGTTATATGATGTCAAATCAAGTCACACAGTCTTGATGGTCCTATAAAGCATGGAATCCTGTAGAAAAATGAATGGGAGAATAATCCTACATATGGAAATAACACAGTGTCTGTTGGACTGGCGTTCCAAACCTCTTTGTGTTTCTTTCTTCTGTGGAACACAAACTTTTTTTTTTCATTCATGCAATAAAAGTCGAGAGGACGCTGTGTTGTTTTGAACCCCACTGTCAATTGACAAAAGCATTTGAAACATTTTTTTATCTTCTTTTGTGTTCTGCAGAAGAAAGTCATACAATTTTTTATTTTTTCCCTTCTAGTTGTCCTGTTGTTTCCCTGAAGGACTGCTGACACTTCCAAACGTGCATCTCATCACTAATGCAGGAGCATTGTGCAGATCTGTAAATTAAAAGGAACATACTTGCCTGTACAAAGCTGTTCCATACCTTCAGCGTGTCCCTTGAGAGCAGACCTGACTCAATCAGATAGCTTAGATTTCAGTCTGTTACTTTGCGGTTGAACGGTCACTATTATTAAGTGGTCCACGCATGGGTCCCCTTTTTAGTGCAGCTGAAATTTTCAGTTTAGGATCATCTGTGTTAACCTGGGGTCTGGTGGGTGACCATGTTTACAGGGAATATGGCACATCACCTTCAAAACAGTTGACATTGTCTTTCATATAAACTCTATACTGCTGACTTCATTATTCATTGGTTATGAAGCATGGATTCAGATGCACCTGGGGAGATGTAGCAGCTGGTGGACCATACAGAAATAATTGCTGCAACAACATGGCTGAATTCGTTTTTATTAGATGAGCGCAAATGTTGGAACTGGATGCATTGGATGGCACTTTGTAGAAGTCAATGATCCAGAAACAGAGCTGGCTGGTTGGTCTCCCATATGGGAACACAAGTTAGTGTTTGGTTAAGGCATCACTTTTCTAATCCCTGTATATAGCTTCATGTAAGGGTATTCAGAAGTTGAATGGGCGTTGTTGTGATATAGAGGTTTGCATTAGGTATGGGCGTTTTCCGCAAATATCACATTCAAATCCATTTATCTTTTGCTGAAATTTCCGTGTCTTCATGGAGAGAGCGCGTCATTGTTGCTTAGCAATTGCAGACGCCTCAGGAACGCTTCTGCCCGAGCTCTTTGGAAAGAAAGAGAAAGCGGCACACCTAGCATTTTCCACGCGTTTTTAGGCGTGATATGTGAACGGCCCCTTATTCATTAATTAATTATTTTTTGCTTGCATACATCTTCAAATATGCCGTGGAGAATCACAGAACGTGACCAAATTAGGTTTTATTGTGAACTTTTTTTTTTTTTTGCCAAAATTCGAATTTTTATTTATATCGAAAAATTAGAGCAGAACGAATATTCGAATGTTCGACTATCTGTGCACACCCCAGTTTGCATAAGCTGAAGCCCAAACCTGGTCTGCAAATGACCAGGGGTCTCATTTATAAACGTTGCGTACGCACAAATTGGGCATAGAAACATGCGTACGCAATTTTTCACGCACATATCATGATTTATAAAAAATGAACTTGGCATAAATATGTACACACCGTACAGATAATATAAACCAGGGGTAACCAACCCTGCTCCTGGCACTTACTTCAATATTATGGCAGACACTGCTGGATTCAGAGGTCGAATGGTCCATTGTCCGGTATAGAACCAGTGATAATAGCTTACTGTACAACCGCAGCTGAACGGAGGTGTTGATGGCGTGAGAAGGCATCTCCACAACATAATGAAAAATACCAAAATGTTTGAAGGATATAACTAGAAAAAAACGGTCAGATTTGCAAATTTCTTTTTTTTTTAAATACTTTGTCAGTGATGAGCCGAATCAGACATTTGTATTTACACTGCAATAAATATGGGCCTGTCTGTTTCCACTAAAAATAGCTAAAAGATGTTCATCCGCAAAATGGCATACATTTAATTTTATTTGAATTGTTTAAAACAATTAAAATACTATTTGGCCAGTGTAAAATAATATCAACTCTATTCTAAAATATATCTGAAAATAACTTTAAACCATTTTGTTTTTATGGATATTTTCAAATATTTATTATAAAACAAAACAAGGATACTGGATAATTTTTATGGTTGGGTATCGATTGTGTTTTATACAATACCGGTGGCATTTTGATACTTTTAAAATGGTACTGGAGCCTAAACGGTGCCTGAACCGATACTTATATAAAAATTAATAAATAAATAAATCCTAAAAAGGATAACATTAAAGAACATTAAAAAGATTTAAAATAAATCCATAGCTTTCACACACTCCTTGGATGCTCTCATTTCCCAAGCTTCCCTTACTCTAAGGCTAATAAATGTATTTCACGATCTGGGTCATTATTTAATACAAGACCACACAATGTTTCTACTGTATCTTTGTCAATCACTCTAATATTTAGTTAAAATGAGTGCTGTCTGTCCCTGTCTTTAATCAGTTGATACAGTGAATGACTGTATGCTCATTCTTTATAAAGTAGCAACAATGTTGTTTGTAAAGTACAGTCTTAGGCACATTAGTATTTTCACCCCAAAAAAGGGTTTTAAGCCAGTTATTTATATCTTTTGCTGTAGTATGTCAGAAGCAAATATCAGTTTACATTTCCAAACATTAATTTTGCCATTAATTTTAATAATAATCTAGTGAGATTGTTGAATGCACAAGCAGTCTGACAACAGACTGCCTTAGACTAAGACTTTTGCAGAGTAGTGTATGTATAAAGTATGTATTATTAAATTGAGTATATTTAAAAGTATAATTTAATTAGTATAATTCAAGTATTTGTTCATATGTGTTAAGGGCGAATTTGTGTACAGTTGGTACTGGGTTTTCGGTACCCAACCCTAATAATTGTTAGCAATAAAAATTTGTGTGTGGCAAAAATGCCATTATCGTCCCCATCTCATATTTCCTTAATGTCTCAGTATTAAACTTGGTGTTGGATGGGACTATGCATGTAAATGATATGCAGATGAGGTTATGCATAGTAAAACTAGGCATTGAAAGTTCCATAAATGGTGATTTCAGGGAGGAGATGAGGTGTAGATGCACGTATGTACATTCTTGACAATCCTTCTGCCATTGCTGTTTTGTACAGTAAGAATTTTTGCCAAACCATAGCCAGAAATATTGCTGTGAAATATTTACTTATTGGATATTTTAGTGAATAGTTTAATTTTGAATGCCATTTATTACAACTAACAATTTCAGGTTCCTTTAGAATCAGACATAAACAAGAATTGGTTCACAATTCAGGAAGAGTGTTCAGTAAAAGCTGTAAATGAATCAAAATGTATTTCATTTCAAATAATTTAACTAACCAGCTAATATTCATTAAGGATATAGACAAAACATGTATTAATGTAATTGTCTATTGGCAATATGTTTAATCTGTTCTAATTTATTTTTTATTTATTAAAAATAACATGAATTATCAATTTGCCACTTCTATAAATCAGTTACTTACAAAAAAAAATCACAAATCCCTTTACTCTACTCTTACTGTAATATATGTATCATGATACACTTATGATTCGTTATTACTTAAAATTATATTGAATAATACAAAAAAATAACTCCACATGATGTTTCTCTCTTTGCCAATTAGTTCTTTCAGACAACGTGTGTCTTTACATTATGCAGCCATGCACAGAAATGATTAATGCCGAAATACACAATGATATTTTTTAAATAAATAAATGTAAAACAAATCATGATCTTCACTTCATTTTTGTTGGAAGAAAAATCAACTATCACATTTTGATAAGGGGTGAAGGTGAACGCAGTGAAGACGTATTGGATGAGAAACCGAACCGTGTATTGGTCCAGTAACATTAGGTAAACTGCAATTAAAAGAATTGCACCGATGTAAAACGTGCTGAATCCATGCAGACTCAGGGGAGAAGCCGAAACTTGACGCAGTTTGACGCCATTTCAAATGAGTTTTTAAAGGGGACTGAAGCGATCACAAATTAATTAATCAAATATTGTTTTATGGGGGCTGGGCAGAATTTTAGGGGGGCTGAGGCCCAAAAAAAGGCCTAGTGATGCCCCTGGCCACTGGAGAGGATTTGGGAATGGCAGTGAAGCAGCTGTTACATGACAATGACAATATGATGAGTTTAGTACGTTACACACATGTACTATTTACATACAGTAAATATTAAGTTATTGTCAAAGAAGTATCCAGTCGAGAGAGTCTGCATTTCTAGACACAGCCTCACTTTTTTTATTTCCACCCTCAGTGATTAAAACCAGAAACGCTGTGACTCTTACAGGCGTGGTTGTACAATGCTTTGCTTCGACTCATTGTTGTACTCCCAGAATGTTTTAGATTAAAAGTTAAAGATTAATATGTTATTTCCTTTTACATAAATTGCAAACTCAACATAATTCATCAAAAAAATGGTTCAACCTCATATTTTATCAGACAGCAGACATCTATTGTTACATCATAATAGAAACATTCTGTTCATCTGTAGTGAAAGTCCGACTGCGGTTAGGATGGTCACTCAACCACGGCCTGAACTCCTGTTCTCTTTCATTTACATAACCAGACACTGTATATTTTTCTCAATATCAAAGACCATAGAAATCTTTATTTAAACTTTGTTCCCCTGCGGAGTGACTGAGTTGTAATTGCTGGTTGAGTATGGTCCATTTTTGGCTCTAAGCATTGAGCATTTAAATGTTCAATGTGAGGCCGACATGGTCCCAATGTCCCTGAGTCTCATCCTGTCCTTCTCACACGGGGGGTCATTCGGGGCACTTGGAAACCTCCCAAATACTGAGAGAAGCAGCTCTCTCTCTCTCTCTCTCTCTCTGTGATACTGCAGTATGCATTGGCTCTTTAGGGATTGATATGAAACTTTATCTTCAGCAGCAGCTTCCATAAGAGGCTACGATATTTAGCAAAGTGCTCAGCTGTTATGTGTTATGTTACGTGCTTTGTAAAAGATGTCAGAGACCGGAGTTATCCTATTGCTCTCGCTCACCCATCACCTAGTTCTGTGGATCTCAACTGGTTGGTCATGACCCAAAATTGGGTCACAAATCATTGTTAATTGGGAAATAAAATTCAGCTAAACATCTAAAAGTAAATAGACTTATCAACTTATAAAAATATTGTCACTGATGTAGTTATTTCAAGCCTTTTTTAAAAGGTGATGTCATGTTTGGTCCACAAAAATATCAAATTGGATTTGGAAATATAATAATTGTTTCCTTACGGGTTTCCCCAAAACTCCTATGAATTCTTTTGCCTCACCTATATCATTCAGAGTTCTGCTCATGACCTATGAATGGCTTACTTACAGTTGTATTTGCACTGCAATCCAAGATAGAAGGAAGCATTACACATCTGATGTTTAGTTATTGTTGTAAATGTTTTACACTCACAGCAATACATTCCCCGGCCATAAACGTGATGGCTATATTGCATTGTAGCTTCTTGTCAAAATATAGGTGATCAAACCAGCTCTTGATGTAAATGCTGAAGCATTCCTTGAAGGCTAGAAGTGATCAGATGGCACATATTTTATCTCCCAGCCTTTTTACGAGCATTTTATGGATCAGATAGCAATTCCTAGAGTCCAGGTTTGTTCGTCATGGCTGACTGAAGCAATAGCTGGGGTGAAGAGAGTGGCCTTCCCTTTCATGTAATGGGGATGAGTAGTTGAGGACTCAATGACTTGGGCTCTTCCGCAAAAGCTCTTCGTTTCCCCAGGGAGGCTTGAATTGCTCTGGCCGGCCCATGTAAAAGAGAGGAGATAGCCGGCCATCTGGAGAACACGATACTATCACCACTAGTTCCTGTCATTTAAAGAGCCCCATCATCCCCCCGCTAGCACATCATCTGTCTTGGCCTTAACGCATGTTAATTGGTATGTTAGCCATCAGCTGTCATATATTTTATGTTGTCTTGTTTTCTTTTGTTCATTTATATCTGCATGGCTATTATAAACCACACTTAAATGTACAACGAGAGAGCTCAGTAACATGTCCTTTGTGGGATGTTTATGTCGGTGTGTATGTTTGAGTGTTGTGGTGTGCTTGTAAGTTTGTGTGTGTTAGAGTATCATGTTCTCCTGCACACACACAGATGTATAGACATATTGCAGCCTAACACAATGAATTATTAAGCTGAGCTCATACTGTGTGCTTGTTGAAAACTGCAAACAGAAGCCACACAACAAATGTGAAATTTTATATAAAAAAATATCAATTTCTATATATAATATAAGCTCACTCTTTGTTCTCAAATAACATCTGGAGGAATAGGAGGAATTGTTTGTCTTCATATATTTTCAGATTAATGTCTAATATTAAAATACTGTATTTTGTCTAAATTAAATCTTTAAATACTACAAACTAAAATCAGTCATTTTAAATTGTGCAAGTGAATTGTCACCACAACAATATGATGTACAGTATGAAGAATGCATGTTTTTTTAGATATGTTAAAGATTACGGTTTACAACTTAGTGTATATTTAACACTAAAAAGTGTTATTTTAGTATAAATATACTATTGTAATATTTATCCATGTTTTTATTGTTTTAACTTTAGTTTTTGGCAATTTTGTTTTCATTTCAGTTTTTTTTTTTTTTTATTAATTTTATTTCATTTTTTTATTCCAGTTAAAGATTTTTTGTTAATAATGACAGCATTAGCATTGCACAGTTACATTAAAAATATCATCTGATGCAAAATAAAAAACTTCTAATAATGGCTGATAAGTAATCTAGTACCAATATATTTTGCAACCTTAAATGTTTAGGTATTGAGCTTGAAGTAGTTTTACACTTACATTCACATCGTGAGAAGTGTGCTAAATGGGGATGAATGTCTCCTAATTTGATTTACCTAGATGTCCTGTGGTGGAGGGCGAGTGAGTTTGAAAGGTGTTAGTTTAGCTGGCAGGGGGCTTTCCAGAACAGATGGGACAGTAGTTGGGCATTACATGCTCTACTGTGGCGGTGTTAATGCTCTCTGGAGTCTTATGATGTAATGGTGCTGAGCAGATGCCTGCACAGATCTTGATATAAGAGCAATGAAGTGTGTTATCCGCAGCCAAAAGTCAAGAGCTTACTGTGGCATGAGTGGATGCCTGACTAATATATTTACAAGAGTTCTTCTGGATATGCTGTTAGTGTGTTATATGAGTTTTATTTAAATTTTTTTATGTAGTTTTTTTTTTTTTTTTTTTTTTCATTGGTTTGGTAATTAATTAGTCTTTTCCTTCTTATGACAAAAGCAACACTATGTGTGTGTTAAAACAATAAACTACAGTTGTAGGGCAATACAAAACAACAGTTAAGGCTGTTAGAGGACAGCTGGCCAAACAGTTCCTTTTACTTCCCCTTAACCTGTTTAGGAGTAAATGTCTTGTGATAGTTCCTGTTAAGTATTATTCATTGAAGCTAAGGCTACAACCGTCAAGGTTGTTGTAATTAAAAAATAAAATAAAAAAGACCTTGTAAATTGTAATGAAAATGTCTCAACTCAGTCTTCCTGTGCATCAAAAGACTTTTCTGGTGATGCATCCAAATATTTTGTCTGCCTAAAACCCTTTACTTTCTCACAATCGACTGCAAGGGTGGCGTTCAGATTATCCTTCATCCCATCAGCATCTGATGTATGGAACCAATTTATTTTATTTTTATTTTTTGAAAATCACTCTGATGTTTCACAATACTATAGCAATTATATAAATATATTACTATACCTTTATGTGCTAGATAATTGCAAAAGTAATCAATCTAAAAATAGATAGAATAAAATCAATATTAACTAGTGTTCATTCTTATACAGGTGCATCTCAATGAATTAGAATGTCATGGAAAAGTTCATTTATTTCAGTAATTCAACTCAAATTGTGAAACTAGTTTATTAAATAAATTCAATGCACACAGACTGAAGTAGTTGAAGTCTATGGTTCTTTTAATTGTGATGATTTTGGTTCAAATTTTACAAAAACCCACCAATCTCAACAAATTAGAATACTTCATAAGACCAATATAAAAAACAATTTTAGTGAATTGTTGGCATTCTGGAAATTATGTTCATTAACTGTACATGTACTCAATACTTGGTGGCTCCTTTTGCTTTAATAACTGCCTCAATTTGATGTGGTATGAAGGTGATCAGTTTGTGGCACTGCTGAGGTGGTATGAAAGCCCAGGTTTATTTGACAGTGGCCTTCAGCTCATCTGCATTGTTTGGTCTCTTGTTTCTCATCTTCCTCTTGACAATAGCCCATAGATTCTCTCTGGGGTTCAGGTCTGGGGGGGTTTCTGGCCAGTCAAGCACACCAACACCATGGTCATTTAACCAACTTTTGGTGCTTTTGGCAGTGTGGGCAGGTGCCAAATCCTGCTGGAAAATGAAATCAGCATCTTCAAAACCCCAGCCTCAGTCCATTCCTTGTGAAGTTCACTCAAATTCTTGAATCGATTTTGCCTGACAATCCTCATAAGGCTGTGGTTCTCTCAGTTGGTTGTGCTTTTTTTTCTTCCACACTTTTTCCTTCTACTCAGCTTTGTTAAAATGCTTAGATACAGCACTCTGTGAACAGCCAGCTTCTTTGGCAATGAATGTTTGTGGCTTACCCTTCTTGTTAAGGTTGTCATTGATTGTCTTCTGGACAACTGTCAGATCAATAATCTTCCCCATGATTGTGTAGCCTAGTGAACCAAACTGAGAGACCATTTTGAAGGCTCAGGAAACCTTTGCAGGTGTTTTGAGTTGATTAGCTGATTGGCATGTCACCATATTCTAATTTGTTGAGATCGTGAATCGGTGGATTTTTGTAAAATGTGAGACACAATCATCACAATTAAAAGAACCAAAGACTTAAACTACTTCAGTCTGTGTGCATTGGATTTATTTAATACACTTTATTTAATACAATTACTGAATTAAATGAGCTTTTCCATGACAATTTGAGATGCACCTGTACTTATGTATGCACCTTAAACGATAACTCTTAAAACAAAATGTTTTGCATTTCAAAGGTTTTTTATGATTATCAGAGCTTATAACTCATGAAAGTCAAAAATCTCAAAATATTATAATATTTACATTTAAATTTCATTTAAATGATCATCCCTACAATATAAATTAAGGCTATCTCTCGTTCTTTGAAACCACAATAACGGGGAAGACCGCTGACTTGGCAGTGGTCCAGAAGACGGTCATTGACACCCTTCACAAAGAAGTTAAGTTTCAGAAGGTCATTACTGAAAGTGGTGGCTGTTCACAGAGTGCTGTATTAACTTTTTCACAATATATATATATATATATATATATTTTTTTTTTTTTTTTTTTAGATGCACCTGCAAAATGATCAAAACTAAACAATGGATTTTATACCCTTTTGTTTAATCCATATTATGTAAATATTAGTACTATGAAGGTAATAGTTCTGTAATTAGGTAATCTATCTAAGCAGTGACATCTTAGGCTGCTTAAGCTAATAGAGTTGGTTTTTCCCTTTGTGTTCTTGGAAGCAAATTTCATAGTGTATTTTCCCCTTCTTTGTTAAATCACATTCATATGAGGTCCTTAATTGAATATATACCGTAGTCGAAATAGGATGAGCCAAAGTGCTTCACAAATTGATTTAAACTACTAAGGAAGCATCTCGCATGTTATGATTTGAATCCAGAAGGCGTGATTTTCAAACAGCTGAGTTGAATTTGGCTTTTTCATTGAAGAAAACTCAGCTGGGTCATATCCTGGTGCAGCGTGTGAAGATTCTGTCCTTCATTCCATGTACAGTTTCACAGGGCCGACTGCCTCAGCTGTCCCATATAGGCTTTTCCTGGAAGTGAGACTTGAAGATTTCTTCCATGAGTCTTCTTGGAATCACTTTTTTTTTTATTCTTAGAGATGCTTTTGGGAGTCTTGTTACAGCCACGTGTCACAGACCTACATGACCTCGTGGAATATTCTGCACTTGAATTCATCCATGCATTCTTATGACTGATATTCTTGCTGTGCTGGCCAGTGACCAACTCTCTGCATAAAATCAAAGTTGAGAAAGCTGTTTGTGCATTTAAACAGAACGAGAGTCCATGGAGACTCTACTCTTCCAAGTAGGGCCCTTGAAAGCAGATATTTAGACAAAAAATTATGAAATCTTTTTTCTTGATCTTCCAAGATATAAATAACTCAACGTTATTCCAGCTCTACTGTAAGCCGCCTTAGAAGCTGCTGAGAACAGGCTGTGAAAATTTGTAAGTTTACTGATTAGCAGATAACATAGAAACACATATGTAACAATATGCTAATCGCTATGTTCAGTGTAACTTATTTCTGTTATTTATTCTGATTTTGGTGTCAGATAGAAAATTCAAAAGATGCCTTTATCTTTGTGGGTCACTCAAGGTGCTTGATCATTATATATTTGTGAATCCACAGCATTGAAATGTATAAACACCCTTGTGCTAAAGCAATGTACGTACATGTACATGAGTTTAAATTGAAATAATTGGCTTTCACCATGTTGTATGTTTTTTTTCCTTTGTTGCTTGTTTTCGCAGGTGGAAAGCCTGATCATCGGCCCTCACACAATATTGGCCCATTGTTCGGAAAGAAGGATCTCACAGTTTGGCCCGACTCCAGTGAGCTTCCAGTAAACTCTACATTTTTAGAGGGTCTTTATATCGGTGACAGCTGGCCACCTAAAACATAATAGAGTAATAACTTCTGAACGTATTCACTAAATAACAGGAAGGAAATTAGGAGGTATTGTGCAGTGTTATTCCAGTAACCTGGTATTCTACCTAACTTGACCATCATAGCTAAAGCCACAGCACCATCTTGCTTTGTCAGGATCGGATTGTTCAAAAGGACCATTTGTATGTCCTAAACTGCCAGTCTTGCCATGTTATATAATTTAATTGAAACCAGTTAGTACTTAAAAATATCCACAGACCAAAGGAACAGAAACACCCTACATCCAGAGGAAAAATTGAAAGGAGACTTTCAGTAGTTTTATAGCATTGCCCTTTCTTTAGTAACAATCTTCTTAAGAGGGTCTTTTGAAATGGTTAAGAATAGATTTGCATTTCTCATATAGCCGTGTTGCCAATTGAGTCTGCGAAGTGTGAATCAGTCTCATCCTCTTAGTTGGCGTTCACTTTCTTTCTGTTGATTATGAATGAGCTGTCATTCTCACATTCTCTCTCAGTTTGTCTTTTCCATCATGACACAGTGATTTACTGATCTACCCTCTCATGTTCCCTCTCTTTTGCTGAGTCACAGCGTGTATTTAAAGAGTTGTATTTGGAGACCGGAGTGGTATAACGGGATTTGCTTACACCTCGTGAAGCGGTTTGCTGCAGTCATATTACAAGTGGAAGATCTAAAGCAGGACAAACGGTGTGGTTGGCTGTGTGTACTCTTATTAGCATGTAGCAAAAACCAAAAAGACCAAACTAGGATGGAGTTGAGAGGCCGGCAGTTTCTATTTTAGATCTGCAGTCTGTAATGTACACACTTAAGCTGCCAGGTCTCTTAAAATACTTCTGATCTCAATCTAGTCCAGGAATTGGCATCCTGTTCAGTGGCCAGAGATCATCGCTGTTTCTGGTCGGTACGATATCATTATAATTACTCAGTGAAGAGCAAAGTCTCTGTTTCTCCCCTCTTTCTTTAAGGTCATTTAATTCTAGGGATGCATCGATCCGATACTCGGGATCAGTATTGGCTCCGATACTGGCATTTTCTGCTGATCAGGTATCCAAATCCGATATTGTGCGTGTACTATTGTGTTGTTCTTGTTGAGCCCCACGAAAGGCACGAAAACATCATAAAGCACCAAAACGTTTTTATGGACCTACTTCAAGTGTTCTGAAGCTGTTCCATAGTTCAATATTAAAATTATTAAATTCATGAAATTCAAGTTCACAAACTTTCTTTCCGCTGCGACTGTCTGTCATCCTCCATTCAGCAATCAAACTGTGTCTCGCGCTCGGTTACTACAGTCAAAACGATGAACTCTTTCAAGAGCACACAGTAGGGGAAGTCGTGGCCTAGTGATTAGAGAGTTTGACTCCTAACCCTAGGGTTGTGGGTTCGAGTTTCGGGCTGGCAATACAACGACTTGGGTGCCCTTGAGCAAGGCACCGAACCCCCAACTGCTCCCCGGGTGCTGCAGCATAAATGGCTACCCACTGCTCCGGGTGTGTGTGTTCACTGCTGTGTGTGTGCACTTTGGATGGGTTAAATGCAGAGCATGAATTCTGAATATGGGTCACCATTAGGGCTGTCAACGAATATTCTAAATTTGAATATATATTCGAATAGTTTTTAAAAAACGAATTTCGAAGGTGAAAATGAATATTCGAATAAAAAAAAAATGTGGAAAAAAGGCCCGCAGTAGTAGGGGCGTGGTTGTCTGCTTTGCGAGTGGGCGCGCTAGCGCGCCTGAGGGTTCAGGGACAGGTCACAGCCTCACAGGAGTCGCACTGTCTGGCACAGCATCACTGCTGAAAGTTGACGCGTCTTCATGGAAGATGCCAGCAAGTGCAGAGCCCAACTCGACCGCAGCGGAGAAAATGAGGTAAAATTGTTGACCCGCGAGATAAAGTTGTATGCAAGCTATTTAAGATACAGTTAGCATACCATTCAACCATGAGGTCACATCTCAAAAATGTGCACCCAAATGAGCATGGCATAATGTGTGGAACTCCAGCTAAACAGTCACGTCTTGACACTTAACGTTACTTTGCATCGCCCGCCACAAGCTCTTTGTCTGTAACACGACAAGAGGCCATAACGGATAAATTAATTTCGTTCATTTGTAAGGACATGAGACTGATCAGTGTCGTGGATGGGGCAGGCTTCTGGGAGTTCTGTCAAGCAATGGAAGCGAGGTTTGATTATTTATCGTTTCATGTCAAGGAAAAGTTCCATGTTTACCACAGCACAGCTTGCTCGGAGCATTCAATGCCAGTTCTATATGCTGTAAAACTTCAATTAATATTAATAATATTTGTTTCAATCACTGAATGAAGCCTGCTATATTTGGGACAGAATTCGCGACCTTAAATTGCTTGCACAAAACTCTTGATCAGCACTGAAAAATTTGTTTGTTCATTTAAACCATTATGCGCAGAGAACGTGAGGGTGAGAGAGCGTGAGGTCTGCAGTCTTGGCCATTAGTTGATTTCCTTGTTTTTGTGTAGGTAATACGTTGTCATATATGTTTAAACTTAAACTATCTATACAAGTAGTTATGTCTCTTTGTATTATTTTTGCCTGTTATTGACGTAATGCGCGTCATTGACAACATGCGCCACCAGATGTTCGAATAGTTCGAATATTCGTGTTTTTTTTTAGAGGGAATATTCGAACGTCATTTTTGAGCAATTTTGACAGCCCTAGTCACCATACCTGGCTGAATGTCATGTCACTTTCGCTTTTTTTTTTTTTCAGTAACTGAGGTTTAAAACTGTTCAAAGAAAAGGCTCAATAAGCTTACGCACTGATTTAATACACTACGTATAAATATCTCTTCCCTTTGTACTAGTGATGTCTGGTTTGCGAACAAATCGTTGGATTTAACCGGTTCTTCTTAGTGAACCGGTCGAACCATTTCACCAAATCGGACTGAATCGTTTGTACCGGTTCGCGTCTTCAGTTAACATTAATCCACAAATTACTTAAATTATTAACTTTTTAACATGGCTGGCGCTCTCTCTGAATCGAACTTAACCAATATCCTGGAGTAATTCATTTACTCAAACAGTACACTGACTGAACTGCTGTGAAGAGAGAACTGAAGATGAACTTGAGCCGAGCAGCTTGTGTGTTGTACTAACTGTTCTTATGCAGACTCGGAGGACTGCGCAGCATGTGACGCCATGTTGTATCAAACTCATCATTCTGCGCACAGGATGTGCATAAGCGCTCTGTGATACTATATATTGGCGCCTTTTAGGGCTGCAACTAACGATTATTTTGATAATCGATTAATCTGTCGATTATTTTTACGATTAATCGATTAATCGGTTTATGTACTTATATTTTAGTTTTTCCCATTTTTCCCCCCAAGTAAATTATTAATAAATGGTCTTTATCCTTCAGCATAGATTTTTAAGAGATTTTAACCATTTTGCACTGTCATATCCTCATCAAAAATATACCTGGAGTTGTTTTACTGTGTTAGTAATCTTTTGTCGAACTCTTCTGCAATCAGAACACTGACCCATACTCATATTGAAATTTCACAAGGAGATTTCAAATAATGTTTTCACCATGGCAGTCCTAAGAGCTCCTAAAGTAGTTTAACATCCCGAACAAAGCTTATTAAGGAATCTTTCAGAACATATTTTCACAAAGAATAAGGATAAAACAATAAAATTATTTTATTATTTACTGGAAAACCGCTTTATAGCTTTTGCTGTGAAATTGTAAACAATCCTTCGGAAAAAGTGCCAATGGCATGAAACCTGAATGGAGCTCAGTTTAAAGTAAAATCCATCAGAAGGTTGTCCAGAAAAAAAAAATGGACACACACAAAAAACCTGCTGTGTGAAAAAGAGCAGTGAATACTTTTCAGATATCATTTCAAATATCTTTAAACATTTACCTCTCTCATTCAGTCATAATTAGGCTGCACGACTGAATTTTGAACTGGTAAACGACAAACTGATCACAGAACATGTTTGTAAAGCTTTAAATGTTAACTGTTAAAAAGCAATGTTATCAGCTTTTACGACTAAACATTTGCAAACAACATTGTACTGGAGAATCTGCACAAATGAAAGTCTTAGGGGCTGTTCACATATCGCGCCTAAAAACGCGTGGAAAACGCTAGGCGCACCGCTTTCTCCTTCTTTCCAAAGCGCTCGGGCAGAAGCGCCCCTGAGGCGTCTGCCTTTGCTAAGCAACCATGACGTGCTCTCTGCTTGAAGACGCGGAAATTTCAGCAAAGGATAAATGCATTTGCAGCTCAAAAAAATCGCTTGCAGTAGCTCTGCTACTAAATTTAATTCAAAATGGAAATCCATATACAACTATGATCAGCTGTTCCTTTCATCTTGACTGAGCTTTTAAAGTTGTTACGGGAAAGGATGAAGCTGATTGGTTAGTTCTTGTCACATGACCCGCGGTGCGCTTGCCGCATTCTGAAAAGTTGAAATGTTTTTAACTCGATGCGGTGCGGTGTTGGAAAAAACGAACTTGAGCGCGCAAAAGACGCGATATGTGAACGTCCCCTTAAACAGTTCAGTAGTGCAGAGTTTACAGGTTACTCTTCTTTTTTGAAGGCTCAAAGTAAAGCACTCCCACATCATCACGCTGAATGCTGCAGAGACGCTGTTCGGGAAGCACGTGACATAAAACGAGGCCAGCTATTGGCTATTCGCTACTTCTCCTGCTGTACTGGCTGAGTAAAACCTCCGGTGGCTCATTACTGCCACACTTTGGTCACCGCAGATTTGAAATATGCACGAAATGAGCCGCTTACGGCAAATAAAAGTTATTTAGCATGAATCGATGACTAAGTTAGTTGACAACTATTTTAATAATCGATTTTAATCGATTAAATCGATTCGTTGTTTCAGCTCTAGCGCCTTAAGTATTATAATACTTTTCTGCGCAATAAAAAATCAGTAGTCTTTCTTGTTCTGTTCTGTTGCTGCCTTTATTACTGTGCTATACATTTAAAAGAAATGTCTTTTATATTTCTATATAAATGTGTATATACTTTTTTCCATGAATGTATTTTACAACAATACAAAGAGCAATGTGTAAAATTTTACCAGATTTTGGACTTCACTTTTGTTTGTAAATAAAATATTTCACTAGATTTTATCAAACTGTACCCCCGTGATTTTTCTAGATTCTAGAGTATCTTTTGCTGCTGAATTATCCACTAACCTAGTTTATAATAGTATTTTTGTCATAGATTATGATTATATATATTTTTCATTTGTTATTTTTCATTAAAATGAAGTTTTCGTTATGTAGTAGATGATCAGGTCAACACTCTACATTGATCTAAAAAAAAAAAACCTTGTGCTTGGATCGGGTTGGATTGGTATCGGTAGATACTCAGAATTTTCGGGATCGGTTCTGAAAAAATGGTGTCTTGCATCCCTATTTATTGTCTCTTAAACAATTATTTTCATTCTTGGCCCGCTTCCTGGAGCACACCGGAGATGCCATGGAAGAGCGCTAGAGAGAGAGAAATGTTATGTGGTGAGAAAAGTGAATACCTTCAAAGTTTATAAATAGACATTGTGTATCACCACTAAATAAGAATGCTTAAACAATCAAGGTGTTTGAGATTCCCTGTCTTTGTGAAGAAAATGAATAAATCCCAACATCGCCAGGTCCCAACCCAGAAGGCCTTGTGCCAGTGCAGTCTAACTCATGTTTACCGTAAACAGGCTGGAATCCTGGCGTCTGTGTGAACAATGCACTGACTTGGCTGCCAAAACCATAACCCTGCATTTATGACTTCAGAAGCGAGGCTCGGGATTGTGTAATAGCACGACTGGCTTTACAGCTGAGTACCTATGGATAGATAAGTTAGATAAAACCTACCTTTGAAACCCAGTGGCCTCTGAAGGATGTTTACTGTAGATGTACTGTAAACTCTTGGATTGAGTCACCATACTGGGTTCTGTAGAGGTATATCAGAGACTCGGAGTTCTGCTGTGTCCATTCAGTGTGGGAGTAATGACACATGGGAGTTTTTACCCAATAATTTAATTTCAAAGAAATGTGTTTTTTTGTTAGTTTTTTTTTTCCCTGTGACTGCGCAACTATGAAGTAGTTCCAGGACATGACAACATATCACTTAATTTGTTATTTAAAAGAGCCTTACAGACTGCCTGAGCAAAATAACCAAGAAAAACAGAAAATGACAAAGCAAACATGACATACACAAACAGTAGGATAAAATGTATTTATTTGAAATTACTTGGAATATCAAAGGAAAGCTCTTTGTATGCCATATAAAATTAAATGAAGATATGTCTGTCTGATATCCTGTAGATATTGAATAGGTGATTCTTAGGTGGCTTTTATAAATGCATTAAAAACTATTTCTTTATTGTTCTGCACAGGCATAAATAAGTAACACAAAAATTAAGATATTTCTGATGAAATCTGAGAGATTTCTAAGCCCTGCATAGACAGACAGCAATGCAACTGAAATGTTCAAGGTAGTAAGGACATTGTTAAAATAAAATGTGACATCAGTGGTTCCACTGTAATGTTATGATTTAATGTTCTAATACTTTTGGTGCACAAAGAAAATGGAAACAAAACTACCACTCGTTTGGAGCAACATAAGGGTAAATAATTAATGACAGAATTTCCATGTTTGGGTGAACTATTCCTTAAAGATGTCCACAGTCTGCTTCTACTTGTCTTTTTGTGTCCTACTAACATCAGTGAAAGATGGTGAAAGGCAAAAATAAATACATTTAAAAAAAAATCAAATATTATTCATTATTTACTTAATAAATTTATCAAAAATTACTTGCATCTATAGAAAGCTCTATTTATTTATTCATCTGAAGTTATTTCAGTATCTGTGGAAAGCTCTCTTTTTCTTTTTCTCTCTCCCTTTCTCTCTCTCTCTCTCTCACACACACACGTAGAATGAGCCACGTTATCAGTACTTATATTAATAAAATAACTGATGCAAAAAACTATAGCACTGCATTTCTCCGTAGTGATGGAATAACATCACTATTTTGATGTAGTTGCTTTGCTGTTTGTGGTTATAGATGCTGCTGTCCAACACAGCTGATAGATGAGACAGACTCAGGTAATAACACGTCTAGTCACCTCTCTCTGTACAGAAAAGGCCCTTAGCCTCAGTTCACTAATTCTAAAAATGACATTTTATTATCACTAATGGTCTTTTATTACTCCTTTAAACTAGACACTGTAAATCCATACCAAAGTCTCTTCAAGACAAGTCGTGTCACTCGGTGACCATCTTTGAAAGACCTCTCGGGCATCCAAGTGCAGCTCCTATCTCTTTGAATGGGGAAACCTCAAATTTCCCAAAAATGTCTGAAATATTTGAAATCTGACAACTGTCATAAATATTTGTTTCTTTTGCTCAAATAGCATAATAAAAAACTTATTTCTCAGGGTAGACCAGCCAGTGCTCATGTGCAGTCCAAAGAGAATGTTTCAGAGCGCTTACTGTTTCTGTAGCAACCAAGACTTCTAATGGCAGCTGATTGGCTCTTTCATTCAGAAGGCGGGGCTTCCTGCAATTGAGAGGCCATATTGAGCGCTGCATTTTTGCTCCTTCAAAACTATACGACTGACATGTTTTGGGTATTCTATAGTCTTTGTGCATACTTGAAGTCTAAAGCAAAGGCATCCAGAGTTTATTTTGCCTTTGTCATCCCATCTATGAATACTATAATATTTGGTAATTGCCTTTGAAGTGATGAATGGGAGTTCAAAGAATTTATCCCAGTGATTAAAGGGACAGGCATCTTTTACTGGTGGCTCTCCAACAGGGGACTGGAAAGATCATGACACACACATCTTGTTCCGAGGGGCGTCACTGAAGGATGTTCCATCTGCTTCAGCCAATAGAAGAGGAGCTCAATTGCTTAAGGGCTAATTTTGTTGTTTGTAGCTCAGCATGTGAGTGACCAAGACCAAAGTCAAGAGCTAGACTGTCCCAACACCCCTCAGGCCGAAAGGGCACCTGTTGCGCCGGCAGTCCGTTGAGATCTAATTTATGCAGCACAGCTGTAGCCCATGGTGACTTGTGTTGACCTCTCAACTTTGCTTGATGGCTGTGTGATCTGGACACTTCTGTTACAGGGTGAAAGGAGTTTATGCTTCACTTGGGTTCTCTGACATGTTACTTATATTTCTAGCATTATGTTACTTATATTCCTGGTCATACCGCATTAGAAGATGTCATTTCACGTGTTTCACAGGTGTTGACATTTAATTTCCCTAGTCCTACCCCCCCCCCCCCTCCCTTTAGTTCATTTTGATGATTTATATGAAAGATAATATACTTTGCTTCGGCCTGTGCTAATTCAACCTCTGAGATGTGAGCATTTCCTGCACTGATTGTGTGGCATGCATATGGAATGATGGTAAAGTCAGTGTGTTAAGTTTGGAAAAATGTTGAATAAATGGACATGCAAGAATCCAACATTTATGTAGACATACTAGACATAAACGTACTGTATTTGACTATTTAATATAAAACCACTGATATAAGACTAGCGGATAGAGGAAAGGTTTAGTGACGGAAGTGTGGGTAATAGAGTTTCCTTCCACTCAGCACGGCTTACTTTTCTTCTTTCATTTCTTGAAAAGACTTCTGTGTAGATTTGTGAGAGGTGGTGGAACAGTGATGTGATTGTATAGAGGAAGGTTTGAGCGCCCTTTTCTTTCTCTGTTAATGCCAGCTAAGATGAATATTAGTGTCCAGGAGCCAACACACATTGAGTCAGTTTATATAAACTCTCTGTTGTCCTTCTGTTCTCTCTCTGTTCTCTCGCGAACTCGCACACAGAGTCTATTCATACAAGCCCTCACACATACAGACACACAGGCACTATTTATACTGTCTTACACGTATGGCATGGGCACATTTTTAAAAAAAAACATTGAAGCATCAGATATTGGCACCATTCAGAATTGGATTGAGAATCACTTTAATTCCTGAATGTATATTGATGTAGCAAATCGAATGTAAAAGTATAATTCAGATTAAGGAAGTCAAATAATATAGAGATCGACCGATATGGGTTTTTCTATAGCCGATGGCGATGCCGATGTTTAGAGGTCAGGGTCAGCCGATGGCCGATATGTGCTGCCGATTTTTAGGGCCGATATCTTGAAGTTTTCCCCTTCATTTGAATGCAAAAATGTCATACTAATAGTAAGTGGATGCACAATTTTTCTAAACTTATCATCATTTATTGAGCACTGACTTGAACCATCTCTCGAATCTTAATTTTGTGCACTGCACGGTATTAAAATAAAAAATGTATCCAAAGTTAACCAAACAAATCAATAAACTGACCAAGTATTAAATACATAAAACAGGTAATATATATATATATATATATATATATATATATATATATATATATATATATATATATATTAAGTCAATCATTTACATAAAAGTTTTCAAGTTTTTTCAAGTTTGTTGGAACATAAATGTAAACTTAAATATACATTTAAATAAATACAATTTTAAAAATAAAAATCTGAAAAATATAAAAAAATAAATATATAAAAAATTAATAACAGTAGTGCTGCAAACACACTAGCAAACAGCAACATTTGTGTTTGGTATAAATGACACAGAACATCTAAAGTGCATTCTAATTTCAAACTTACATCGCAGTCTGTTCATTATTAAAATAAAGTATAGTCAACCAAACATTTAAAAGGTTACACTGGTCAGTTTAAATAGACCGTAGTATACCGGTCCACTCTGCTGTTATGTGAATGTGAAGTGAATGTGATGTGAAGTGACATTCAGCCAAGTATGGTGACCCATACTCAGAATTTGTGCTCTGCATTTAACCCATCCGAAATGTACACACACAGAGCAGTGAACACACACACACACTGTGAGCACACACCCAGAGCAGTGGGCAGCCATTTATGCTGCGGCGCCCGGGGAGCAGTTGGGGGTTCGATGCCTTGCTCAAGGGCACCTAAGTCGTGGTATTGAAGGTGGAGAGAGAACTGTACATGCACTCCCCCCACCCACAATTCCTGCCGGCCCGGGACTCGAACTCACAACCTTTCGATTGGGAGTCCGACTCTCTAACCATTAGGCCACAACTTCCCTTCTGCCAAGGTTTTTGCTCATGTGAAGAGGATCTTTATCGTCTAGTTTACATTAGGGATGGGACGATAACCGGTTTTATTGATAACCGTGATAAAATGTGCTGAAGGTTAGTAATATCGTTTAAAAACGAATTATCATTAAAACCGTGTTTGATTATCGCGGTTTTAATAACTCACTATTAAATCATGTCCAGCCAGCAACAGTCTGACGCAAGCGCAGCGCACAATGTTTTTTTTGTTTTTTTTTCGAGAAGGAATGGCGAAAGTCAGTGACTTTTCTATGCTTTTCTATGCTTCTACACTTTTCATTGTAAGGAAGGAAATGCCACAGAATTTAATCTTTCTTTAAATTAAGTGCATAGAGTTGCTTGTTTTATTAGTTGTTTGTTGATTATTAAATATAAAACTTGCTGAAATGTTTTCAGTGTGAGCATCAACTATTTTTGAACACTTTCATCTCGTTTCAACAAAACCGTGATAATATTGATAATCGTGATAATTTTAGTCACTATAATCGTGATATTAAATTTTCATACCGTCCCATCCCTAGTTTACATTAAATAAATAAAAAATATTATAGTTTAACATTCAGATATATTGCGAATATGGAAACATTTGGATATGTGCAGAACGAGACGTGAGCAATAACCTCCAAATACATCTAGTCAAACCCGCGCTCGCTCATCCTCGAATGGATCGGATCATTTTTCGGATCAGCAAAAAAAAAAAAAAAAGGCCAAGACAAATAAACATACGTTTTGTCTTTTTTTATTAACATTAAATTATTAAATTAAAATATATGAAATCAACTTAAAGTGCACATAATATCTTCTTTTTAACATAATAGCCCGACTTCTCATCTTCCAGTGTGCTGTGATGAAGTGAGCAGTTATCGTCACAGAGCTCTCCGTCCCCCTGGACGTCCACCCTTCTGTCTTGAGCGCAACAGAGGATGCTCGGGATAGTTCATCCACAACTGTTTTCTTCTCCTGTTCATAAAGATCTGGCACAATATTTTCACTCTAACCTCTTTCCTCATCATCATATCTGACAGGGAATACAAAATGCGCGGGTCGTTCAAGCTCCTCCGTTCCTCCGCTCGCCATTACCACTGAGTGTGGACTAAACATGCGCAACTTTTTTTTTCATAAATCAATCCGCAGGTCACCTGTGTGCCGAACCGAAGATATTGATCCGAACGGATCACGGATCAATGATGATCCGTTGCACCACTACTATAGTGTGTCATTTGAAAACATTGCAGATGCGTTTTAAAATACAACAACGAGCACCACGAAACCATTTAAAGAGGCGCATTCAGTGGTCTCCTTGACGAGAAACAGTCAACAAAGTAAAATGATCTCCAACGTATGGCGCGCTCTCTTCATTTTATCAAATGATCATAATCACATCTATTCATTTTACAGTCCTGCTACTAGCATTATATTCAGACTAAAACCCCTTTAATTCGGGTGAGAAGGCTTTTTTTCCAAGTGGCTTTTGCACATAATAATAATACCGCTGCAGACGCATTTTGCAGCATTAAAGTAATTAATTGATCATTAATTTAAACGACGATTGATCGATCATGGAAATTATCGAATATTGACATCCCTAAATACAAATGAGTTGGATGGAAAATTGGTTATTGTCTGCATCAAACCATGCCTCCGAACAAATGTCATTCACCGTTCTGGGCAGCTCCAGGACAGCTGTCTCTCCGAGCACGCTGCTGTCTGTGAGCGGTGGAGTAACGTCAGAGACAGTTTACTTTGGTAACGTCACGCTGCAGTGTTTGTTAGAGCTGCCAACTTCCCCACCCCATTTTACAGAGTGAAATTCTCTAACTACCTTTATCTCCCAGGACTGCTGTGGAATCTTCCAAAAGTTTTGGCTTGGGGTGCTTCACATGCAGTGGCAGCAGCAGCACTTTCCACCGCACCAATAACACGGGGCTGCCCGCCGACGTGCCTGACTTTAAATCGGCGCTACTAAACACTGATATCGGCCGATGCCGATATATTAAAAAATGACAAATATCGGCCCGATATATCGGCCGACCTCTAAAATAATACAAAGTGGAATTATTCAGAGAAACTATAAATGTAATCTAATAAATATATACAATTATCAATTTAAATAAAGTGTGTGTATTTTTATATACGTAGACATATAAAGTGTAAAAAATAGCTATTGTTATTATTAAATTGTAATGTAAATAATTGTATAAATATAATCATTTTAATGTGTAATCAAAAGTTTTATTATTATTATTATCAAATGTATACAACATTGTACATGGTTGTAATTATTATTTCACTTGCATATATTATACTATATTGCTAATTATAGTCATTAATTTACATAGTTTTATTATTATTATTGATTAAATGTTAAGACAAAAATGAAATTTTACATATAAAATTTTTGAATTTATTTTAATTTGATTAATTTACAGCGATTGGTTTACAAAAAAAAAATATGTAGTGATGATAATTATCATTTATACACTTTTACAAAATACATGTTTACATGTGTATGTAAATGTGTATATTATATTCATCGATTTGACAGAAGTAATTTTTTTATATTCAAAATTTCAGCACTGCCAGCTGTGTCTGCTGCATCAGGGATAGAAAGGTTTGGAGATGTGTGCTTAAGTTAGTGAGAGTGTGTGTGTGGTTTTAGTAGCCTGCATGTATTGGGTTTCATGAAGGAAAGGGCAGCGGGCCGGCTGCAGGCCTGTAGCTCAGCTGCAGTGATCTGTCAGTGGATTTCTGTCAGATCAGGCATTTCCTCTCCACAGTGGCGCCAGCCTGCCTTACCCAGCACACTATAGAGCCAATCACTGGATGAAAGCATGTTTAAATATTTGCCAGGGGAACATATAGAGTTATTGTCTACATCATGAGACTTTGTGACCATTGTAGGGGCTGTATTATTATTTTTAGTCTTATTTTTTTCTTTATCAGTATTGAGGAAGTGAATTGGGGATTTTGGAGTATGGTAAACATTTACATGAACACTCACAATGCATTGTCAAAAATTAGATGATTAAAACTTTTACAATAGCCTGTGTTGCGATAGGTTGTTTTTGTTTGTTTGTCCACAGCAGAAATGTTTATCTACGAGAGACAATTCTTTAATTTCTAGTTTGTCATCTTTACTTTGAATTAACTGATATAGAAATTTTGCAAAATACAGTAACTAATATATTGACTAATATTTTAAACTGATACTGTTTTACATGGTTTTTAAATATATACTGTTCACTAGGGCTGTGTGATATGACTATTTTCGTATATCAACGATGTATCATATGTATCGCAATGTCGATGTTAACAATCAGGCAAAAGACGATTATCGACATTATCGAGAAAAAAAAAAAGACAAATTATAAACCTAGTAAGTTGCAAAAAAAAATTGTACATGGCACCATAGTCATACAGGTCTTTTTGCATGTAAGAATGAAATAATTTAGTAGGAGGGTTGGGAATTGAAAAGCTATTCCAGTTTCGGAAATCAGATCAATTGCGTAAGGTGCATCCGTGTATGCGATTTTTTTGGAATGTTTTCCAATATAATTTATCCTTATTTAGAGTATAGCCCTATTCTGTTTTGATCTGCAGTTAAATAGAAGTTAAACAGAAAAAAGACAAAGTAGCACTGCATGCATTTCTGAATATTTATTTAAACAGACTGTATAATGAAAAACCATAAGCATGACAGGTATATTTAAATGACTGCGCATATTTCCGTAATATTTTTAGTTTTTTTTAAACTGTGTATACAGCATAAGCTGAGATATAGCACAATAAATTCTTAATTTATTTGCAACAAACCTATAAAGTTTTGTTGCAAACAATGAAGACTTAAGGTCATTGCACACTGAGTCAGAAATTTTTTCGTGTTCGTGATCTGAAAAATTTGTCAAGCATAGAGACCCTGCACACTGAGTACGATGCGTATTAATGAATGCGTTACGAAAAAAAACTACAAAATCACATCTTCAAGTAGTGAGGATGATTTTTTTGTTCTCTCTCTTCTTAAAAAGAGAAAAAGAAAGAGGAAATATTGGGTCCATCCACTCCTGCGATCACGTAGAGAGGAAAGAGAGTTCCACCAACTGGAACCACATATTAAAAAGAAGACCACCAATTTCCGTGAATCAGTTGATCCTGAACAGAGACTGGCAGTATGGGCCCGTACGCGCATGCACGCACACACACACGGTTTACAGGGACTTGGTGTGCTATAATTATGACTGTGATTATGATAATATTTGTAGTATTTTTAATACAATAATATTTGTAAATATAATTGTAGGTATCTGAGCACTGGCGATTCTTTCACCACCATTGCCAGCAGTTTTACGGTGGCTCTGAGTTGTCAAAACGTCCCTCAAAATGCATTGATAAAAATTACAATACAGAAATTAAATTAAAATTATCCTCCCTCTAAATAAATCAGTTATTTTTATTTCGTTAAAAATGGGCCAAAAGAGACCTCCGTACTAGTAGGCTACCAGAAAGGGGAATTTTTTTTTTTTTATCCCTGCATGATCTTAGTCATAGGCCTATATGATAAATATAAAAATTAATTATATCTTCACTACAAGTTTAAAAACAATGCTGAAATTTCTATATTTAAGGAAATTAATCTTACCAATGATATGTCTACAAAGGCGATGGTTTAAGGTGCATGTCGGCAATGTTGTTTCAGCGGGGGTGAGGTGTGGAGGAGGTGGGGCTTAGGTAGACAATATTATCAGATATCGCAATATTTTTAAAGGCGATTATCGATGAGACATTTTTGACATCGGCCAGCCCTACTGTTCACATCATCAATATGTTCTGCATCTCTATTGGCTTTTTCACCACATTAAGTCATTTTGGACAGTAGTCCAGACTCCAGAGGTCTGTTTATCATGTTCGTGTTCACCATTTGCTCGTTGACCTACATAAAAGGACCTTGCACATGACATTAGTCTTGATGGCCTGTTCTGATAATGGTAAGCTTGAGGAACAGGAGCTCACTATTTCATCATTCAACCAGCTTGCTTTTGCTTTGCCCGGGTGTATAGACTAGCACTGTTTCTTTATGATTTCACCGGGAATGCCCGAATTCCTATAGAAGCTGTGGATTTTACCCAGTGGTGTTACTTTTGTCTCCCTACCATCCTGCGCACCATCATCTAACTGTTTTCCTGTGATTGAGGCCCATGGGAATAGCTCTGCCCCTCCTGTAGATCTGATAGTCAAGCCAGTTATTGTTGTGTTGTTGCTGTTGGAGATTTGTTTCCATTAGCCAGAAGTGCTGCTCAGCTGAGAGAGTTAGCTGAGTACACACAGACAGGAAGATGTCAGATTCATCTCCATTACAGACAGCAGAGTCAGCCGAGTGCCGAGAGAGAGGGGCTGTTGGAGGAAGGGGAGGGGCCGAGAGGCAGAAGGGCTGGGGCCATTGATGAAGGCTGATCTTTTTTTCCTATATGGGCTTGAGAAAGTTCACCGAGTTCAGACTGAGTCATAAGCAAACCGCAGATCTCTCTCTCTCAAACATTCTAGCAGAAAGGAAATATTCTGTAGAGCCATGATTCTTCATTCAGGTGTTTGCATGTAGGTTTTGTGAATTTGAATTTGAAATGAGGCAGTTTAGTGAGTGGAGAATATTCATACACAACAGAGTTGTTACTGTTAACTGAAACTATTAAAAATCAGTCACTGAAATAAAGCTGGTGTAAAATTAAATATCAGTGTTTCGACAAAAAATTGCAAATAGCTGAAATATGTTTTAGTATTACTAAAACTGAAATAAAGCTAATTAAAAATTTTGGAAAAAAGAAAACTAAGAAAATTACAAAAGCACAGAAAATTACTAAAACAAAAATGAAGATTGAAAATATAAAAAAACATTAAAATAATATTAAATACTAATTTGCATGCATGTTATTTGTTTGTAATTGCTGAAGGGTATTCTAACTAGATTAAGCCTTATTCCCTTCTGGACTTTTTAAGCACTGCGGTTTATTGTTGAGCAAAGTTTTATCACCTCTAGACAGAGACATTTGGTTTAAAAAAAAAAAAAAAAAACTATTGACTAATTGTACATTTATGTATACCTTTTACACTCATTTGAGGTCTAAAATTCGCTTCATACTCTTGGGTCTCTTTCTTTATAAATATAATTAGCCAAACTGAAAAGCTAGGTCTGTGGTGCTTTAGTTGCTTTTAAAGGTCCACTGAAGTGCCTTGAAATGCACAGCCAGTGTTGCCAACTTCTTTCGATGGAGAGTAGCTAAAGCCTCCTTGAAAAGTCGTGAAATGTCACTAGATGACGTCATAAGCAAATTAACATATTCATGACATCAGTGTGTCATTGTTTTGCCTCCCTGTGCTCAAATACTGCATTTTAATACAGCCAAAATTCTCTATTTAACTGTTTTCATTGATTTTATTGTTTCTGTTGTCAGAAAATGGAATGAGTATAAAATATTGACTGAAACTCAACTGAAATGTTAAAGGGATGGGGTCCTATTATGCTTTTTAACTTTTTGAATTTGTCAGTGTGTAGTGTGTATGTTTTGGCATAAAACAGATCTACAAAGTTACTAATCACAAAGTCCACTCCAAATGGAGATATTTTGTTTTTAAAAAATCCCTTTTCAAGAACTACAACAAATGGTTTGTTTGGACTACAACATTGTTTTCCAGGGTTTTGTGATGTCACAAAGCAGCTATTTGAATATCATTAAAACAGTTGCTGCCTACGGAAATTATATATATTGATTTATTATTATTACTATTATTACTATCATTATATTGTTGCTTTGTTAAAATAATCAAAAGATTGTCACACCATAAATATTCAAATTTTCCCCCAGTAGTCTGTTTTATTCGAACAATTTTGCATTTAGATACAGAAGAATTTTGCCTGTTGAATATTAAAAACAAATTAACAAAAAAAAAAATCTGGATCTCCAGGTCTGCCATGCAAATCAACTGTGCCTGCTCATCTCCAAACTGGATCACTTCTCTCCACTTTCTCTAATTGAAGAATCAGTTATTAGATCTGTCAGCATTAAGAATTTTATACTTCGATTTTTTGGGGGGGGGGAATCAAACTGTAACACTGTGTGTCCCAACCAGACGTGACGCGATGCAATAAAAGTGTATTTTCCATGAAGGGACAGCTGTAGGGGAAAAGCTATTCCTGAGTCTGCTGGTTCCTGTCTGGAGGCTCCTGAAGAACCTCCCATAGGGCAGCACCGTGTTAAATTACCTGTGTATTTTCCGCAATTGCAGTGTAAAGGGGGCTATGGTTGATGAAGGGCTGTATAAGAAGAATAAGATAAAAAACAAAGAAAGGTGATCAGATTGTCCCAGGTGGGGGGGTGGGGTCGCAATGTAAGCTCTATCAAAGTTTTGTCTCCTCTAGCATGGCAGGAAACATGTTGATGGAATTTGGGGGCCACTGTCTTTAAGTTGGAGTGATTTAAAATCACCCGCGACAATAAAAGCAGCCTCCAGGTGAGTAGTCTGTTGTTCCTTACACCATTTTCTTTCTGAAAACTATTGGATGTAGTGGATTGAGGGGGTATGGGGGGGGGGATCACAATACCGGCTTAACATTGTGATGTCTAATAGCCATTGGCGACGGATGATGCCTTCGTCTTCTTGCTTCATATTCTTGGGGTCTCAAATTGATGTGTTAATATTGACTATTATTAGATAATTGAGCAGTCATCTAATAAAAGTCAAATTCACATAAGATAAAGACAATGGTTGTACTATGATTTTGGCTATATTTGCTTGTAAAATAGTTAGAGTTAAAGTGCTGCTCCTCTGCTGATCGCTAAATAGAGCATACGCAGAGAGGCTTCCTGCTTGTGCAGCAGTACCAGCGAGTCACAGAAACTAAATAAGGTTTGTCCAAGAAGTCGCTAGATTTGTCACTAGGCCCTTTTTTTAGAAAAGTTTCTAAGGGGGTTTGAAAAGTTGTTAAATCTAGTAATAAAATCGCTAAATTGGGAACACTGCATGCAGCATTATTCTATGTGGTGGCGTAATTTCAACTTGAACAGTAAGACTGGGTGGGACATATCAAGCAACCCAGCCCCCTTTTTAAAATAGCCAATAGCATTTTGTTTATATCTGCTTGGGCCATTGAGCTCGGTAAAGCCGCATTTGACAGCCACAGTCTAATAGATCACCCCCTAGATTCAGTATGAAACTTTTACTAAAACAAAATAAGGATCATAATCATGCTGAGGCTGTGTATTTTTAAAAGTGTTTAATACATGCCAACTCGCGCATATGATCGCATTTCTGGACAAGATCAGACTGTTTGCGCTGTCGCTGTTCGCATGACCAGACAAAATCACACCTCATTTGCCCCAATCGAAAGCACCGTACAGGAAATACTACTGTGAACAAGTGACCAGTCTCAGCAGCATCTTATTTATAATGTTGGTAATCCTGAATCTGTAAGTATTAAATTTATGGATTAAGGGGTCGTAATATTATAATGAGATCCTTTTGCAATGTCACCTAGGGGAGTGAAATCGGATGCATTAATTTTTTTCAGACACTTGCGAAAAAGGCAAAGTAAAGTTACTTGATTAATCTTTTCCACATTTCCTTGGTTGGTAAATGCACCGGGGACCCAATTATAGACCTTAAATCCTGGAAAAGTCCGATTTTCATGATATGTCACCTTTAAGATAACATATTTATACTAACACCCAAAAAACTTTAATTTTGATTTCACAGGGACTTTAATCCTTGACCTCGTTCCAACGTTTCTGCTTCATGAGCATATCAGTTGTACTATTAAAATTAATGTTATTTGCCCACGCATTCCCAGAAGGCCTGGAAATACCGGCGTTCAAGTTTCTGCAGGTCTTATCATAGTTTAAATAGTCAGAATGATGCTTTGGCCGTTAACATTTGCAATGCAAATCTCTTATACTGACTTCTCATATTAATGTACTACTACTGATTTTCATATCAACTGTTTTTAGTTTACAGGTTCATCAAAAACAGTTTGCGGTTTCCTTTTGTGTTCTCTTGTGAACAGTGTAGAGTTGAACCCGGATCATGAATGAATGAATGAATGACCTGTCCTCCAATTCTTTCTCAGAGCATACATTCATTAACATCCGTGTTATAGACTTTATGAATGAAGACTATCTTTGACGCATCAAGTAGTAGTGAGAACTCACAATAAAATGCATGCTAATGCCAAATGCATGTTTTTCTGGAAATATTAACTAGAGACCGTCCCTGCATCGCCCTCAAACACGCATATAAAGATTATGGTTTGTTAAAGAACTGAACTGGCAGAATGAACACAGTCCTCTACCACCACCACTTGACCACCTGCCTGATATGAATAGAGAGCGCATTGTTTTCATAATTCTTCCATAACAATGTAATGTGTTTATTTTCCTGAAGCAACAGGACTTCTCACCCTGACTTATGCGTTCTCAATGCGATTGGCATTTTGGGTTTCATATGATTCACTTGTTTTTGGCTGGTTAATACTTCCCCTTCTATCATTCTGCTGTTACATCCCATTGTCTGATGTGATGGGGCCAGAAAAAGAACATGTTGCTATTGTGCGGAATTGAAACTTGGAATAGAAAGGTATCTGTGTGCCTTTCATATGTAAATGCATGTAAAACAGGTAATTTTTCTTTACAGATGGTGACCATGACGATTTATTGCATGTCTTGGGATATATTGTTGTGTGAATAAAAGAGTAGTATTATCTCTGCTGTAAACCTGTGGTCTGGTTTTCTTTGGGAGTAAAGAGTCTTTAAATGTTTAGTTGCTGGTCTATGTGCATGTTTCAATTGGGCCTTTTCTTTAAAGGCATACTACATGTACTGTATACTGTATGCTGGGCTGGACAGGAATTTCGGTAACACTTTCTATGAATTTATAATATGTTATAAGGGTATTCTTAAGGCATTATAATGAATGCATAATGCATTATAAAAAACGTATAATATGTTTTATCATCTCATGAATATTCATAAGAACAGTTTTAATATATTATAATATTTACTTATTTGTGGTTATAGCTTTTAAGAGTATGATTATTTAACACAATGAACACGTTGCATCCACTTTTACAATGGATCATACTAGGGCTGTAGCTATCGAATATTTTAGTAATCGAGTATTCTACCAAAAATTCCATCGATTAATCGAGTAATCGGATAAAATGCGTTTTTGTTTAAAGTGCAATATTAATTATGCAAGAGAAAATAAGACTACTGGGTCTCTTAAAATGAACAACTTAGTTTCCTTTTAAAAAAAAATTATTTTTTATTTTTTAAATGCATACAATGCAATGCATACATCAAAAATAAACATTTAATTATTACCCATTGTTTCTCTGTCTGTACTTGTACTGTGAACAATGACAAGAAAGTTGACAAATGAATTAAGTGCCATTCAGTTGGGGTTTTAAATAAAGCATTTTCTGAGATGCACATTAAACATTAAACACATAAAAAATTTATTTATCTTTTAATTATTGAAAATTAAGCAAACTTAACTTTTTGGTAAACAAAGGGGATTTACTATTAAAAATAAAACATGGAAGAAATGTTGTGTGATTAAACCTTTAAAAAAATAATGTTTGATTTTTTATTTTTTTTGTAGTAGGATATATATATTCTGCTGAACAATAGTAATACATCTCTGGCAAATACTTGTCTTTGAACCGGACTTTTATTTTGACGTGTTGACGTACCTTTACAGTTCTGTTGTGACGCTAGTTTTACTCAAATCAAACGGTCAAATGCTCATGAAGTGACTGTCAGCAGTTCTGGAGATGTTGTTCATGTGTTCACGTCCTTATTAGTGAGACAGCAGACGGAGCGTCACTCGCGCTTCAGTGTGTGTAAAGTCGCGCTTCTGCTCCAATTCTAATTCCTAATTCATTCAAAATTTGGCAAAGTCTGTGCCATTCCGCGTTAAACTGTAAATTCCGTTTTTATGACTGGATTCCGCGATTCTCTCCGCGTTTTCTGCATCGCAGAAATCCTAGGGCCCTAGTTGTGGTATGCCAGCTCTCTTGCAATGGACATACGTTTGCCCGCGCCCTCAAATCAAAACACCGCTGACTCCTTGCAGCGTGCGATTTCAGACGCTGCGCTTGTGTCTCCTTCTGCTTTGTGGGTGACGTAAACGCGTTGTCACATTAAAAAGAACGAAAGAACCTGACGTGAGATTTAAAATAAATTAAAAGAGGCAAAATTTTGTAATCGAGTTACTCGAGGAATCGTTTCAGCCCTAGATCATACTTCTCATAGTTATAATTATTAAAAGTCTCATATCTTCCCATTTTTCTGATGCTACTTTATGTAAAGCAGTCAAATACCACTTATAAGTAGTAATAATAATAATAAATTCTCTCAAACAGCCATAAGAACAGATATCGGATCAAATGACTCTGTAATATGACACATTTGCTTTGCACTATTTTTATTGTATTATTATTTTGATTATTTTGATGGCACCCTTTAAAGAGCTGATAAGTAACTCTGCAACTACAGTCGTGGCCAAAAGTTTTGAGAATTACATAAATATTGGAAATTGGACAGATTGCAACGGTTTGTTAAAAATCTTTGTTTGTGTTTTACTGAAGAAACAAAGTCACCTACATCTTGGATGCCCTGGAGGTAAACTGTAGAGTTGGAAACAGAGGTTCTCAGGAACCGTGAGCAATTTCTATGTTTTGGTTCTGGTGCGACATGTGACCAAACGCTATGAACAGCCCTGCGCCGGTGTTCTGATGATTCTGCATTTCCTGTAAAGGATGTCACAAACCAAATAACAGTAACGCAGCACTACGTCTTTAATTACTGAGCTCATGTTTCCATTCCAATGACACACACTCCACAGATTTGCCGCACCGCGTCATGTCTTTAACTGCCGAACACGTTTCCCACAACTGTATGCTCACCTTTGATATCTGTGCACGTCGTATTGTCTGACTGTGCATGTACCGGCAGCACGCAGCATCTTCCGCCTCTAAATTACATTATACTTGCCCCATATTGTCATTAATATACATACTCACTTCAGCTTGCCCCACTAAATAAATAGACTGAAATTTTTGTGTAAGTATGAGGGTGAGATTATTTAGTATACAGGTCGTTTCAAGAGTGAAAAAATAGAAAAGATTTATTTTTATGCATTTAAAATGTTTGTACATGTGGAAACCACTCATTGCGTCACACCATCTCCTGACTGCATTATTATTTGTAAAATGGGGGCTTTATGGAGTTTGTGTATATACATGGTTTTAAGTATTATAGTTTATATTTAATTAATATAATGTAATATGTTGAATTTTGACATTGCCAACCTTTAAATTAAGTTGAAAGTGCGTAATAAACACTGTTGTGCATTGAGTAATTGAGTATTGTAAATTTTTCCTTACCACTTTTTTTGTAATAGTTGTTTAATGATTTTAATGGAATTAAAAATTTCTAATGATTCCCAACCCTAGTAAGCAGATAAACATTGAATTTTCTATTTTATGTGAACTGTCCCTTTAAGGTAGCACAGCTGTTTTTGACTGGGGTAATTCCAGCTTTTGTGAGCAAAAGAGACTGTTTTTCAAACAACAAAAAACAAGCACAAAAATCATACTGACACCAATTTGTTTATATTAAATCGTGTCTTATTATCAGTTAAATGTGACATTGCATTTTCTGAGCAAGAGAATTATTTTTAATTTGTTTATAATCTTATCTTTACCAGTGAAATGTCACAATGCTGTTCTAATAAATATTTTGAAAACTCTTTTCTCCCCTTGATTGAATTCCTGAACTAACTAAGGAACCTGAGATATATTGGAATATTTCATTGTTTTATTATGGGGACATCCTCTTTTCATTGACACTCTTCCCTTCTGTCTAGCCTCTGCAGTGATTAATCATTATTCATGAAATCCTAGTTTATTTAAAACATTTCAGGGAGGCTGTGACCTATTGTTTTGTTTGTTTTGTCCACATTTTGAGCTCTGTTGGAGACCTTGGATGGAAAAAGTTATAAAAATAAGAGGTAAATAAAAAGTAATAAGTGATAAAAGGTTATAATAATATGTGGTGTGGTTGGAGAAACCAGATCTGATTTGCAGTTTACTAGTAACCTCAGCATCTTTGATTTCAACAGTAAATTCTAAATTAGTTCCAGACTTTTTTTTCTCAAGAATTGAATTGGAAAACAAATGATCTGTGTCAGCAATTAGGCAAATGTGTGCAGCGTGACAGCGTCTCAATGTTCCTTTCCGCCGATTTAACACATCGGGGGATTTTAGCTTTTATCTGGTTCCTCTTTTCTGGTTTATGCTCCTTTAAACATGGTGGGACTCATACCTGTCAATGTGTGTCACACAACCTCAAAGGAGACGTCAGTGGTTACTGCCTAAACAGAATGCAAGCTTTCTTATCTAATGGAACGCAAGTGAAAGTTTCTTCTGTGGGTTCCACTGAGGCTCATGTTCCTCGAGCAATGGTTTATAGCCTATCTGAAATCGAGTTTATGTGGAGTGCGCCATTTTAAATTTCAGTTAAACTACTTTCATACTTGCATAATTTGGTAGTCCTAGTCATCAAGAAACACACCCTTTGAGGTAAATGACTTTGGACCAACCGCTTCATCGACTCTCCTGAGGCTCAATAATCTTGAATTATAATACCAAAACAAAGAATACAAGATATGTTTTATTTATTTATTCAAATCTACTTTAGCAACAAAATGTATTTCTACAGTACATGCAAAATTTTGATATACAGGAGTAGATCTTGGACAGGATGTGCTCCTAATAAGTTACGAACAGGTGATAGTGTATACTTTCTTCCTAGTGTAAAGTCATATGGATGTATTAGTTACATTTAAGTGAACTGTTTGCTAAAGCTCACCATCGATTTGTCCTAAAGCACTTCTCGGGTTTTGTGATCTGTTGGTCATGTTTTTCTGTTGTTTTTCTTCACTTGACTGACCACACAAGTGGGGTTTATGCTGACGATAGCCGTATATTACTCACTCCTTCCTGAAAATGTGTGGGGACCCTCCCCTACAGTGGGCCATGGCCAAGAATGTAATGCACACCTCTGCAGCATTTGAATACAGCACAGTAATTTCCAACCACACGTTCATCTGTCTTACCACAGGGAGTATGCCACCTGATCCGAGTTCTCTTAGCGGAAAGAGAAACCAGAACTTACTACGAGACTAAAATAGATTGAAACAAAAAACCCAGACAATCATTCCTTCACATTTTTTTCCCCATTTCTGTCATCAACCCACCTATTCTGTTGATTTTCTTTACATTAGGTATAAAGTAAATTAAGCTGGGACTTTACCTGAATTCATGCGCCAATTCAAAGAATTGTTTGGATCTTGCCCATTTGTTCTAATGTTGACATTGTAATCAATATTTATAAATATGCTGTGTATTACTATCAAAAGTGGTTGATCATACAGCAGTATTGTCTTTTCAAAGTCTTTTCAGAACTATTGTAGCTGTTGACTTTCATATTTAACCTGATTATTAAAGTGTGATTACTCGGTCACTGAATCACACTGAATCACATTTATGTATCTCTTACAGAGTGAAAGACAAACCGCAGATAGAACGGAAATGAACCTTAAAGGACTTGGGCGTTGCTGTTAGTTTTGTTTTTGATCAGAAGACTATGATTTAACTCTGTGGTGATCAACCGCTCTGCCCTGATTGTGATTCCAGCTGATGGACATGGGACATCATGTGAGCTCTAGGTGCTAACGTGTGTGTTGTGCGGTTGTTGCGCTTCATGGGTACGTCATCGCTGGGAGCTGGCTATAGATTCTCACCCAGTCTCAAAATGGAACGATGGCAGCGGAGCGCTCTGCTGGATCGACATGACACAGCAGGTGTTCCTCCCAACATGGCATCCAACATATGGGTGGGTGGGGGGGGGCACACGTGGAAGTGCTGTAATGCCTTATGAAAGGATCAGGTCACCAGGCTTTGGATTGTGACAGGCTCCATCCGGCCCTGGTCATGTCATTATATAGCGCAAGACATTATGACCATGTACTCAGAAAGGTTATAGCATAATTTGAGTGATCATCTTTCATAAACTTTTAAACTTGTTACAAAAGTAAATTGCAGTAATTACACATTTTGTCACCATTTACATGGATTAAAATGGGCATTCTTAAAGTGATAGTTCACCCAAGAACCTGTTATTGTAAACCTGTATGAGTTTTTTTTTACTCAAAATAAGATTTGTTTTTAAGAATATGGGTAACCAAACAGTTGACTTTCCCTATTGAATTCCATTGTGTGTGTATATATATATATATATATATATATATATAAATATCTTATTTTGTGTTCCAACAGAAGAAATAAACTCATACAGGGTTGAAACAACTTGAAGGTGAAAAATTCAGAGAAAATGTGTGGTAATTGATCAAACTTCAAATCAAAACTAACTCCCCCCCCCCCCCCCCCATTTCCAGTTGTGCTGCTGTAACTGTTTTGCCTGATAATAATAACAATAAATATTTATAGAAATAATAATGCCAATATAATAAGAAACTATTTTATTGTATTTATAACGTATTTATTAGTTTATATTATGACTTTTATGACCTAATCTGGATTAAGACTGCATACTAAAAGTACTTCTTATCAAATATCTAGTGTTAAGGGTGTAGTAACCTCACATCCTTTCAACACATTTCAATGCTGTTAAATGGCTTACACGGATGATGTGGCTAGCCTCAGCTGCTCTCACTAGTGTGAAGTTTTACCAGTGAACAGACAGTGTTCTATCTACGAGAGGGATGCTATGATGTGTGATTACGGGTTTAATCTGACAGGGCGTAAAAGCGTTACAGAGAAACATAAGCGTGTGCCTGAGGCCAGTCCAGGTGAGCCTGGTCTCATGTGTCACTGTGTTCAACTGTATTGACTTTCACTTTGGAAAAAAAATAGGCAGCACAAGTACATTGTTCATTTCACTGTGACTTCCATATAATGGTCTGGAGGGATTTACCAGGTATAATCCTTGTCAAACAATCGTTGTTGCTTTGCGGTTTTATCTCGTGTTTTTTTCCTGTGTGTGAACAGACACCATTTTTAAACATTAGGTCATTGTTAAACTAAACCAAAGTGTTGGTTATTCAAAGCAAACAAGGCATCTGTTTACAATACATCGAGCATATTTGCCTTTCATCTTTTCATAAGAAACTGTAGACACATGGTTGTCCAATAATCATTTTGCATTCAGCCTCCATTGTGTCATGGAATATATCATCCAGATTAAATCTGTCAGTGCTATAACAACAAGTGTTGAATTAGCAAATTAATCATGTTTCAGTTCCGTTTGCCGGGGTCTACTTTATCTGAGATCTTCAGGTCTTAACAGTTAGAATTTTATCTAAAAATGTGGTTTTATTAGTTTCTTGGAACACTTCCTTCCTGCCATAGCAAGTCTTCCTGGGTTTTTGTCTCTCTAGTGGGCGTCACTGAAGCTTTGGAACAACTTGAAGTTTTACCTCATCAATCTGACCCCTTCCTCCTGTTTCTCTCATTGCCACCAGCAACCTCTTCTTTACATGCTGTTCTTCTATAGCACAAGACTCCCCACCGAATTCACCTTAAACCCCGAGCTATTCTTAGTATGTTTCTTGATTCTTCCCAGGATTCTTTTTTCCGCCATCTCTCTTTTTTTGGTATGGTTCTGAAAAGTGAAATTTGTTCATATTATACCTCTAGTTCCTGCCTGTCTTTGTTTAGTTTTTTTGTTTTTTGTTGTTGACTTTTCTGAGCTACACATTTTTCTCATCAGCATGCCGCTTGCTGTTGTGAGACGGGAGAATTAAATGTCCTAGAGAGGCTGTTGTCTCTCTGAGGGGCCTCTCTGAGCGTTTTCCCCCGGCAATGAGTGCAGCTGCGGCAGTAAAACCTCAGCCGTCAGCAGCTGATAGTGATCTGTGTTTGCAGTGCAGCATCTGCATAATCAGTATTCATGACTGTGTCTAGGTGTAAGCAAGTTCTCTTAATCATACATGGTGGAACTTTCCCTTTTTCTTTGTTTTTCTTTTTTTTTTTTTTACCTCACCCACATGTACCTGGCCTGGCACAGCTCCAAAACTACTCGGGCATCCTCAGAGCTGGTTTGGATTCTGTGTTTGTACAGTTATTCTGAAGAATGCCAAATCTGCACTATTCGTTCATGCTTGATGGGTGTAAATGTGTTGTGTTAATTCATTCATGGCCTCACTGGGGCTCTTATTTTATGCTAGAGGTTGAAGTGACCTTGTTAGCTCTCAGCTTTTTTTTCCTTTTTGTTTCTTATGTAGAACTACAGCATCCCTTTATATGTTTCCTGTCTCGCCGATATTGAGCACATAGGGTTTATGTAAGGTCATTTATGTTAAAGTCATTTAGTAAAAATCAATTCATATTATATACAGTAAAAAATATTTGTTGTAAATTAATTGAATTTTATTATATTTCAAAAGTGATCAAACTGTAAATGTTTTAATTAATCTTAATAGAAACTATTTGAATAAAATCAGTCAAAAATCTGTATTAAAGGGATCGTCTGATTTGATTTCAATTTTTCTTTTCTCTTTGGAGTGTTACAAGCTGATTGTGAATAGATAAGATCCCTGAAGTTGCAAAGACTAAAGTCTCAAAACCAAACAGATATTCTTTATCAAAGTTAAGATTCAAACACACCCCTACATCTCTACGTCACTGGAAATATTTGTGTAATGCCGCCCAAATGTTCACGCAAAGAAAAGTGTGGTTTCAGTAACTGCAGTTAGTGTTGAAGCAGCCATGTCAGGGAGATGCTGTGTGTTTCTAGGCAAAAGCATTTTATTTGGCTTTCCGAAAGAAGATGCATTAAGGAATCTTTTAGATTTTTTTATAACAGAACATTTTATTGTCAACCGTTTCGTGAACCTAGGAGAGGAGGTCATACTGACTTTGCTAAGACAATCTGGTGCTTCTGAATAAGCTACTGTATGTTTTGTTATTCGTTTAAGTATTTGCTATTGACTGTTCAAATGAGGAGTTTTGAGAGAGAGAGAGAGAGAGAGGGAGAGAGAGAGAGAGATGGTCACACAGTGGAGTCAGCTGAATGAACCCTCTGTGGCTTGTGTATTGCAAACACATACGAGCTTCATCACTGTGTCTGTCTCACGACTCTTTACATTAAAGCATGTCAACATATTCTGTTACACCAAATACACAAAATAATGATCTTTTAAAAAAGCATCTTATGACCCTTTTAAATCATAAAACAGGATCAAATAAAAAAATTATTTAAATAAATGAAAAAAAAAGATTTCATGGCCCTAAATTAAAAGGTATCTTAGGCCCAATCCCAATTCTACCCCTTAGCCCTTCCCCTTTCCCCTACCCCTCCATTTCGCGCGTTCATGTGAAGGGGTAGGGGTGTCTCGATTCTCTTTTGGTTGGAGGGGTAGGGGTAAGGGGAAGGGCCAGATAGCCCTTTAAACGAAGATTTTTCGGGACCACTCTTCAAACGAAGGGGTATGAATTATCTCGGAAACATGGCTGCTACAGCGAACAAAAAGACACATAAATGTAACCTTTTTTGGCATAAATAAAGATTTTAACATCAAGTAATCATTTGTTTTATGTTACATTCAATTGTGAGTTCATATTAATGGTCTTGTTACGCAAAGAAATGTTTGCAAAAAATCGCTAATATTTGCTAACGTCATTTTACAGACTGCATGATAGTGCCACAGCATATGTCTGATCAGGGCAATAACTGCCGTAGACATTGATCCTCCCTATAATTAGAAATCGCTAAACCATTTTCTCAAATATTGCCTATTAGAGAGAGAGAGAGATAAATGGAGGTAATGGAGTGTATTCGCGTCTGTGCGTTTATCTTTTTAGAGTGATTTTACTTAAAAACAGCGATTGTATCCTCTCGTCGCTGGAAAATATAATGTAGCGATTCAGTATTTAAACTGTATTTAATAAAAGTCGTGTGGCAGCGTTGACAAGTTTATTTTCTCCTGAATGTGTGAGTTGCGTGATTTCTGGTGTGTGTGTCAGTAAGCAGCGCATTAATACAGAACGATAATTAAAGGCTCTAATGCACATCAGTATATGTGTGTATTGGAAGAGCTAGACGACGAATGATGGCGTGTGACGTCATGGTAATGGTGTCCCAATCCTTAGGGGAATATTTTCTCCCCTACCCCTTGACACTCTGTTTCAAGGGATAAGGGGAAGGGGTAGGCGGAGGGGTTGGGCCTTAATCTGTAGAGTTTAATTGTGAACAGAGTGTTATGTTTAATTTTTTTCTCAAGGTCTAACAAACATATGGAAAGTTTTTCCTTCCCCATTAATGGTAAACAAATAATATGTTAAAAATTGATATCGAACAGAAAAAAAAGAAAATTTTTGGCCATATCGCCCAGCCCGACTCTGATGGCAAAGCTGAATTTTCAGCAGCCATTCAGTGTCACATGATCCTTCAGAAATTATTCTGTGTTGATTTGGTGCTCAAAAAACATCATCAATGTTGAAACCTGTTGTGCTGCTTAATATTGTAGTTGAAACTGTAGTAATCATTACAAAAGAGAGCATTTATTTAAAAAAATTATAATAAATAAAACTTTTGATCAATTTAATGCATCCTTGGGAAAAAAAACATACCGGCTGCACTGGAAAAATGTTAAGTAATTGATTGAATATAGCTTCATTTACTTTTACCATGTCGGTATAAAAATTGAATGTTACCTACGATAGTTGTCCTGATCATCTGATAACTTCCCTGTATTTAGGCTGTTGATTCTTCTGGGTCATTTGAATAATGTGGTTTGATCGGCTCATTGCCAATGCTGATAACAAAGTGTTTCGTAAACACTGCTTAAATGCTGTGAATGTTATGAGATCACAGAATTGTCATGGCTTGCCTTTTCAAATCAACCATACAACAATTTTTATTGAAAGATCAACAGCACATGTTTCGCAAGTCTTGACAGGGAAAGCAGTTTAAATTACCATATCTTGCGATCCATTGACATGATAAATGATGCATAAGGAGGATTCACAGTTCTTAGCATCGCAGTCTAATTACCTTCAAAACAAGCTCACAGATGGAGCAATTACAATATTTTAGACCCACAGGGAGGCATTTACATTGGCATTTACATTGGTAATCAAAAGGACAGCAATTCTGGTAAACACATGCGCTGTGTATCATTATTTAAATAATCAGATCTGATCCCACTCTTCAATCCCCAATTGCCCCCCTGAGCCAGATGAAACAGCTGACCTATTTGTCAGTTACCTTTACTAGAAAACAATGCGTAGCCTTAGCATTGAATCCGGGAAGACAGGATTGCCATGGCTTTGTGAGGATGAGTGTGACATTCTCCGATTTCATGCTGTTATTCAACAGCTGGTGGGTCGATGCCAGCTTCACATGCGTCACGTGTAGCTGCAGTCACCTGACCTGAGTGTCGGCATTGTTGGCAGCGATAGCCTGAAGACTGACTGACATTTAACTGAAGAATAACTGCCAAGCCAAATCATCTGTGTCTGCACTATTGGAACAATAAGTCCTCTGTATAATCTGTTTGCCTATAATAAACTGTTAGTCACATGAGCGCTTTCATGTTTAGCAGGGTGTTTTTTGCTTCAGGCTCTTGAAAGCAGCTTGTGGAAGCCCAAAGTTATTTCTCCTGATTGACAACCTATTATGGCAAGTAAAGTACAACTATGTAATACCAACTAGTTATAAAAGGGTTAATTGTTTTCTCCTGTCTGTGTTTGTTGCCTGCTGGCCTGAACATCATGTTGGTTTAACCCCTGTTAAAGGATGAAAGAGATGTTTGACTTTCCGCAGCACTGCAGCAAATTCCTCGAGATCAGTACAGACTGACATTAGGCTCCTGCAAATATTTCAGCTCTCATCTGGTTTGTTAATGCATCTACTTTAGCAGCCAGAATGTATTTTGTACAAACAGACTTTCTGTGATCAGAATAGTTATTGTATCACTTGCCTGAAAATAAATATTTTGAGTAAGTTTATCAGTATTATCTAGATGTTAGTCATTGAGTGGTTTGTATGTTCTCTTAAAGGGAATTTCACCTAGCTAATTTATCAGATTATCGAAAAAAACCTCGAAAAACGGAGTTGGTAAATGCTGTCTTTGATCTTGTGAATATGCCGCCACATGACCTAGTTTTTGGATGCTTGTTCCCGTCTGTTTGAGCAGACGGGTCAATGACACTGCCGTTAAAACATTTGTGTCAGTACATTTTAAAATATATTTAAGTAGAAAAGTTATGTTAATTATTAATAATATTTTAAAATCAATTTACAAATCTACCTATTCAACTACTTCCCAACATTTGAACAGTAGCGTAGTAGTTCTGTAAATTAAACCTTGCTCAATTAATTTAGGCATCACAGCATTCTAATGTTTTTTTTATTAGATAGGACAATTTAGAGCAGACCGGTAAGTATTGGATGGAGAGAGGGGGGCGGAGGGCACATTCATAATTTCAGGTTAATCGCATTTGATTATGAACGAGATATCGCGTAGCTTGTCAACGAACTACGTCTCTGTGTAATAAATGCTGCTCTATCTGAATGTACGTGATGGAGATTTACTACAAATCACAGAACAGGCTTTACTGACGAGATGCGCATGACATTCGCATGTGATTTATTGTGCAGCCCTAGTTACCAATATATTTGGCATCCCTATTTAGAAAAAGTGTTTTTTACTGTGGTACTAAACCTTTCAACCTCTTAGTATTTTGTTTTTGTAAGCTCAAAACGTCTTTGCCACTTATTTGGTTTCTTCCTAGAATTTAGGTGCATTTGTTTGAGAGACCAAAAGGAACATTTTGTGTAGAGAGTGACTCGTTCGATTATCTTATCAGTGCATTGATAATGGGCTGAACATGCCCTGTACTGATGGATTGCAGCGTCCTCAAAGAATGCCGGCTGAAATCAGACATGACATGGATGGGAACCCTGGGAGATTTGTAAACACGCTGATAGCAGCAAAAAGGACAATTGTCAATATGTGGCTCCAAACAGCCGTGTTGAGTTTACGCTGGCCCGCTCACTCACACACAATCTATCATAATGTGCCAAACTTTCACCATGGTGGCATTATGGATGCGATGGGAACCAAGCAGGCCCTTTGTGGAACAAATAAGTGAGTCTCTAAAAATACTCCTCCTGCTGTCCTAGTAACTCTTAGTGATAAACCCAGCCACTTCTGTGACAATGTCTGAGTCTAACAACCTAGATACACTAGCAACTTTTTTTGGATCCCATATAAAATCATGTGGATTTACCAGTATGGTAACATCTTTCTCGGGAGAGTTTGTGCTAACACTATTGGATTCCTAGATGAGTAGTCATCCAAAATGCTGTTGTCAGGAGAGAATTACTGGGTTCGAAGGTCAACAACAAAGGATGTACACAATACAATAAAATTTAAAACAATTCACTTAGGTTTTATTGTACCATGTTCTGTTAGTGAATCATTCCGATCAGATATTAGATACCACATGTGTGTTGACAATCATCATGCATTTGCTGTGTTTTTGCTTGCTTTATTAACCTAGAATCATAAATAATGGTTCTTCCATGCATGCAGTGATGATTACATTTGTTTTAATCTAAAAAAACCTGCGGACAACCTTCTGTCATTCGGTAAGATCAGCCTATGTGTTGGCTGATGGTTTTTTGTGTTTGTGAGAGAAACGATTTGATCAAACACGGCTTAACGTTGATAGTAAAATCTGGTTCCCCTGGTGTAGTTTCTAAACCCATGACGCCGTTTAGCTACAGTTCTTTTATTAAGAAACCTGAGTGCTTAATAAGTGAGATCAAGAATCCATTTTACTAACACCAATAAAACTTTATGGTTGTACTGTTTTGCTTTCTCTTATTATGGCTCCATTTTTACAGAGAGTGAAGTAAAGCTGTTTTTGTAAACAATGATAGTGTCTTTTGATTATTGAGCAAGTGTGGTTTGTGCTACACACATGAATTGATAATACAGTTCATTGTTGAGAGAGATGTGTTGGTTCTTTTCCAAGGGAACAAAATCTAAATTTTTATCTGGATTAAGATAAAATGGGGAAAAAGATCATGCCCCAGTTAAAGGCTCTAGCATATCGGTTATTTTATTATATATTTTATATATTTTTTGTTTTATTTTGATTTATTTTTTTATTTTATATTTAGATTTTTAGCTTATAATACTGGCCACAATTTTAATATCATAATGGTGAATTATGTATATTCATTCATTCATTCTTTATTTCTTTCTTTTTAAATTTTATATTTCATTTTATATTTTATGTACTGTATCCCTACCAACAAGTAAGCCCTACATAATGGTGAATTTTACATGGGCAAGCACCAGTGTTTTTCTTAATAATATGTGTAATTACTTTACATGCATTGTTTATCTTCAGCAGTGGGGAATCCACTCTGATCTCTTCTTTTTATTAGAGGCATTTCTCGTCTGCTCCCACATGAAAAAGCCCAGTGAGCAGCAGAGCGCTGAATAACGCCTCTCTCATACTGACTCATCTGCTCCTCTCTAGAGCTTTCTTCACACTCTGAGGTGAGTCTACAGTGGGCGTCTACAACATGCAAGTGATCTTTGCTGCTCTGCGGACACCCATGCTGCCCCATATTCAATTCCCGCTCTAAGTGAGAGCTGCTTTGGTGCTGGCATGAGCCAGACCCCTTTGGCAGGAACCAGGCTAGTTGGCTGTCCCAGGCGTAGTTTGGCTCAGTGCGTTTGGTTTCCAGAAGGTTGCTAGTATTGTGGTCTGGCTCTGATTCCTTGTTCTCACAGAAATTAGTGTTTATTTTTGCCGGCCCTCTAGTCTGCTACCTGTGTGTTTTGCACATGTTTATTTGCGAGTTCATCTGAGTGCATTGCACATACACTCATATAGTATAAGGGAAGTCATGGTCTAATGTTTAGAGAGTTTGACTCCTAACCCTAAGGTTGTGGGTTCGAGTCTCGGGCCGGCAATAACCCCCAACTGCTCCCTGGGTGCCACAGCATAAATGGCTGCCCACTGCTCCTGGTGTGTGTGCACTTTTGATGGGTTAAATGTAGAACACTAATTCGGAGTGTGGGTCACCATACTTGGCTGTGTGTCACATCACTAATACGCCAAAACTCTGTAAAGCCTCTTCTGCTCTTGCTGTGAAACTACTTTCAGAGAATTAATATTTCATTTGAGGATTTCATTGCACCGATCACGCAAGTCTGAAATTGTTGGCTTATTATATACATTAATGGGTGACTTGTTCTTGTACCTTTCTGTTTTTTTTGTTTTAGACTGCGCAGATTTACGCAAAACACTTCTCAGACTATACTGTTCACACACACGTAAACAGTGGTTTTAATCATAGTTTTATATGGTGAATGGAAATTTTTTGATAATTTTTGAAATTTGAGAGAATTTGTTTTCTAATCTTCTTTTCATCAACTGTTTTTTGTTTTGTTTTATTTCAATATTACCCACAAATGTCATTTCTTTACAGTGGTTTTGTTTTATCTTTCATGGAGAGAAATGAAAGCTATAGCATACATGTTCATATTTACGGGAACTGCTTATCTTTCTACACTACAATAAAAGAATAAACAGTAGTGGCTTTCCTTTGTTTATCATATACCTGTTTAATGAATAAGGTTGTCATCTATGAAATCCTGATTATTATCTCCGTTATCAGGGTTAATTTAACCTTAATTTGACCTTTATATGCAGTAGGGATGGGATGGTATGAAAATTTAATATCACGATTATAGTGACTAAAATTATCACGATTATCAATATTATCACGGTTTTGTTGAAACGAGATGAAAGTGTTCAAAAATAGTTGATGCTCACACTGAAAACATTTCAGCAAGTTTTATATTTAATAATCAACAAACAACTAATAAAACAAGCAACTCTATGCACTTAATTTAAAGAAAGATTAAATTCTGTGGCATTTCCTTCCTTACAATGAAAAGTGTAGAAGCATAGAAAAGTCACTGACTTTCGCCATTCCTTCTCGAAAAAAAACAAAAAAACATTGTGCGCTGCGCTTGCGTCAGACTGTTGCTGGCTGGACATGATTTAATAGCGAGTTATTAAAACCGCGATAATCAAACACGGTTTTAATGATAATTCATTTTTAAACGATATTACTAACCTTCAGGACATTTTATCACGGTTATCGATAAAACCGGTTATCGTCCCATCCCTAATATGCAGGGCATTAAATTTAACCATAACCATGTTTTTTAATTGAAAGTAGACTTCGATACTGTAAACCTGATCACAAAGCTTATGGAAAGTGTCCTCTAAAAGTTAAATACCAACTAAGAAGATTCTGCATAAAATATTGTGTAGCTTTTAAATGATTGTTTTCTTTTTTTAAATCACACTAATAAAGCTTGATTCTTGAGTGAAATATGGCAGGTTGCTTGGCACTAAAAGCTGGTGACAGGGAGGGTATTGGTATTAAACTTATGACTGAGAAGAAAATGAAGTGAAACTCTTGTGGGGCTTTAAATGGCAGGTTAAGAACTATGCTAGTAGCTGACAGGTTGTATTTCCTGTGTGAGATCACTGTGCAACATCCTCTGCCTTTGTAAGATCAAGTGAGTTCATTTATTCTTTCCATCTTGATAACAAGTAGTAGAAAAATAAGGGGATAACTTTTCATCTTTTATTAATAATTTTTTTAATATTTACCTTTTATTTTGTCTTAAGCTCATAGACCTATAGAACCCTGTGCAAACAACTGAGTGAAATCTGCTTATGACTAAAATTTCCTTTTTTTTGTTTTGTTTCTTTGTAGGATGAGAGAAAAATATAGCGGATGTGAGTAGTCCCTTTACCTTTCATAATGGAGCTTGTTCTTTTTCAGTCTGAGGTAAGTCACCATACACAGTGGTGCTGTGATGAACCTACACTATTTCTGTCAGCTTGGGGAAAACATTGATATCTCATCATAGAAAGTGATTCTCTCTTGGGCATTCAATTACAAGAAACCTCAAGTCCCTCAGCAGAGAGTAAAGAAACGAAGAGCGAAAGTAGTAGGTAGAACAGATGAACGGGGGCCTAGTTCTTCAAAAATACCCAGCGCTTCCTGTGCTGTCCTTCACACATCTAAAACCTCAGCACATGAGCAATTCTGAGAATTGTCACCACACTCTTTTTATAAGGAATTAACCCCTCTGACACTTTAAGAAAGACTAAAAGGGGGTCCTTATTGAGCTCAAACACAGTGCTATTTATAAAGCTGAATGCGTCATTCGTAAAATTTCATAATTGACTAGTTAGTAGGTTGTCTGAACATCTAGTCATCTACTTGGTTTAAAAAAAAAAAAAAGCTATATTATTAGATTTGGGGTATATCCACCAAACTCCAATCAGACACATTTCTTAAGGTGTGTTCACACAGGATGCATGTTGTAGAAAAACAGAATGTTACAAAGCACCGGTCATGCTTTTTTTTTTTTTTTTTTAAGTTACTTTTTAACTGTGTGTTTTATAATGACGTGTTGATTTAAAATGAACCCACATAGCGTGAGATGCATAAAAACCATCTAAGATCCAGTGCAAGAGATAGTCATACAATCATAGAAACGTATTTAAAAATATATAGTTATTGAATTGGAATTAAGTTTTTAGTTTATATAATTATCATCAGCATATGCACTTTTTATTTAGTAAGGGTTACTTGTAGACCTCAGTAATTGACTAATTGACCCATCCCTAGTGTGTTTGTGTTTGTGTGTAGTGTCTAACAGTCAGAACAGAGATGGCCTGTGCTTGTGTGTAAGATAAAAACAGGAAGTCCTTCCCACCCAGATATGAACCGTAATGAGCAGCAGAGATAGGTGAGACAGAAGAGTTTTGTACAGATCGGTGTTGGCGTTATCTCTCCCAACAGAAAGCACTTGTCTTTCTGATAAAGCTGACAGGTCTGTTGTAATATCAATCCGACTGAGCTGCTGGGTAACAGCCATGGCTCTTTCCTGAGAAGCCAATCTCAGTGCTCCTCCTGCACAGACAAACCCAAATACCAGCAAACACTCGCTTTATCACTCAGCTCATGCAGGAATCTGTTGGGAAATAACGGCTGATGTTAAGAAATAACTGAAAGTCCCTGTTTTTGTCAAGTCTTAGAGTGCTGTTGTTTTTGAGAGTTGGGAAATTTGCATATAGATGGTGTCTTTTACGAATAGGACTGATCCTTATGCTTTATCGTTCTGAAATATTAAAGGGATGTGACTGTCAGTATTGTAAAGGCATCAATCATTTTGAGAGTCCTTGAGCATTGCTTTGTGTAACTTGTGAGATTATTTTGGCATCGGGATGTTGAGTGTTTTCCACTTCTATACCCATAAAATAATCGCTGGTAAACTGTTATTTGACCTGTCAGGGTCATCGTCAGTCGTTTCTGAAGGCCAAATTTAGCTAAGTGGACTTGTCCTCTGTGCAAGCCAAGGACAAAAGACAAGGTCACATTCCTTCTCAAGATTCAACACCAGCGTACAGTATTATAAATCAGGATTAGAATGTACTGGACACTGAATGGAAACTTTCAGAGTCAACCCAGATCTCAGAAACTGTGTGTATCTTACTAATGTTTTTTTTCTTTTATCAAGACTAACAGTAACGGGAGAAATGCTCATCTATTGTTGATCCACAGCACTTTCTGACAAATGAAAGATTTGTTGTAATCTATTTTACTCTGCTGCTTTTTATCCAACTTTATCCAATATATTTTCCAGCTTTTTGCAAGCTGTCTTTTTACATAAGGATTAAAGACCTATTCACATTAAGAACGATAATTCACACCAAGAATAACTATAACTGTAAAGCCATAATATTTACTCTAATCCTATGCAGATAGGCATGGAGATTAGTCTACCCAACAACTATAAAGATACCATATACTGAACCATATAAATATTAACAGTCAGTCAGAATCCAATCAACTTTAAACAGTATTTAAAGCCACAGATAGTATAAGTTTAGTGCATGATTATATGCTAAAATAATGTTAGCTAAACAAAAATGATGCTGCAGTTTGCATCACAATTCTTTTGAAGCATGGCAGCTTCTAACGAAAAATTTGTTTAAAGGGGTCATCTGATGCGATTTCAAGTTTTCCTTTCTCTTTGGAGTGTTACAAGCTGATTGTGAATAGTTAAGATCCCTGACAGACAGACAGACAGCTAGCTGTCTTAACCCTCCGTGGCTTGTGTACTGCAAACAAGTGTCTGTCTCACGACTCTTACCCTTTCAGGCTTGAACTGATGGTAAAACTAAGGATATTATTAACTGTCTTTGCATTTATTTTGAAAGATGAAGCTTGCAATTATGAAAAGGGGCATTACATTTCCGACAAGTGCTTGCAGTGTTCGGCCAATCACAATGTATTGGGTCAGTTGGCCAATCAGAGCAGACTGTGCTTGTCAGAAGGAGGGACTTTGTAGAAAACTACATGTTGAAGAGAGGCAGGGCGTAGAGGACCTACAATAATGTACAGTATTTGAAAAATTATGTGATTTTTGAACATTAAAGCATGTCAACATATTCTGTTACACCAAATACACAAAATAAAGATCTTTTGTGCATCATATGACCCCGTTAACCCACAAACTAGTTAGAGTTAGACTTAATAACTTAATAATTAATTAATAACATAAACACTATTTAAGTTAATTGCTCAGAAAAATGAAGTTCTTCCAACTAATGGATTTGTGTGCCTTGAACAAAAGTTATATGATCTTTTTGAGCTGAAATGCCCAGTTATCCAAGCACAGGCTAGATGTAACTGATTTAGCAGGTGTATTTAATAAACAAGATGTTACTTGTCACTGGCATTACCGCAGTCATTGCTAATACAGTTAATAGTGTTTACTTGCATGTGGTTTACTCTTCAGCACAATGGTATAACCACAAAATGTCAACACAACAGGGGCTCTTTTAAATGTCAAAAATAACAGCATTAAACACTAACAGGTCTTTCCCTTCACTAAACAAAAGACAGAAAATAACACTTAATTTTAACATTTACGGTACTCTCCTTATCCAGTCTTGTGCAATTGTTTTTCCTTTGGATATTTCTAAAGTTAACAAGACAATTTTAATTGAGTCACTACAAATACATTTTTAAAGAAATTCAGTTGACACAGAAATTAGATTTTTAAAGTAAGCACAATATTAGGTTAATGTAAAGATCAACATTTTACTGTAAACTGAACTGAATTTTTTTCCACGTTTAATTTATTAAATTAGATTTTTTTTTGTCTTGCAACCATGCATTTAGTTGTTGTGCATTAAAGTGAAAAATTCTGCTTAAATATTTTTTTGTTTCCAACACAAGACTGACATATGGCTGCGGAACACCTAATATATTAATATATACATAGAGTATGTACAAAGAATATATGGCACAAGTAGTACGCGTAAGGTGCGTTTTTCCTTTTCATAATTTAGATCCATAAATCACCGTCCTCTTGTATGGAATAAAAGCAGCTCTGATATGGCCAAACAAACTTCAATTTTTCACAGAATAAAGAAACTACAGAGTTTAGCATGACATGAGGGTTGCATGACTGCAGTCTTTTAATTTTTGAGGAAACTTTCCCATTAATTAGGAAAATGTGTCCATGTTCACAACAACTGTGACTGTTATGTGCCGTGTTTGAGGTTTTCTCACATGGAGCCTACCTGTTTCTCTTTCTCCACAGTTGACACATGCTTGCTTAAGAAGACTAAACATAGAGTCCTCCTTTAGTGGAAACCACCGCCTCTCTCAGTGTCCATTCGAAACAACTGAGACAGGAAGTCAATATTATGATAGGAGGATGTGTTTGGGTGCCAGGGTTTGGTTGTGGTCAGAACTCTGTTGTTGTTTGCTTGCTGTGGGATATTACTCTCACGGCGGACATGGCTCTCTGAATGTTGCGGTTTCTTAGGGCCATATGATTTCTGCAGTGTGGAAAATGTAGACGAAATCGAAGAATCCAGTCATTAAAATGGAATTTAATGTAGAATGCTACAGAATTCCACATGAACATCATCTCCAGAGCTGCAAGATTAATTTGTATTAAATCATAAATTAAGAAAAAAAAAATTGATTATTGAAAACAAATTTCATAGCACCCTACTATTGAACAAATTTAAATAATTACTTATACATTTTTTTTATTTTTTTTTATTAAATGTAAATTAGATTTATTTACATTTAATTAAATCATTAAAATAGAATACAGAACAATTAATACAGAAAACATGAAATTTGGGGGAAAATAAAATGGGCCTTGGATTCTGCAGCACAGGAGAAACAGCGTCTCTGTTTGTGGGTTATGTAATCAGTGATAAACCAAATTCCCCATTTAGATGGAATCCTGAGAAGGCCTAGTACTTTCCTTGACAGTTGCAATGACCTTGCTTGTCTGAAAGAATGTGGAAAGAGGACGTAAGCCACAAAATATTTATCATAATGAAGTGCATGTGAGCTCATACAGACTTTGTAAAAAGTTAAAGGCAGAAAAAAAAGAGTAAAAGAAAGAGAAGCACATGGTGGGAGAGAAAAGGAGTAGAAAGCGAGAATGTTTTGGTTCGCACTTCCCTCACTAACTCGTTCCTGTCAGGGTTTTCCCCTCATTGTGGATTGTTGTTATGGGGGTAACTGAAAGTCCAGTGATGGAAGCGGTAACAACGGCGTGTGTGGTGGTGAATTTTGTGGATTTAAATGATGTAAGACGATCTATTTCAGACCATGAACATTTTAAGGGATTTTCATGCAGCCTGATATATTTTCCAGCTCAAAATCTTAGTTGATTTGGCTGAGGTTGAAGACCTTAATTCAATAATAAAGATAAATACTGTGGTGTCTGAGATGTAGTGATCCATAACTACATATGCTACGTTTTTTACTGCTGAATCCATGTGAATCCCGCTCTTTGACGTAATTTGCCTGAAAGCACGAGCCCAAAGCACACTGAAGCTGAGAATTTGAAGCCTTCTCTAGGGAGAGCTCTTGCTTACAGTGAAACTTGAGCAACAGCGTCTGTGCTACAGCTGTGTGGTAATGTACTACAAAATATTTTGCGGACCTGGAGCATTTCAGGTCAGCACTGTGATTAGCACACAAATGTGGAGTAATGTCTCAAGGCCAAAATGAATATAAACAGAAGATCAGGATCATTTACTGCAAGAGCAAATCTCGACTGTCTTTTTTAATACAGACTCTGCTAACCAGACGCTGTGGTCGATTGGACTTTCTGTACATTCTGTCAAATGACACAGTGGAGTTCTAGGAAAAATCTTTCTAGGAAAAAACATAAATATGGAGTGCACTCTTCACTGTTGGAGAATGTTTATTCGCTGCTCTTTAGTTGTTTCTCTTTCCACTTCTCTTTCTGCTACTTCTCGCTGTCTCCTTTAAATGCGATCGTACAGACAGTATTGCAGATGAGGACAGTATTTGTGGAATTGAAATTTGGAAGGTCTTCAGACTGGCCAAGATTTTCTTCTTTTGTCAAGCATTTAAAGGGATAGATCACCAAATTTTTGAATAAAGTTGATTTCTTTCAACACACACAGTATTATTGTAGCTCCATAAAACTTAGGTTAAACCACTGATGTCGCATGGACTATTTTAACAAAATCCTTACTACCTTTCAGGGCCTTAAACATGGTAGTTTCTTTTGCTGTCTTTGCGGAGTCAGAAAGGTCTCAGATGTTATCAAAAATATCTTAGTTTGAGTTCCAAAGATGTACAAAGGTCTTATGGGTTTGGAACAAAATGAGGGTGAGTAATTAATGACGGTATTTTCATTTTTGGGTGAACTATCCCTTTAAACTTTTCTTCAAGTTCAGATGCGTTGTTGCATTTGTCCTGATGTACAGAGCTGTTCACAAAGGTCAGATTAATCTCGTTAAATGGTCTTATTTATAGTATTCATGATTGAGACTAATGTTGAGTGGTTTTCTCAGGTTCTCTTGTTTGTACATCTGTTAGTTGTGGTTAACCCATTTGTGATTCTGTTAAATAAGCAGAGAGCATCTCAATGAAGCATATTGTAATACTTGTGGTCAATCCCACCTTTGGCCGTAGGCCAGTGTGCTCCATCTTCTTAATCGAGTTTTACATGTGCTAAACAAATGAATAAAATCAGCTTCACACAACCATGAATGTTTCTCACTGTCTCTTTTACCATATTGCCAGGCATTTCCTCTTTATCATGTACTACAGATTTATGTGACATTACAGTTATAGATTAGAAACTCATTTACACTAGCCTTAATTACCTTAATTTGGATTATAATTATGCAGATACTTTAACACTGTCTGATGTTTAGTTCTGCTGTCTGACAGTAATCGCATAAACTGCAGCTGGTCATCCATCATTGCTAAATTACATGATTCAATATTAGGGAATACAGACCATGTTTTAAGTCAATCTTGTTTGCAGGTCACACTGTACTTTCTGTTCTCTCACACTCGTTTACTTGTTTTCTAGAATCCAGTCCTAGTATCAGTCACCCTGCCAGTGAGGAATACGGTAAAGAGGCCATCCTGTGAGATAAGAGACCTACACCGGACAGCATGACCTTCAGAGGACTGGACTGAACTTGGACTGTGTTTAGGCAGCATGAAGTAGAGAACAACCTCATGCTGAAGCCATGAGTCACTGCCATCAACCTCATTTAAACCATAGCGCTGATGTCACTGGATATGTTAAATAGGTGAGATCCACCTCCATGTGCCACATACTGCTCACAAAAGACTGCATCCATGTGAATTGGAGGTAAATTGGTCTAATGGTGGTAAAAGCTTAAGTCTTCAGAAAGGGATCAACCAAGTATTTTTGTATATATATGTACACGTATATATTTATCATTATTGTCAACATTCATAACAGGTCTCCGTGATCTGTTTTTCTTTGTTTGAAGGGTTTGTTTAAGCACAGTATGCAGCATGTAACCCCAGAGTGAACCCAGTGTGTTATAATAATAAAATGCGTATTAATTTGTGAATGCATTTAAAATCTATGGATAATGTAAAGGTTTTAATGCCCTTATGTTTTAATGATTAGGTGACTGTAGATATATAGTGAGATGGTTTAAGTAGGACTAGCCGTTACTCCTCTTGGGCTGTGGATCTCTGCTAAAGCCCAGGTTAATGGAATTGCTTTAGATCTGGTTTTGGGGATTGAGAAGCCTCTGTTTAGATTAATATGAACACCAGGGATGATGGGAGAGCGGGACGCTGCCAGTCCTCTCTAATAACATTGAGGGGTGGAGGTCAACACAGGGCACGCCTAATCTGGCTAGACTGTTTCGTCAGTGGATTCTCTCATAATCCTCTTTCTCTGACTGCCACCGAGACCATGTGACCGCCTGTGTAGCAGAAACCTTGAATCTCACACAGCAAGGCAGCTAAAGGGTTTTATGAATTGTAAACAAACTTGCATGCATTATGAATGATGAAATAAATCAAAATCTGCCTAGCAGGGTAGATGTTACCCAAATTTAAAGAACAGTTCTCTAAATATGTCCACCCTCTTGTTTAAATGTCAGGTGCTTCCTCTTTTACATTGAAGAGGTTGTGTATCTGTTATCCGTACCCTCGACTGGAGTATTCAAATTAGACTGAATTAGACAGAAACCTCTGAATTAGACAGAAACCTCTGTCACGGGACATGTTGTACTTTATCGTTTCTGGGGGGTCTTGTCTCGAAGGTCCTGTTTCTTAATGCCAACTTCCTTACAGCTTTTTAGCATTAAATGTAGTATGACAGGTTACACATCCTTCAAGGGGCTCCCGGATTCAACTGCCACATGCAGCCTGTGCCTATTTGTTTTGTTACATGCACATTATGCAAAAAGACAAGTTGTTAGGTCAACATTTCTTAATTCTGTGCAGTTGTATCTTGCTTCTGAACTCATTTGACCCTCACATCCTCTAGTTTTCCAGACAATTTCTTTTTCTTATCACTTTTTTCCTTTCATTCCCCTCCCCCGTTGCTAAAACTCTCTCTGTTCTTTATCTAAGGGCAGCAGGCCAGGCACACGTGTACCTCTCTGAAGAAGGCCAGTTCAGTGGAAACTAGCGAGCAAACACACTGAAAAGGACACACGCTCCGTCAATGTCAGCAAATATTTGGTCACAACTTTGAAGTGACAGTCGTTTGAAACAAGGATGACGTTGTCTCTATTAAAGCAGGTGAATGTGCAAGTTTGCTGTTTAAAATCAATGTGATTGATTCATTGCCATTTATTCTGAGCTTTTTACTAATAATGATGTACAAGTCTTAGCTTTCGTAAGACCAACATGGCAAGGTATTTTTAGAAGCAGGCTGTGATGTAACGTGACAACCTGCTGCTGTCACCTGCAAGACCAGCTGTGCTGATGGCTCAGAGAAATGGACTAATGAGAGTCCTGAAGAGAATGTGATGCATTGAATAGTGTAGTTATATAAAGATGGTTTATTACTTAAAGGGATACTCCACCCCAAAGTGAAAATTTTATCATTAATCACTTACCGCCATGTCATTCCAACCCTGTAAAAGATTTGTTCGTCTTCAGAACACAATTTAAGATATTTTGGATGAAAACCTGGAGGCTTACTAAACTGCCAAGGTCCAGAAAAGTATGTAAAGCATCATCAGAATAGTCCATCTGCCTTCAGTGGTTCAACCATAACGTTATGAAGCGACAAGTATACTTTTTGTATAAGAAGAAAACTAAAATAATGACTTTATTCTACAAGTCGTTTCCTCTGTCTCTCCCCACATCACTGTAGTGCCATTTTGGAAAACACCTGCTGAACGGAAGGATAGATTGCAATCTACCAAACGGCTCCATATAATTGTGAATAACCTTTAAAGATATTTTTTCGTTTGTAATGCATTTTATTCACCAGGCTGACACTTATAGGTGGACGCGTTGGGACAGCAATCCACAAGTCATTCTTTTAGGTTAGGCTATTTCATACATGTTAATATAAAAGCAATTATGCTTGCATTCTTTCACGTTCCTGAGCATCCACTCGCATGTTTAACTTTTAGTCTGCTTGTTACGTAAAAAAAAAAAAAAAAAACTTAGTCACATTACTATATGCAATAGCCTACACGACAGTCCATGATCACTAGATTTTATACAGGTGTTGCAATAACGATTTTGTAAATGGTGATCAGCAAACAAATATTGATAATGTGGAAGTTACTGCTTTTTACCTTGGTGTGACTTCTCACGTTTTGCTGACAATGCAAAGGCAGAGTACATTAACTTCAAAATAGGGGTAAAAATCAAGTTTGAGCTCACAATTTTTTTTTATGTAGATAATTTTCATTACTAAAACATTTAATAGTTAAATTTCCAGTGGCTTATCGATAGTTTATTTGGCTGGATAAGTACATTTTAGTAATTTTTCTCAGTTTCACACTTGAGTGAGTTAAGGTCTTTGTAGTGCCTTTGTAGGGCGGAATATATATATTTATATATATATATATATATATATATATATATATATATATATATATTTATTTATTAATATAATGTTTATTTTATTTAGTAGGCAAGGATACATTCATGTGATCAAAACAAATGATAAGAGTATTTTGTAACATTGCTAATTTCTTTACTGTTTCAAAGAAAATGTAATAAGTATACAGGAATTAATACTTTCTATACATAAAAAAACATCCAGAAAAAAATAAAAAATATATATATTTTCCACAAAAAAACTACTTTTTTTCATCATTGATAATATTCAAACTTGTTACATGAGCAACAAATTTGCATATTTCAATGCTGTATTGTTGCATGTCCCTTTAAATGCTAATGAGCTCTGCTGACCCCATCCCTCTCTTCTGAGGTGACGAGCAGACTAAACTTTAGCCGCATTTTGTTACACAACTTGATAACTAGCACACAAAAGGTGATTTGCAGTGATTCATTAAAAAAAAAACTCCTGTAGAATGAAGCTCAATCATGAATGATTTGCGTGAACATAGACACATTTTAGGCAGGTCGGGGATCAGCACATTCCTTTCAAAACAAAAGTATCATTAATCCTCTGCGTCTTCAGCGGTTCAGATGTCAGGAGTAAATGACAACTGCTATGTTCATTATTACAGCCAACAACAAAACACCTCAATCAGTTAGGAGCCATTCCTGTCTTCCCCTGCACCGGCGTCGACACAATGGCGGACAGCTCACAGCTCACTTAGGGCCTTGTCAGTCAACTAACTGATTGGAATCTCAGAACGGCTTGAGAAAGGGGATTTTAAAACAGGGAATTTTATCATTATAGGGTGGATGTTTACACATACACTTCCAACAAACATTCATGTTCATACGGCATGTAAAACTGAATTTTGTATCCAAAGATGCCTTTAAGCCATACCATTGCAGGAATTATATTTTGAGACTTATTTTATAAACTTTACTGACCTCAAACCTTTGGAAATTATTGTATAAACAGTAATACAACAGAAAAACAATTAATACAAGATGTGAAATGTGATCACCATTGCATTGCAGAAATACGCACAAAACTTGATTTCTCTGCACAAAACCCACACATCATATTACTGTCTGAAGCAAAAAGCACTCTATCCTACTGTAAGGATAGGTTTAGATGTTAATAAAGCCTCACACCTTATTAATATCATGCTGGAAGCTAAATCTGATAGGTAGCACTTTTCACTATTGAATTATGCTACGATCTGTTTTAATGGGAGCTAGCACAAATTGTCAGAACACGGATCTGTAGACGCAGGTTTACAAGCCACTTTTTTCTGCATTTTTCAAGCAGTTTCTTGACTGATTTTCGTACACGATAAAATCTCCTTGTGGTTTCTCGGTTTGGCCATTTTGAGCATCCATAAACAACGCAAAACACATGCATTTTGAGTTACTGCTAGTGATTCCTATGGAGAAAAATCACTTCCTGTCCTCCAGCTGCATTTTGCACATCATCAGTGACATCATGTGCAAACAACCTATTGCAAATTTGTTTGCAATCCATAGTCAAGTTTTTTCTGATGAGGGTTCATCACAGGGTTAGCAGGGTGTCCAACAGTCAGGACTTTATCCTTTTTTTTTCTGGCAGCCTTGATCCCTCTGGATTGCTTGACATTGCATCATTTATCTGTATCTGTTCCCGTGTGTTAAGTGTCGTGAAAGTGCGTCAGAGTAAGGGAGAGCAAGGAGATCCCCTTCTGCCACGTGGAATATGAACAAAGACTCCAGTTTGCCTCAAACTTTCTCTCTTTTGTCTTGAAGCACGAGAGGTCCCGTCACGCTCGACTGCTGGCATTTACACTCCACAGTCCTCTCTCACCGCAAACCTTCCCATGGAGATTGGCTCACTTTGTTTCCTCTAAGATGAATGTCTCTTTGAACCTCTTGTGGCATTTGAGTGAACTGCATTTATATTACAGGTTCCAGCTCGGTGGTGATTCATCGAATGGGAACTGCCCAGGAGTTTGCTGCATCACAGAGCAAATCTGATCAGATTCCTCAGAAACATTTCTTTGACGTGACCAACAAGTGTATATGAATGTCTCTTAAGAAAGATCGGTTTACTGGTTCTCAATTACTTTGTCTATCCATCACCTTAGTCTCTCCACCACTGTCTTTTCATGTAGTGGTTTGTGTAAATAAAATGTGTGACATTGCTTCGCCGTCATCAAAGGTGACCTTGGTTAATTATTGATTGGGTCAGATGATTACAGGCCTGACCTCTGTATGTTCTCGTCTGCCTGTCATCTCAGTTTTCAGGTTTACACTGTTCCTCTAGTTCCTGGAGACCCTCATATGATGAATTGCGGTCTGTTGTTATTGCTGGGGGAGTGTTGGCGCCTTTACAGAGACATGAAATGTAAAATTACAAATGTAACCAATGAATGTCCAGACTATTACTTTGTTTAAATGAAATATGTATGAGGTAATGTATAGTCAGTTGGTCATTATCACTAAATAAACCCTGACCGGGTGATCAGGTTGAGCCCCTGAAGGGGTTTATTTTGTTACAGTGACCGGCTGACGCAAAGATGTCCTGCATATTACCTTGCTGTTGCCAAATAAATACATAAATGGACTTGAAATATTGTTTTGAGTTTTTATTATGTTTTTATGTGAGACCATGTGATTATTAATAATAATAGCTAAAATATTTCAAAATATCGTTTTGAGGTTTTATTATAACGTGAGAAGAAAAAGGCTTCTGATTATTTAAGACATTAAACTATTGCAGATATGGGAAATCATAATAGTTTAGCGGCTATTATTCAAACATATTTGCCTACTGAATATTGTGACTGACCAACCAGAATCAGACAGAGATTCTGAAGAAGATTTTCTGAAGGATCATGTGATGCTTAATATTGGAGGAATGCCTGCAGAAAATTCAACATTTCTAGCAAAAAGGAATAGTTTTGAGGTTATATGTTTGAAAAGATATATGGATTGAAAAGACCTAACACTAGTGCATGGGAAGTCATGATACAGAATTCAAACGTATTTGAGCTCTGAATATTATGATTGTCCAATTAGAATCGAACAGAAAATAGGATTAGTTGATGGGTACAGTATATCAGAACGGACGCCATATCAGACATGCAGACTGATGACCGGATGAATGTCAGTACAATGAATGAAAAAGATGGGAGGAACAGCACCTTGACCTTTCGGAGGCATTCCCTCATCACTATGGCCCTTTGGCCTGAATGCCTTGATAAACCCTCATGGAATTAACCCTTAATGCGAGCCACTGTGCTGACTCGACAGCCATCGCTCGGGTCAATCTGAGTTTGATTATTCTGGCCCTGGCTGACCCAAGCTGAGGTTGAGTCAGGTCAGGAATGAAGCACCTGTCACTTGTTTATAATTTGCAAGAGAATGATGAATGTGGCTGTAATGGCTGAACTGCTACAGAATTAAATCCAGTGATGAACGTGTAATGACCTCATGATTTACATATATATAGTTGTTTGCCTAGTGTTGTGTTACATTTAAGTGTTTACATGGCCTGTAAAGTTCACACAGTGGTCACAACGCAGCACTTCAACCCCTGTTAAAGCACTTGTCACTGAAGTTATAGCAGCAGAGGGATGCTTTGACATCTCTCTCGGTCCACAGACCTGTAGCGGAGTGGAGGCGGTGAGAATGTGCTGACAGTCTGAGGCTCACTCACTCTCTGGGGTGACCAGACGGCTCCTGCTGACGCGGCACCAATCGCTCAGTGATGTCTGACTGCATTCAGAGAAACTGAATGAAAACTCTTCTGATTGAGGCTTGGATAAACAATCTTCAAAGAGCAGTGAAGATAGTTTTCTTTTCTTACTCAAAAGTAGTTTTCTAAAATAAATATATCAATACAATGCACATTATATTTCTACTTTTAAATGAAATTGTATTTAATTTATCTTTTTTATGGTGGAATTCTGGATCATTTCGTGTGTATATGTAGTTCCGCCTCATATATTTTCATATATATTTTATACACACACATATATGTGTGTGTGTAGATACATGCACATATACATCAAATAAAAGATACTCTAAAATAATAGTAAATAAAGCTGAGAAAATACTGAATACCAGCTCATTTTTGTGCTTTGAATAAAAGTGTCTGACAAATGATTAGAGATGTTGTGAGGGGGAGAATTTAGAGGAAGAACTGGATCAAAATATTGTGAATTTGGAAAAGGAAAAAAAAAACTGATTAATCTGATCCCTTGGTTTGGCATAGATCACCATTCAATACTTGTAGATCATAGAGTATAGATTTAAATATAGATTCCATATAAAGTACATGCTAGGTTAATGGCTTTCTGATTGGGATTTTCCTTCAAGCTGTTTCACAGAATCACAAGAAATTCTCAAGCAGCACCAGGATCCTGCATGAGATCAATACCAGCTTCAAAGACCAATGTTTGATCGTAGACCACAGGTTGATTTTTGTATAATCTTCAACACAAGAGTTCAGCACCTAATACCCCCAATACCCTGTAGAAAGATGTGAAGTTCAAGAAGAATAAAAGCTCGCCTTTTTCTCTTTCTTCTGTTGAGTGAATTGCTCCTGAGGCTAGCTGACTGAATACTGATGTGTTAAACAGAGGTCACGCAGTCATTTATATTCAACAGTGACTCTTTGAGGAAGATATAAACTGATCGATACGGGTGTAAACCCTCTGAACCAATGCTGTGTGTTTCAGGAAAAGGAAAATAGGGTCTTGTGGAGGTCCGTAGGACACAAGGAGGTGACTCTTACATCCTCATGAGAACAGCAAGGAGGATTTATTAGACCTGCTTTAAGCACGCAAACTGGTTCAATGTTCTCAAGGTCATTTTTTCTCCTCTAGTCCTCAGATTTGTGTGAAGACCAGCTAAATAAAAATGCAGCGACTAGCGCTGTCACATCAACATAGTTCCCCCTTTACATTTTCCCAGTTTCCCCCAAAACAATAAAAAAAATTATAAAGAAATAAATATTACTGGTCATTAGGTGGTATGAATCCACTGGGACCTAAAACTCCAGTTTCTAAGCCCCTTCCCCCCCGAGAGACAATCATTTATCTAACATGTCTGGGAGGATGTGAAGCACCTGAGCCAGTTAGTCAGGATGTGATGGATCACCGTTCCTTCTGCCTCAGCTGTTTCCTGCTGATCGCATCCCTGATCCCTCCCCCATCTCCGTTTTCTTTTCTCTTACCAGTCTCACCATCTCTTCCTATCTCTCTGTCTCCCCGTTACTCCTACACCCAGCTGGGACCAGCTTTTCCATCAAGCCCAATTGTCTTTCCGAGCTGACAGTTCCCTCCACACACCCCCAGTTGACCTGCTCTTTATTTGTGTTGCCTAAAATAGCTGGGCTGTCAGTGTATCTGTGCCACTGTAGCACGATATGGAGTATTAACTTTATCAAAGTCACTTGTAATGTCTCAGCGCTGCTCAAATCTGCAACAGAGCATTTTTCTGCATGAACACATTTGATGCTCCTCTGATGTGTGTACCATCAATAGTCTCTCTGGACAACTAAAAATACCTTTCCAACACATACGTGAAATAATGAATTTATATTAGTGTTTCTTTCTTCCTTCCTACAAGTCATTATACAGATGTTTTTGTACATAAAAGCATTTGGGATGTGTTTGAGAACTTAATCGGTACAATTTAGATTTTTCTCTAAATGTATTGTTAAGCAAATGTTTTATACATAATCTATGTAATATATAATTTAAGCCGCTTATAGCATTTCTCACAGCGGTGGAGCAAACCCACTATAGTTTTCTTTAGTCAACAATGTAGCAGTTTAAACATCAAATATGTGGTTTATTTATAAAGATAGCAGCTTTTTGAAAAATTGCTTTGACATTTTTAAAGATGGGAGCTATTTTACCGTTAGATCAGTAAACTGAACTTCGCAGTCATTTTCAGTGATGCCTCGTTGAAGTTGGTTTTGTGCTGTTGATGTATAGAAGGCCATTTAGTTTAAATTCAGCACTATTCTAATGGTTCCCTCTGAGAATTTAACACTTGGTGCGAGTCACATTTTAATTAGCACAGTGGATAGAATTGGTGTAGCTTCCTATTAACATCTGGGACTGAACTAAATTAATGTACTTTGCCAATTCGTTGCACATGATTGGGTATTACATTAAGTGTTTCAGGCCACTATGAACAGAAAGGAATCAAGGATATGCAAAACTGGGAAGTAACACAATTCAGTTTTGAATTGTAATTTTTGCACAGGCTGTCAGCAATCTGATAAACATTCTTTCCTGGGGATTTAGAGCTGGAGTGATAAACGCAGCTCAGCTGATAAAAAGCTGCTGTTCCTTGTGCATCTACTAGCCCTCTATTTCCATTTGGATAGAGATTTGGCCCGCTTAGAAAGACGTTAGTTCTCCATTTCTAAAGCTGTCCTCTTCACAGCCACTAAGCAGGTGTGCGTCAGCTGGACTTGTCCTGCTCTGCAGCCAAAATGGGGATAACAAATGGCTTGGGGGCAGTTGGAAAGAGAGAGTGAGAGAAAGCGAATGAAGGAAAGAAGGAAGTAAAATAAGAAAGCGGCACAATTCTTGCCCAAAAAGGCCTCATTAGGAGCAGAGAGGCATGTGAGGGAGTCAGCTGCTGGGGTGATAAAGGCAGCTGGAGGGATCCAGGAAAAAGCAGCACAGAGAGGCCTGTGTGGGACTGGACTTTAGCCAAACCCAGAGGCCCTGACTCACATTATATAACCCTACAGTGGAAAGAAAACACAGCAACAGTACAGCTAGACGATATATGACCAGGAAAAGGGTATGTTTTGAATTATAGACAGCCTATTTAGTGAAAGGGGCAAAAGTGCTTTTTGCCCCAAGAAAGTTGTAAAACAAAGACGAGATTGGCTTTGATTTTTATGGCCTGTGATGTTGCTCTAAATGAGATTTTTCCATTTAGTAAATGCTTTGCTTATTAAAAGTGTTTGAAATAATGTTTGTATTGTAATATAATGAACATGTTTTCATACACACTGGCCATGACAGTGAATTCTCTGACAGTGAAGCTGTAGCCAAGGTCAAATTGTTGCCTGAATACCAGGGAAATGCAACATTCAACATTGCACTGAAAATGGCTTTGTTTCAAAATTACAAAAAATCCAAAATTCAAATTTAAAGAATTCAAATTACTTGTAATTTAGGGATGATAGATAGATAGATAGATAGATAGATAGATAGATAGATAGATAGATAGATAGATAGATAGATAGTTTAGGTTTTACCTTGTAATGTTTGTTTTTATATGGATGTATGGGTGCATAGGCTGATAGACAGGTAGACAGATGTATAGATAGTACGATTTATAATATATAGATATAGATTATAGATAGATAGGTAGATTGCTAGCTCAGACAGTCCATATTCTTGCATCAGTTGCTCAATATCTTTTGATCTCATCCCTTCACAATAGTCCCGTAGCTCTCAACAAACAGTGAACATTTTGAAAAAAAAGGAGGGATTCACATGCATATTTAAGGTGACATTTCTGCTGAGCAAATTCAGCCAGCCGTAGAATGACAATAGCAGGATTAGCATTAGCACCCACCCCCACGTCACATCTCGCTCTGTCAGAATGCTGCGCTCATCAGTTCCAGCACTGATCCACAGACATGTCCAGACTCATCCCATCCAGTACTAGACCCTAGTATGAGAAAAACACCCCTGATTTTGGGTCCCATGAGATGGAATTCCAGATGGAATGTGATATTCAGTCACATGTAAAGGAGGCATTAAAATTCTACACGCTTTAAGTCTTTCATCCTTGTAATGGTTCCCTACAGATACGTGTGGAATGGCCTTAGAGAGCTTTTTGAGACAATGAGGCAGTGGAATTATATTTTGTGTATTAGTTTTACCCTGATATGCTTCCTTTTTTCCGACTAATCTTATTCATTATGTTTTTAGAAGAGATGTGTACCATTTAGTTTTTGCATAGTGTGTTTTAACAGTCCTTTCCTGCTCCGTATGGATTTGTCTCCTGGAAGCTGCAGTCTTTTGCAGAAGCGGTGATTATCTGGGCTGGCTTGTCATCAATCAAACATCAGTGCACAGACACTAGTGACAGATAAAATCTCTCCCTTCCCTGAAGAGCTGAGACAGGCGTTCTCCACCAGAGGCAACACAGCAGAGCTTTTCAGATCAGTATTAGCACATTTCTACTGATTTTTTATTTATTTTACTTCTCACAGGTTATTTTTGGGAAAGATTTTTGCATGCTGCCACAAACACTGGCTTTCAAGATCTAGGTGGTGTCTCTTCAAGTTAGCATGTGTTTCTTTTTTGGCAAGAAGCAGCAGTAAAGATTTTAGGTGTTAATGGTGCATTAAGTACTAACAGATTTCAAAATAAGTGTTTATGATCTGTAAAACTGTGACATGGCAAGTGATGATAGATTCATTTGTTAAAGGTGTAGTTCACCCAAAAATCTGTGTTCATTTGCTTCCCCTGATGTCATTCTGAACCTGTGCAACAAAATAACATCACACAAGTTTGGAACCACAAAAAAAATTGTTTTCCTTAATTATTTTGGGTGATCTATACCTTCAGAACAGTCTGATGGGGAAACAATTTTTACTAAGAAATTGCTAGCAAATTTCATGAACAATGACAAAGAACTTAATTGAATTACATTTTTGAAGTAAAAACACTTGTTTGAATGTAAAAACATACTCCAGTGATTTTTAAAAAGTCATTTTATTCAGTGTATTAAACATGCATTATTATTGTAACCATGTAGCACTGAGCAGCACAAAAATATACTAACCCAAATATAACACTGCACTGTTATTAAAGGATATTATTTTCTTCCCTGTAATATCTCTGTTATTAAAAACTATGTTAGCCTACGGTCATCGTGCAAGATTTGTGATTAGAAGGTCAGGAATGTTGTGTTAATTGAGCGTGAAGACCTTCTGTTTCTGTAAAATAGGCATAGTAGCTTGTGATGCTGTCAGTGGGTTCTTCATGCCTGCAGCTTGTGCTGTTTCTTTATGAGCTCCGTCAATAGCCATAAAGAGGCGTCTGTGAAATGTCTCCGTTGAATTGAACCGACTCGCCACGTGATGCTCCTCTTAGACATGGTGTTCACTGAGGGTGCAATCATTGACATCTTCACATAGCAGTTATTCAACATCTTAAAAACTTATGGGCACTTAAGAGATTTTTGTTGTGTGGGTTTAGTGTTTATTCCCTTTCAACTGGTACTTTGAGTTGACCCTTAATTCAGTTTTTTATACTCTTGGACCCCTAAGGGTAGAAGATTTGACTTTAAAACAAAAAGGGTCTTATCCTCAGTAAAACTTGATGTAGATAAGGATGCTGCTTTCAGTTACTACAAGGAGAAGCCTTGAGGGGCAAAGGACATTTTATAAGCATATTCTCTGAATGTGAGCATTTTATTTGCACCAATAATTGAATAAGATTAATGAAGCAATTTCCATGCATCTGCCAGATGATTTGATCAAATTGTCACATATGTACCTGGAGAATCCTGCTTCAGTGTTGCGAAATTATGAAAACATCTGTGAATTTAAAAATTTTGATTTAAATTGGTTATATATGTAAAAGTCTCTGATGAGTAACAGAAAAGTAAATGAAAAATGTTCAGTGAATATTGATTTTTATTTTTTGAAATTTATGAATTATGTTCTCTTGGAAACCCATGACTTTAGCACAATGCTGTAGTTGGGCTACACTGGAAATGTTTTATTATTATTATTATTGATAATATATATATATATATAAATCTAAATGAAAATTGTTGTCCAGTAATAATGTATGACAAGGAAAATCTTTCATTTCGTTGAAATTCTTTCATTAAAGAAAAAAAAACAGTTTTCAATTAAAATATTAAGCGGCACAACCATTTTTACTGTGATAATAAGAAGAAATTTGAGTTGAGCAACAAATCAGCATTTTATAATTATTTCTAAAGGAACATGTGACATTGAATATTGCAGTTAAGGTTGCTGAATACATATACATACACACACACACAAACACACATATATATATATGTATATATATAATAATAACAAATTATTTTCACAATCAGTATTTCACAAAATAGAGCTTTCATCAGCATAAGAAACTTAATTTAAACATTAAAAATCATACCGACCCCAAACTTTAGAATGGTCGTATATATTTTTAAGTGCATTTACAAATGTGTTACATCATCATACTGCTTTGCTTTCTCTTATTAGGCAGATGTGATCCGTATATATACAGTAACTACCTGGAAAGCACTTTCTCTGGATCTCATCTGCTGTGATCTTCTACTCATAATTTAAACACCAGAGAAATTCAACTCCAAATGTTTGCACTGAAACAAGGAATTTAGTCTGAAGCTCACTTTGGTCTGGCATCTGCTTCACTTTAATCTGAGTTGTTTAAAGACATAAAAGAAGTGTCTTTATATCAAGGACATGCTGACAGTCTTGGTGGTAAAAGAATTACAAACAGAAGTTCTAAACATCTGACAGCTGCAGGCCAAGACTAGCATTTCTCGAAAGGGGGAAACATCAAAGAAATGCATCATTTGGTGCCAAAATTTCTCCATCCAGAGCTAAAGCAGTAGCACAAGTATGAATAAAAGTCATTTTATCCTGGTTCTCTGGCTTTGGCAGATTGTCTTTTATTCATTCTGTGCAGCGAACACACAGTGCTCGACTCTCTGTAAGTCTGTTTGCCTAATCTGCTACCCATTTACCAGCTGCTCTTCTGGCAGACTGGTGTTTTGGTCACCATGGAAATATCCAGCCGGGCCTGTGATGGTTGTTTTGGCACATTGCCTGGATAATGAGGTAGCGCTGTCCCATTGGTTTTCTTTGCACTCTTCATCTTTGTTGATAGAGTGGACAGCCTTTAATCGATGAAGGGCAAATTTAAGATATAAAAGCCATGTGCCAAGCCCAATCGACTGCCCTCACGAGCTGGTGGTGAATTTGTGCCAGCCTTTAACAGAGACCAGGCTGTGTGTGTGTGTGTGTGTGTGTGTGTGTGTGTGTGTGTGTGTGTGTGTGTGTGTGTGTTTGTGTGTGTGTGTGTGTGTTTGTTTGAGGGACAAGACCCCTCAATTGTATCCTCCTGTTAAAGGTTCAATATAATCAACTTCACTTTTTCATAAGGCAAACAGTGCATGTGACTTTCAATTACTTCTCAGGCATGTCAACAAAACTTCATTTCCTATTTGAAAGGTGATGCTGTTTAGTGAGTGAGAGGACACTTCATCATGCTGCTAATTGGTCAAACAGAGAGTCTGTCCACATGGAATTGTCACATCTAATACAGCTTGATATCGGTTGTAATGACTTAGAATCATTAGTGACTTCATCATTGATCACTGCTGACTCTTTACCAGCCATAAACTAGTTCCACTTGCATGCGTCTTACATTGCTGATGCACAATAGTCAAAAGTCTGAAAATAACTGTTTTTCATGATCTTAAACCTTGTGATCAAAAAGCTATGACTTGTTTTTCGACACCTTTATAGAAATGTGTATTATATACTGTATTGTATATAGTGATATGATATATTGTATATATCATAGTTTGGTATTTTAGTTTAATTGTAGTTACATTTATACAGTACATTTTATATTAAAACTATAAATAGATTTTCTATTTATATGAATATTTCTAATAAATGTAAACTATAACAACATTATAGCAACATATTTAGAAATAATATATATGATTAAAATCAATATTTTTTTTTCTTTTAGGGCTGAATAGTGGCGGTATTTTAGGTAGATAATTTCATTTTTTTTTTTTTTGCACACAACTTAATTCCATCACTTTCATGTGTGCTCTTTCATAGTTTTGATGACTTATAATGATAAAATTATTATAAATATGTTAGCACACAACTTAATTTCCATTACTTTCGATGTTATAACTTTTTATGTGCTACCAAACCATCGACTGGCATCATAGATTATTATTTAAATATCCATTATTAAATATATATGATCTAAATATCCATTTGCTTTTATCTTCTAGCAGAAAAAAAAACAATAAAAAGTCTTTGAAGACCTCAATGTCTGCTTTTGTATTTGTATTTATAGACTTTCCTGCGTGTACTTCATGGCATTATTGGAAATGAGCCAGTAACTATTCTAGAGTCCATGCTGGTATTTTAGGATCGGCCTGTTCTGTACTCACTGCTGGATGTGGCAGCAAATAACACCAAGTGATTGGCTGCGTTCCCGAAGATTCCTCGTGGGGGTTATGAGGGACACCAAGTGTGCCATTATAGGACAGTTATGGTATAATGTGCACATCAATACAACAATATCTCTTTGTTTCAGAGTTGCTCTCAATAATTCACATCTGCATATTATCAGCCTGTATCAAGATGTGATATCAGGTGAGAACAAGTTCTTCCTCTTTGAATTTCTGCTCTCTCTCTCTCTCTCTCTCTCTCTCTCTCTGCTTTATAACAAACAACAGATCACTAGAGAGGGAAACCTCGATAGATATCAAGACGTGTGGTTTTATTGGTGGATGCAAATCCAGGTTTAAAGGAACTCTCTGAACTGTAACGAGAAACAGACACAAGCTTTTGTGGCTGCGCTGCAGACAGCCAGCGGACCGATGAAGCAGTGTGAGCTGTCAGATAAGGAAGCCTTCAAGGGAATAGTGAAGAGGTTTCAAACACCTGAATACTATAAATAAGACTGCTGGGGGGTTTATCTATTCATATGTATTAAAGTTAGTTTGCACCTGAACTGTTCAAAGACAGACAGGTGAGAGATCTAGGAATATCATCCAGCTGCAGTTTTTTCAGAGAATCACAATTACACAATTTACATTTTTCTCTGAATCAGGGTCATTGGCTTAACAGTCACTGTGTAGTGGGAGCAGTAAAATAGAGATATTTATTTATAGATATATATACACCCCATGCAATGTGCCTATCAATGGGCACGGCAAGCGCTGGGGTTCATGTATCCATACTTGGAATATATACTGAAGATCTGTTTACACTAAATACCAAGTATACTGCAAATACATCAGGAACATTTTGATTTCGTCCTCTTCTATGTTCTCGATTTGTTGCCAGAACATCCTTATAATATTGCATTGTGAAGCAGTTTTTATATAATCTGTATAACATTAAGACGTCAGTTCCACACAAACTGTCATGCTTCTTTATATATTATACCATTTTAATACAAAAATGCAGTAAAAGCCTGAATATTATGAAATGATTTATAACATTTTAAAATAACCAATTTTAATATGTTTAAATGTTCATTTATTCCAGGGATGGCAATGGTGAATTTTCAGCATCATCACTCCAGTCTTCAGTGTCACATGATCCTTCAGAAATCATTGTAATATGCTGATTTGGTGCTAAAGAAACAGTTCTTATTTTTATCAATGTTGAAAATGGTTGTGCGGCTTAATAGTTTTGTGGGAACTATCATGAAAAAATTATAAATGTCTTTACGGTCACTTCTGATTAGTTTAATTCACACTTGATTAATTCAAGCATTAATTTATCTTTTTTTCATAAAAAATCTTACCCAAACCTTTGAACAGCTGTGTATTTGGCCATATTGTATGTAAAAATGTAAGTTATTCTTGTTTATATGTTATAGAACATTGCTAAAGTTATAAAGCACAGTGCGGACACATTGTTGTACTTGTATATATGGTAAGTCTATTCATTCAAGGCCTTTCTTTGACACACAATCTTTACGTGTCTGTCTGCTTGTATAGAATTGTGCCAGTGATCTTTAAGCTACAAGGTTATCCAATAAGACTCAACTTTTCTGTGGCTTCCTAAAGTGTGCTCCAAGAACACTTCTCCAACAACACTACCATAAAAAAACAGCAAATCGTCCATCACTGCTTTGTGCATAACTATGATTTACAAAAAGTGCATTGAAAAAACATTGGTTATTTTAGTGTATTCGCACTGGCAGAGATCCAGTGTACCATCATATTACTCATGCATAGACCTGCCTCATGAAGAGCATTACATTCACACAGTGTTATATGTCACCAGTGCGTCCCGTTGTTTCACATAATAGTTGTTTGGTGCTAAAGAAACAGTTCTTATTTTTATCAATGTTGAAAATGGTTGTGCGGCCTAATAGTTTTGTGGGAACTATCATGAAAAATTATAAATGTCTTTGCGGTCACTTCTGATTAGTTTAATTCACACTTGATGAATACAAGTATTAATTTATCTTTTTTTCATAAAAAATCTTACCCAAACCTTTGAACAGCTGTGTATTTGGCCATATTATATGTAAAGATTTTAGTTATTCTTGTTTATATGTTATAGAACATTGCTAAAGTCATAAAGCACAGTGCTGATATAATGTTGTACTTGTATATATGGTAAGTCTATTCATGCAAGGCCTTTCTTTGACACACAATCTTTACGTGTCTGTCTGCTTGTATAGAATTGTGCCAGTGATCTTTAAACTACAAGGTTATCCAATAAGACTCAACTTTTCAGTGGCTTCCTAAAGACCTTACACAATGGCTCTAGTGTGCTCCAAGAACACTTCTCCATCAACACTACCATGAAAAACAGAAAATCGTCCATCACTGCTTTGTGCATAACTATGATTTACTGCTTACCATTCATATACTGAGGGAAAAAAAGTGCATTCGAAAAACATTGGTTATTTTAGTGTATTTGCAACTGGCAGAGATCCAGTGTACCATCATATTACTCATGGTTCACTGGATCTCTGTCAGTGCGAATACACTAAAGTGTGCACTTTTTTTTCCTCAGTATATGAATGGATGGGGTCCTATTATGCTTTTTCACTTTTTGAATTTTAGTCAGTGTGTAGTGTGTATGTTTGGGCATAAAAAAGATCTACAAAGTTACTAATCACAAAGTCCACTCCAAATGAAGAACTTGAATTAAACTAATCAAAAGTGACCGTAAAGACATTTATCATTTTTCATGATAGTTCCCACAAAACTATTAAGCAGCACAACCATTTTCAACATTGATAAAAATAAGAACTGTTTCTTGAGCACCAAACAACTATTATGCGAAACAACTGCAGGGACGCACTGGTGACATATAACACTATGTGAATGCATAGATCTGCCTCCTGAAGAGCATTCATTACATTCACACAGTGTTATATGTCACCAGTGCGTCCCGGCAGTTGTTTCGCATAATAGTTGTTAAGCTGCTGATTGGAAAGAATGCTGCCTTCTTGTATTATAATGCATATGGCATTGCCTACTCAGCAATTTGCCGTTTGATATATTGTGTCAAGCTGAGACAGGGAAAGGCAGTGTTACTTCTTATGTATGAACATGTCCCATCACGGCAGCCTGTGGAGTTTTCCCAGTTTACCCAGGGTGTGCCTGACTCTGAATTACATAATGTACCTGTGCCAGTGACAAATGGCTGTTAAAGTGCTCAGTTCTCAACAGATTCAACAAAGCGGTTGGGCTCAATACGCCAGAGGGAAAGAGTGAAGAAATCCACAAAGTCGTTCCCGGGCCAGGCTCCAACTCCCGTCATTCATCTTTCATGCTCCTTTAAGTAATTCTTTGAAAACTAAGCAAGTGTGTTTTGCTGCTTTCATGGACCAGAGCCCTACTACAGCTGACTTTAGATCAGAAATGTTTGTGTTGCCGTATCTTACGAGGCTAATCTTATCACATGTGGTGTCAGTCTCTCTCCGAGGGGCGGAAAGAGGCTTTGTCACTCACATTGTCCATGTCCCATTATTGAGTGTAATTGGATCCTTTGCAGTTTTGGATGAATTAGCAGTTCTGATGTTCGTCTAGCTGTATGTATTAAGAGTTGCTTTTTTTTTTTTTTTTTTGTCAGGATGGCATTTGGTAATGTACAGTAACCTCCAAAAAGTATTTGGGCACCCAAAATGAAACATCTGTCATCATTTACTCACTCTCGTGTTGTTCCAAAGCTGTATAACTTTCGTTCTTCTGTGAACACAAAATAAGGTCATTTGAAGACTGATTTAACCAGTTTTATAAAGTCAGTGGAGTTTAAAATAACATTAAATAGCATTGACTTTCAGTGTATGGACAAAAAAAATCCAGAGGCATTTTTCATCTTTTATGTTCCACAGAAGAAAGAAAGTCTTACAGGTTTGGAACAACGTGAGGGTGAGTAAATGATGACAGATGTTTCATTTTTGACTGAACTACACTCTGAACTACTGAATGTTTTTTCCTGTGCTGTGACAGACTAGTTTGGTGTAACTTAGATTCATAAAAAATCTGTCAAATATATGTAACATAAATAAATAAAAAAGTCCCCATGCTGATAACCAGAAATTGTTATACAATTCATTGTGTCCTTATTTTGAACAACAAAAATAAAATAACTAGATAAAAAAGTTTGTCAAAACATAAGAAATAATTATTTTAGAATATTTAGAATCTGAAACTTTTAACATAATTTTTTAAAACATGTTTGTGCTGTTCTTTAAAATAAATGCTACTTGGTTAATATTTTGCTATATAATACAATTTAGTGCTGTCAAACGATTGATCACATGTTAATCACGATCGATCACATTCAAAATAAAAGTTTTTGTTCACATAATATATGTGTGTGTACAGTGTATGTTTATTGTGTATATATAAATACACACATGCATGTATATATTTAAGAAAAATATGTTATTTTTATGTATTAAATATATTTATATATAATATCAATTATATTAATATCAAAATATACATGTAAATACATGTGAATACTTTTAAAATATACACTGTATTTGTGAGCATTTACGTTTACATAATAAATATACACAGTACACAAACATATATTGTGTAAACAAAAACTTTTATTTTGAATGTGATTAATCATGATTAATCGTTTGACAGCACTTATGCAAAGTCATGTAGTGCAGCTCCAGTGATTAAATGCTTTTTGGGACTGATGTACATATAAATATTTAATAAATTCCATTATAGGGTTCTAATCCACATGTTTTTTTTTCTGTATAAATCTGCATTAGCCTCAATCTACACAAATACGCATTATGAATCTACCAAGTTCATATACATCAACTCATGAGGTTATTGTTCAGCTATTCAGAAAGTCTTCAAATTACGGATCAGTCTTTCTCTAAAATAGAAGCAACCCCAGCCTCTCATCAGTGGGCTTATCTGAAGCAGACAGACGAGGCATCCATTCACTCCACAGTACAGTCTAATGAGAACCAGCACGCGACGTATAGCACCACCCTCATTCCTAAATAAGCATTGTTTAGGGGACTGTAAATGATGTGGTTGGTTGTAAATATTGCACTTGGTGGTAGGATGTTTTCATTGATTGCAGATGGTCGGGTTCAGCTATAAAACCACAAAAAAGGAGCACTGTTAAGTGTTATACAGTGGTCACCCATAATGGTTAAACCTCCTCTTTATTTTTAAGCATGGAAGGGTTCAAATAAAGGTGTTGTAATTAGTGGTTGGTCAGCTCTTATATCACAGTCTTCACTGCCACACTAGCTGTTAACTATCTTGTCTCTTTAAGGAGGAGTTGAACTTGTGCCCAGACAACTGCAGTGACTATTGTAATTATGCGTCAGACTGGGGACCGCTAATTTGGGTGAGTGTGTGAGATGCCTGTATGTGTGTGTCCTCTGTTCTGCCTGGACACAGAGTGCTCTTTCAGACTTAATGTCAGCGTTTGCTCAGCCAGGCTTTCCATACATCTCCCCAAACTGCCTCCAGACACTACACCAACAAAGGAAATGTGGAGACAATGGAGGTTTTTATAGCATCCAGGGCTGTAAAGGCTCAAACGTACAGACATGTGAGAGTGTGTAATTTATAAAAGAGCGTATAAATCAGCAGTTGTGAGGTCTCCAGATGTTAGTGGTGATACGGGAGTTCACGCTGAATGCACAGAAGTATGGTGGTTTAAATGTGGGTTGCAAGAAGAATCTTGAATCTGTTCTCATCCCGCTGAGCCGCTTCATCAGTCAAGAGACTGTTGAGGTGATGATGGCTCTGGTCCAAAACCCAGTGAGCTGCATGTGTGTAGGTTGTGTTTTAAAACACTCCTGAAGGAAAGACTGTTTCTATTTGGCAAATTCAATCCCATACTACATTTCCAAAAGCTCAGTGAAAAAGATTCCATCCAAGATCACTATGAAATTTTGAAAGCAAACTATATTTTTCCAGCAACGTTGCATTAAATTGAAACATCATTTTACTATTAAAAAAATCACCATTATGTCAAATAAATGCTGTATGTAAATTGAATATATATACACTATCATTCAAATGTCTCTTGTTCTAACCAAGGCTGCATTTAAAATACTTTAAATAATAAGATTAAGCATTACAGCCATTACTCCAGTCTTCAGTGTCAGATGATAATTCAGAAATCACACTAGTATGCTTATTTAATGCTCAAGAAATATTTTGTTTATGATTATCAATGTTGAAAACAGTTGTGCTGTTTTTTTAAAACTGTGATTCATTCCTTTTTTAAGAATGATAAAATGATAATATAAAGTTCAAAAGAACAGCATTTATTTAATCATGAAATAAAATTGAATGTGTCCTTGTTGAATAAAAGTATTAATTTCTTTTTAAAAAAATCTTACCTACCCCAAACATTTATATGGTATTGAGTATTTACATAATTAAAACATATTTAATTATGATATTATATATGAGTTATTAAAATAACTTCCTGTGAGATTATTACAATGTTCAGTCTGTGGTTTCTTCAATATTTTCTGTATTACTTTCCATCACACTCTTAAAAATAAATGTGCTTTAAAGGATCCGTTCTTCGTTATCCCATGTGTTAAACTTTATGTAGTGTGTAATGTTGTTGTTAGAGTATAAATAATATCTGTAAAATTCTAAAGCTCAAAGTTCAATGCCAAGCGAGATATTTTATTTAACAGAATTCGCCTACAAAAAACGACCCGCTTGGACTACATCCCTCTAGTTCCTGCAGTAATGACGTCACTAAAACAGTTTTTTGACTAACCTCCGCCCACATGAATACACAAAAAGGGGGGCGTGGTCTTGTTGCGCTCCGATGGAGAAGAGGAAGAGCTGCGTTTGTGTTTGTCGCCATGTCGTCGAAATGCTGTTATTTTCATCTCGGAGTCCAATCACCTTTCTTTGGGCTTCCCAGGGACACTGTACTTGGAGATTAATGGTTACAATTTATGTTTAACTCGGTTCCCGAAAATTATAATCCACATGTAAAACTATGTGCAGCACATTTTGCTGAGGACAGCTTGCTGAGGACTACTTCCTCAATCTCAATCAGTTTAATGCCGGATTCACACAAAGATTATTCTTGAAAGATGGAGCAGTTCCCTCTTTGTCTGGAGAAGGTGTTGTTTATGGACCACAACCGGTAAGTGTATTTTATTATTTAAGTTGGTGCGTTTAACAGTTTCTGTAACTTATTACACAAAGGGCAACGCTGTTTAGCTTTGTTAACTAGATGTTAGGGCTGTGCAAAAAAATCGAATGCGATTTTCATGCGCATCTCGTCAGTAAAAACGCTCCTGTGATTATAAGTACATCACATGCTCCTGCCAACTTGCTTCTCAAAAATACTCCCAAACTAGCCTAATCGCGTTTCCAGGAGGGCCACATGCGCTCAGCTGCTGTCGAATCACAACACAGGAACCGCTGGCCCAATCAGAACTGGTTACGTATTTCTGAACGAGGGACTTTACAGAACAAGGAAGTCATCAGCCCGTTTTTATGACAGTGAAAACAGCGGTATACAGATAGGTGAATTGTGTGAAAAATACTGTTTTTTTACACGCAAAACATGAACACATGTTAATATTGCACACTGTAAACACAATCAAAGATTCAAAAAAGCACGAAAAACAGGACCTTTAAAGGTTCTTCACAGAGATGCCATAGAAGAACAATTTTTGTTCCACAGAGAACCATTCAGTCAAAAATTCTTTAAAAACCATCTTTTTCTTACCTTTTTTATAATTTGAAGAACCTTCTTTCGCCACAAAAAACAATTGGTGATACAGAAAGGTTCCTCAGATGTTAAAGGTTCTCTATGGAACCATTTAGACAAAAAAGGTTCTTTTATGGCACCTTTATTTTAAAGAGTGTACAGTAGGTGAAGAAACTGAAGTGTTGAGAAGTCAGAGCGTCAGTGCTTTCTGTTGCTCCGTGATCACTTGAAGTGAGCCAGTAAGACTGGATCTGTAAAATGAATATTCACCAGTGAGTGGGTGAAATCTGGCAGTGAGATCTGGAATGGAGTGACTACACAGCAAGGCAGTGCTCATGCTCACAAATCCAGTCAACTCATTGACTTTTGCAGTCATACTGTAGTACCAAATATCAGCACAGATGTGAATACCTCACATTCTTTACACATGAGGTAGACAGCGTCATGGGCTTTTGCAGGTCACTGCTCCACATTGTCATAAAAGAGGAATTTCTTCAAGCTGTTATAAGGTTACTGAAGTTTCTGTCCTGACATGACATTCACAGGACCTTTTTTTAAAAAGTCACCTTTTGCCCTATGAAGCAAATGCCTGTTGGGTCAGAAATATCTCTCTTGCTTTCTTTCCTATCATGCTATTGGTTCACATGAGGTGTGCCAGTGAAGGCACATGATGTCAGGCTGAAATCTCACAGCTGAAGCCTATACTGTATGTGACCCTGGACCACAAAACCAGTCTTTCACGAGTTCAAGCTTACATATAATTAGCTGAAGTATGATAATGCATATTTGGTGTGCTGTCCAGGGAAGGGCTCCGAGCTCGCGAATAGCCCGAACCTGGAGTACCCCCCTCCTCGTATAAGGAGGAGATGGGGTGGAGGAGGGATGCTGATGAACCGTCAGTGGATAGAGGTAAGTCAGCTGTATTTATACTATGGTGTTGATTAACTTGATTGTGCTCCACTGGTGTTTGATTAGGCTAAGTATCTCACGCGCTCCTCCCGAACCTTGTTAATAAAACATCACGTGTATTTTTTTTTTTTAACTAAGATTCATACATCATCGAGAGCTGAATAAATAAGCTTTCCAGTGATGTACTGTAGGTTTGTTAGGAAAGGACGATATTTGACCCGAGATACATCTGTTTGAAAATCTGGAATCTCAGGGTGTAAAAAAATCTAAATATTAGATTTTATATAAATATATAAGTTTTTATATATTTTACAAAATTTACAAAATATCTTAATGGAACATGATCTTTACTTTATATCCTAATGATTTTTGGCATAAAAAAGCAAAATCTATAATTTTGACCCATGTGATGTATTTTTGGCTATTGCTACAAATATACCCATGCGATTTAAGATTGGTTTTGTGGTCCAGGGTCACATATGTTCCATATCCACTAATACTAAACAGAAAAAAAATTAAATACATAAATAAAAAGGCGGAACAGACTCTATCAGTACTCTTAAAAGGAAAAGTTGACCCAAAAATAATTAACCCAAAATCGTTTGCTACGTTTCTTCCCTATGGAACACAAAAGGAGAATATTGAGAATCTTCCAAATTCTCTTTCTGTGTTCCATGAAAGAAAAAAAAATGCTCATGGGTTTAAAAGACATGAGGGCAAAAAATGAAGACAGATTTGTCATTTTTGGGTGAACTATCCTTTTAAGCTGTGTGTCAAAAGACTCTGACACACTGTCCTTTGCAGCACGCCAAGCCAACTAATTCCCCTCAGCTGCTTTCTTCTGTACAATGAGCAATTCGTGACACAACTCGTTATGTGTAAACCAGAAGAGGGAAGGATGAGGAATAAGAAGTCAGGCTGATGGAAAGTGGAATTAAAAGAGGAGAAGAAGATAGAGACAGAGGAAGAGAGAGAGAGAGAGAGAGAGAGAGAGAGAGTAAGACTGAGGGATATTTTTAGGAGTCTCCTCTCTGACCACTTCAGTGGCTCGGGCCTTGTGCCTGGAGCTTCTGGTTTCATTGTGCAACCCGGCATCCAACGAGACGCCATTTAGCCAACCGGAGACAGGGCTCACTTTGTCTGTGTGCACCACAGTGAGGGTACCTAAAGACAACTCCAGCCTCTGCTACTGCTACTCAATAAAAGGGAACAGCTGTATTGAGGCCACGCTCCTAAAAATAACGTTCCCAGTTTAATTAGGGGCCGTCAGGATTCCTCTGGATCCTGCCAAAAGGCCAGAGTTTGGAGGGGAATCAAGGTCATCTGAAAAAAAAATGAGTAAAAGCTTTCTTTGATGTGCCATTTCATTATATTTGATTCTTTTCAATATGTTTGATGTGTTGTTGTTGTTGTTTTAAAGACCACTTTTATTCATTTAGTCTAGTTTCACATGGATTATATTGCAGAACCAGTATTTATTTTAAAGATGGAGTGTGTCTGTGCCGGTCTTAAGTTCCACTGTACACACGTGAAAGATTCCTGTGGGAATTACAATTAACTGACTGGTCTGGAGAACCCTGGGATAGTTTAACTCTGCACTGACCACTGTTAATAAATAATGAGCAGCACATTACCTCTGTCTAATGATTCCATAAGCTTCAGATTATTATTGTAAAACTCTATATCCGCTGTTTGCTGGCATGATTCCTGTGGGAACTGAAGCTGAAAAAACTGCTTGTGAAAGCAGCTGTGTTGAAGTGACATTAAATTCGGTCATCATTTTCTCACCTTGGCTCTTTCTTCCTTATATTTTTCATAAATGTTGTTGATATTTGGTTGTTCAATAAAAAAAGAAAATAGTAAAGTAAGAATGCAATTATTTCTGAAGAAATGTTGCATTATAAGCTTAACAGTCACAAGCAAAAATAAATGTGCAGTCTCAAAGCTTGTAATGTTGTAAATGTTGTTGTTTTTGATTTATTTATTATTAAATACACCAAATGGATTTTGTGTTATTGGATTGCAGTTATTGGGCTATTTACTGTTGGGTCAGAAAGAAAAATAACATTAATTACAAATCAGATATCAGACATGTCTAAACAAAAATAATGAGGATTGTATTCTTTTTTGTGTGAAGAAAAAAATAAGCTTGGAAGAACATGAGGATAAATAAAGAACAACTTTTCATTTTGGGGAAAACGTTCCCCTGAAAGTATAGAGCAACTGGTCAATTAGTGGTTTCCTGGTTTAACATTACAACCTCTTGTTATTCATCTGTACACTGTAAGAAAATTCCTGATGTTTCACTCATGAGTGACTGCCAAATTTTTAACCTTGATCTTAACACTTTTGCTTTGATGTTTAGCTTTAATTTGGTCAAAATGCTGTAGTTTCTATTACACCGTGTGTCTCTTTTCCGTGAATTTAAGAGGTAATGATTTTCCAGCACAATACATAAACTAACCAACCATTACAGCATTGTATTTTATGTCTCACTGACAGTGGAAATATTCTTCTCGCTATAGTCTTTAGTCACACTGTCTTCTCTCTCTTTAGTACACAAACACGCTTTTATTCTGGCCAGGTTCTTGCCCTCTTGCCACGTTATTCTCATTATGTCATAATCTTATGTCCCTCAAACACCATATTTCACTGAATGCAGCCTTTTTTAGATGCATATACGCTTCTCAAAGTGGTTGGAATCAATAGCCGTTTTGTGTCTGAGAGCAATAGTGTAATTATTGGTCTTTGGCTGGGTTGTATTGGGTCAGTGGAAGCCTGGCTGTTTCAGCCCTCACTGCCCCCTGTGTTGATTCTCTATTTTAAGCATGTCAACAGTTTGCATTGATAGGAAGCAATTAAAGAGGTTATAGGTGAGGTAATTAGCAGTAATTATGGGAAAAAGACGACTGAGTGCATGAACATGCTTAGACGAGGTCACTAGTCACTATCTAATGTCACAGTCATGTGGCTCAGCTACTTTATGAATAGCTGATTCAACATGCATTTGCACTTTTCTTTTTTAAAAATGTATAACTTTAAATGCACCAGCGTTATTTGCATATTTTATTGAAATATTCACAAATCTTTACTGTTGTAGCTCAGGCTTTAGCTGGACTTTACCCAACCGAGCATGCATGTGGTCATTTCCGTCTCCTGTGCTTTGTAACTTTTGAGAGAAGAGTTAATAACGGTTAGCTGGTGTTAATGAAGCCCTTGAATGAAAGTGCTAAAGGTGGGTTTGATCAGTCATCAGTGATGGCGATAGCCATGATTACCATGCCAAAGTAATATAGTTCCTAGAATTATTGTCTCTCCTTCTATTTTATCACATCACTACACTGTTGCAATGTGACGTGACAGCTGTGCTATGATCAGTCAATATTGTGCTAAAATGCAATATTTAAGCTCAAAGTGTACTCTAAACTTTGCTGAAATCAGTTATTATGTGATGTTTAATGTACAGGTGTGAGATTTCATTAGATCATACAAGTTGGGTTGTATGTTTTCTTTAATAACTGGGTATATGCAAAAAATGGTGTAAATTTTGGTGAAGAAATTTTCACTCAGAATTGGTTGAATTTCACAAACAATTAGAAAGAAATGGCAAGTAACACATCGAATGAAATTACAAGGTTTGAAGTAGAAAAACTGCTTTATTCTTTTCTTCTAACACATACAGTGGATCCAAAAAGTATTTATAAACTTTTAAGAACTTAAGTCACATCTAGATATTAGCTTGTAATTAAATTAAACACAAAATACAACCCTTTTTCATAAAATGTCAAAATTATACAAGTTGGCGAAATTTCAAATATCAAGTTGGAGAAATAGCAAATTTACACCCAAACATGCAAACAAAACGTAAAGCTAAGCATGAAGCCCCATCCCTAAACATAACCATGTTTGTTATAAAAATATAAAAGCCTATGAAATTTGTATTTATACTAAGTGGTATGATTTCATATGATTTTGCTGTCTTTGAATTATCATACATGTTGTCATAAGAGTGTGTTGGCATTTCAAGTTTCGTCTCCCACACTGTAAATGTTAATTTCTAGCATTAATAAACGTTGCTCTACCTCAGTGAGGGATCGTATTTGTCCGAGGTGCTCTGAAATATTGGAGGTCTTGTTTGTGATGCGTGAATATGTATAATGAGCAGCGCTGTTGACCGAGTGAAACTCCCCTCAGGACTTCCTCATAAATCAACAAGGTGTGCTGACCAGAAGTCTCCATGGATATTTCTGCTTCCAAGAACTAGGCAGCACATTCATTTCCAATCATTTCCCTGGCCTGACGCTTCACAGAAAGAGACTCTTTTAACCATCCTGTGTGAAGTGCTTAAAATATTGGACACATCTTACATACTGTAGCAGATTCAGTAATACTAACAAATATGCAGACTGTATACACAACCGTAGTGCAATTAAACTCATAACACAGCTCTGTTGTAAGCTAGTATTCATGAGGCATATTTTCCTGTGCTCTTTCCACAGTCTCACACGGTCTTACCTCTGCTTCAGATAAACAGCGAGCACACAGCAGCACATTCCTGCTCTCACATGGATGCAGTATGTGTTTCTCCACTTTCTGAGAAGTAGGCTCCTCTCTCTGGTTGCTGTAAATCATATTTGTAACATATTTGGACCACACAGTGTAGTGAGCTCAGCCCAGGCCACAGGCGCAGAGGATGGGACATTGAATGGAGAGATGCTAAACAGAGCAGGAAGTGAACTTAATAGAGGCTCTACCAAATTATTAAAGGAAACAAGTGCCCTCTTTTGTGGCTTACTCTGGAAATTCTCTAGAAGTACTGATCTGAAGTTATGCATTGATGTATTTAAGAATGATCAATCAAACTTTTTCAGTCTCTCTCTGAGGTGTAATCTAGTATGAAAGCGGACATTTATTCAAGTTGATAGTTTTTGGGTGATTTTATTCTAATAAGCCTAGTTGTTAGTCACTGCTGCTTACATGTTAATTCACATGGACATAATTTAGGGCCCTATGATTTCCGTGATGCCAATTTTGGATGGATACATCAAAAATAGGTCAGCACACTTAAATCAAAAAGCAATTTGGACTAGTGTATGTGAATATTAAGCCACAAAAATAGCATTTAAATATGAATCCTTCATGTTCTGTGTAAATGAATGATGCCAACACTCGCTGTGTTTTCAGCCTCTTCCGTCTCAATATATGAGTACATGAACACATAAACATAACCTCCAGAACAGCTCTGAAAGTCACTTCATGAGCATTTTACTGTTTCTTTTGAGAAAATACTGACTGTTATAATATACAAACAGAAAGTTCTTCACGGAAGGCAACTTTCAAAATAAAAGTTTTGCTTAACTTGAAGAAACCATTACAGAAATATCCCCTAATGTAATGATAATATTTACAGGGAAAAATATTTACCACAATTTTCACTGAACAATATTATAAACGCAAAACAACCTGATCAACTCTATGCAAAGGAGATGTGTTGCATTGCATGAGGCAAATGGTGGTCACACCAGATACTGACTGGTTTTCAGACCATCCCTAACCCCCCAATACAGTAAAACTGCACATTTTAGAGTGGCCTTTTATTGTGGCCAGCATAATAATCATGCTGTCTAATCAGCGTCTTGATATGCTACACCTTTGAGGAGGATGGATTATCTCGGCAAAGGAGAAGTGCACACTAACACAGATTTAGACAGATTTGTGAACAATATTTAAGAAAAATAGGCCTTTTGTGAACATAGAAAAAGTCTTCGATCTTTGAGTTCAGCTCATGAAAAATGGGGGCAAAACCAAAAGTGTTGCATTTAGAATTTTGTTCAGTATATTTAATAGAAAAATGTACAATATTTACAATAAATACACAATACAGTTTTTCTGATTAAAAAAAAAGTATTTTAATAAAATAAATTAATTAGAAATGCTTTTGATTTTAAACATTTAATGAAGCCATTAAAATGAAATCCAGAAAAATAATGGAAACAGAATTTGATAGAAATAAAACAGAATAATGATTTTTGTTAAATTAACAGTTGTTTAATATTGTTATAAGATTATAAATTTTAAGTTTCATGATTTAAATTAATTATATATGATTTCTCAATAAAGTCTAGAAAGAAAGAAAGAAAGAAAGAAAGAAAGAAAGAAAGAAAGAAAGAAAGAAAGAAAAAATGGTATCCATAAAAATTAAAACGTAAAAAAAAATGGAATTAGGGAAAGTATTTCTATTCTATTCTATTTTGTTCTATTCTGTTCTAAAATTCCCCAAGGAGAATTTGGTGTAGACTTCATGTTGCTACATAGACATCAGATCAGGCTCTTTCTTTCACAAGCTCCAGTCTGGATCCAGAACACCTGAGATGATGCCAACCCCTCAGAGGACCCCAGATGATGCTAACCCTGAAACAACATACAGAACTAACAAATATTGCTACTTACTATGCAATCACATTATAATTGCTGTTAATAGTGTTCACCGTCTGGTCATTTGCACATAAACTGATCACCACTTATAAGCTACTTCTAAATATTGTAGAAACGTAATTTTCTGTAAACTTACTTTGCAATGATTTGTATCGTAAAAGGTGCTATACAAATAAACTTGAACTGAATTGAATTGAATTCTTTCGGAAAACATGCTGCACAACTCCTTGTTCAAGCTCTTGTTCTGTCCAGGCTGGACTATTGCAATGGCAGGTCTGTTGGCAGGTCTTCCAGCCAGTTCTATCAATCCTTTACAATTAATCCAGAACGTGGCAGCAATGTTAATTTTTAATGAGCCGAAAAGATTGCACCTCACACCTCTCTTTATCAATTTGCAATGGATACCAATAGCTGCCTGCATAAAAGGCATTGATGTTTGCCTACAAAACATTACTTCAGACTTATGTGCCCTCAAGAATATTCTGTTATGCAAATGAGCGTTGCTTTATTGTGCCATCCCAAAGAGACACAAAATCACTTTCCCAGACTTTTAAATTAAATGTTCCCTTCTAGTGGAATGATCTGCCAAACTCCTTAGCCATCTTCAAGAATCTGCTAAAAACATCTCTTCTATCTTTTTTTGACTCTTTAACTCTAGCACTCTAATTCTATTCTACACTTGCTTTTTCTATTCTGTTTTCTTTTATTTATTATATAATTTAAAAAAAACTTGCTACACGTACTGTGTTATGCTAACTGATTCTTGTTATAGCACTTGTATATCATTGCTCTTTTGTTGATTTTGATTACTTCCATTGTTCTCATTTTTTTTAAGTCGCTTTGGATAAAAGTGTCTGCTGCATGACTAAATGTAAATGCAGGATACAACTGAAAAATGAGACCCATATGTTCCACAGATGAAATTAAGTTATGCAAGTTTGAAACAATTAAATTTTTGGTGTTCCAACTGTCTCTCTTCATAATTCACACTCTTTTGGTTCAGAGGAGGGGAATTTTGCAACTCATTGTCAAACTACTCTTTATTTCACCTTTGACCTTAATTCTAAGTACTAAATTGAGGTCAGTCGTTTAAAGCCAGTTGCCCACTTAACAGCTTGAGACGTCAACACCACCTACAGTACTTTTGTGTGTTCGTCTGCTTGTTTACAATTAGAGAAGTGATCAGTTAAACTTATGCCTAAAGCATTTCTCACATTTCTCACGGTTACATGATGTATTGCAACACATTTGGCAGCAAATAATGAAGCTTATTATAAAAACTAGAGGAACGTAAACCATATGAACAACAATCAGTCTTTGTGCAGCAAAAAATTGGACCACACTACTTTTGTTTGGGCGTGTATAATATGTCTGCTCAGTTCTTCAGTGTGAACTGGAGGTGAGGAGCTTATTAGTCACTACCAATGTACCAACCACAAAGAAATTCCTATCCTTTTGTGTTCTTATTGGCTGAAAAATGTTAGTAGGGTTAAGATGGTTAACATTCCCCCAGCTGCTGCAGACAGTTCTGAGCAACACCAACACCTTTAGTTTTGAAGAGTTACATAAATTAAGCTCATAAATAGAATCAATAGTCTCACATTGTTTGGGAAATGGGTGTTTTTTGGGGGGGGTGGGGGGGGTTCATAGAACACTAAAATTACCCCAATTAAAGCAAAGAAATCACATGTTATGTCTTAGCATATTACCGTAAGTATACATTTTCTTTAACTTGCATATTGTATAATAATTTTATCATTGTGAAATGTGTAGTAATAATCATGTGCGGTTTGAATATCTGCTTGAAAATACATATGTCCTGTTTTTAAAAAAAAAGCAAAGAAAAAATTAAGAGTATAATAAAAATTCACATTCAGTTGTAGCCTAACAGTTACTGTACTTTTGGGGAAGCTTAAATGTCACTGATTACAAAGATCCTTTTCATCACTTGTGCCACCAAATGGATCAACTGTCCCTAACCCTGTGCAATTTTTTACAGTTTAATGAAACCACATCAAGGGCAGCACAGCTATTTAATATCCATAATGGCAGCAGGCTTTAGGTGTCGGCACAGAGTGAGCAATGCTAAATTGGGTATCTGATAGCTTTATCTGCTCCTCTTTAATTAAAGTGAGTGAGGTTTTTTTTTTTGGACCAGAAAATGGTTAAGTGTCACTGTCCTATTTGCCATATGCCACACTCATTCCACATTGTGCATGTTTCAGTTAATACAACTAGCATGTACATTAGAATGTGATTTTGTGAGCACAGTTTAAGATTATCATTATAAAGAGCATAGAGATTTATAAATGCATTTTGTTTGAACCCTATAACTTTAAACCCTGCTGACTAGAGTTCCAGTAAATTCCAGATGAACTTATCCATTTTTAATTTCACACCACTGACTTATTTATCACCCAGACTTCTGAGGAATCCATTTTTTGCAACTGTAATGTTGTAGCGTCTGTGAAGTCAGTGCACGAGACAAAACATTTCTTTCATGTCTTTGTTTTGAGCCAAAATACAGAAGGAAACAACAGAAAATTACCTTTATTTACCCACCTACCTGTAAACTACCAATAAAAACTGAGTTGGCATCAAAACAATGTATCTAATAAGATAAACCAAAAATTGTGATGATACATAATCATTCTCTTTTTATTCTATCTAGCTTGGTACATGAATTCAGTGAACTCTGTTTTCCAGTAAACTGGTGGTTCAGTATTACCTGTGTTCTTTGGTTATAGAGCACCCTGTGGTCACATGCAAGGGGGGGCTAATTCACTCTAAACGAAATGAAATTCACAATGCTTGGAGCCATTGTGGCCTGGCAGCGGTCATGCTGTGCTGCTGACAATGTCAGAGTACATTACACCCGATGTGGGATGGTTGTCTTTTTATATGGAGCAATTACGGAAGACACCTACTGCTGTCAAGACTATTATAAAGGGACACGCTGACCAACTGTCAGGCTGTTTGTGTTCCCTATACTACTTTTGTGAAAAACCAGGGGCCCTTGAGTTTATATTTAACCCCTGGGTGATAAAATCACACAATAAAATCCATATTTTTTCATACTGAAAATTACATTTAAAAATACTTTCTAAAACTGCACATAAGATAGTTGTAGATCAACCTACGGCTTTCAGAGCTGAACCTGCAAACAATTATGGATTAGACGACTGGAGGGTGGTCTTCATAAGGGCTGACCACAAGAGGATAAAGAATCAAACATGTGGCACACAGTGGCTGGAGCTAGCAAAAGTTCACAAGAGGCCAGTGTGGTCACAATACTTCTTTGTTGTTTCAGAGGTTTGGTTTGGGTTGTTTTCTATTGGTCAGCTGCATGCCTCCCAGATCATTTTGATCTTAAACATCCGCAACATAACATATATTTGATTGCATGCCATTCAAGTAACTATTGACAAGCTGAGAGCCTCAAGGACCCTTTATTGTTCTGTCCCATTGTTTGCTGCACGGCAGGGCTGTAAATGTCTTTGACAAGTATTGTATTGGCCCCTTATCTTGAAGGAACATAGTTTAGATGAATGTTCAAAGAGCGGCAAGCGTGGGCATGCGCTGATATGCCGATATATGTTTTTAGTGTTTTATTTTTTCCCTGTAGCACTTTTGGCATGACTTTGCTCGTAAAAATAAAGTTAACAGATTCTAGCAAAAAATAAATGAATAAATAAAAATCCTCATTAGGCATATTTGAAGAAACTCTGACCTGGATACAGATGTGCATATTCAATAGAATCACATAAATTTAATTTCACTCCTCAGTTGAGTAAACCTGTCTGATAATATGTACTTGACAACAGAAGATAACGATATTAGACAGCAGTAGCGGCAAGCACAAGCAGGAAACAGCCGTTACAGCTGCGCTTTGTTCTTTGTGTACCCAAAATGCCGATCCTGTCTTATCTTAAAGATATATGAGTGATTTCCTGCATTCTCTTGGCACACATTCAAAGCCTGCTATGTGCCTGTCACTGCTATAACATTTACTGAGGAAGGAAATGCCATATATGGTCTGGCAAATCTGCCGCACTCTGATATAGTAGGCTGATACAGCTTTTACTGTTGACATATTAACATGAATGTACTAAAAATGCTTTCAGTTAAATGTAGTTCAAGGATACTTTCCAGTGGTCCCAAAATATCAAACCAAAGGTCATCTGTGAACAAGTGCTAGAACTTTTCCCAGCACTTTCACTTTTCTTTTCTTCTCATTTTTTAATCTATTGTTTTATCATTTTAAAACTATAAACTTTATGTAAAGCATTGACAATAATATTTTTTTAAGTCAAACTTATTCAAATGCTTATTGTGGCATTTTCATGAAAACTAGTGCTATTCATACACAGAATTTTAACTGAAAATTTGGTAAGAGACCATTATGAATTCTAAATATCTGAATTATTGAATTATTATCTGGTACAAACTGCACCTTCCACATTTAATGCAAATGAGAATATTATTCTAACAGCACACCACCCACACCGACAGATCAACTTTTATTCAGTCATTTTTCAAAGAAGCCCATTGCTGTATATCGCCTTTCACTGCATTTAGGAAGTGGCGGTTCATATCTAAGATGTGCTTTTTGACTGCTTTGCTTACATTTGATACTCAACTCCTTTTAACTCCCACAGCTGCCAAAAGAAACCTCTTTGAACTCTAGCCTTGAGGTCAACCCTGCTTAATGGCTTAAAACTCCATACTTTCCTCATTACCCCCACAGACAGTTGACTTTACTTGATCTGTCTGACTGCGGATAAATTGATACAACTGTACCTCTGTCACTGCTGACTCACAAATATTTGTTGCTGTCACTCAGCAAACTTTGCATGACAAAGAAGTGATTAGGCACTTCACTGCATGGTATTCATACTGCTATGCTTCATCAAAAAAAAAAAAAAAAGTTAAAGGGGTGTAACAGTTTTCCCCTATTGTCACACACAGTTTTGTTTTATCTGGCCTGCAACAGTGGTTCTGTCATCCAAATATCTCCAGACACCTGCAGCGCTGACGTTCCATGTTATTGGAATAGCTTGATTTCTTTTTCCAGCTGTTATCAGCCCTCCCGGACATGTAAAGTGGAGCCGAGAGGATAAAGTCACCCTGCCAGTGAACAGCAACCTGAAACTGAGTCAGGTAGTTTTGCCAAGCAGCTGGAACAGCAACCAACAGGCACATAGTTATGCAGATCTTCAGTATTTTGGGGAGATATTAATGATTAGAGATGCACAATAAATCAGTAGTATTGGATAGAGATTTTTAAATTTGATCACATTGGTTGACATTGGAAATTGAATTGTGTATCGTTTGATATGTTCAACTCTCTGCATAAATTTTTTGTTTTTAAAATATGTCTTGCATTTATTTGATCACTGCTAGTGTCAGCCCCTGTGCATAAAACATGTCATTTCCTGATCAGGTCTAAATTTGCACACTGATACGCAAAAGCCTAGACTCTTTCAGAATGCTTTGTCCCTACATGTTTTAGGTCCGAACAGCTGATAGCTCTCCAAAATGGCAGAAACATAAAGACCAGCTGTCAAAGTTGAAACTGGACAGTGCTAAAACTTTACTAAGGGCCATAAAACCCTGTTGTTAGTCACCCTGAGGTGCCTGGGGGTGTGTAAACATAGCTTTGTCTGGGCCCACAGGGTCATGGATAAACCATACATATAATATGTACATGACCTGGAAACCTTAAGCATTTGTTATTAAAGGTGGGAAATAATGAGATGAGACCGACCTAATCCTGGGCCTTGCTCACACAGGACTTAAGAGGAGATGTGAATAGACTTTTATGTGGTATTGCATGTATTAAATGCAGAGATAAGCTTGTGTTTATAGCGAGGGAACATGTTTACTGAGATGCCATGAGTGACTGTTTACCACCAAATCATTTAAAAGGTATATAGTGTGTTGTGTCACTGAGCTGGTGAGCACATAGGCAGTGTAATTGAGCTGTGTGTTTTTCAGTGTAACTCCATTACTGCTGTCCTGCTCTTATGAGTGTGCAGGTGATTGTGAGCAGCTGCTCTGTCTGCAGTAAACAGTGTAGAGCAGATTACTCTAATGCCCCGTAATCATGGTTACATAACCCACACACTCATCCTTTGTTTTGATTTCACATTCTCTTCATTAAACGCCACACAGCTTTGCTTTCAAAGCATCATTGTAGGGAAAGTAATGTTGCGTTTAGCTTTCATCAGCCATCAGTAACAAAGTAACAAGGTATTCTGCCATGTTTGTGGATCATTTTGGTTTGATTGCAATCATCATATCCTCAGGTGCATTGGATAGCAAATTTTCCATGACAAAATTTATAACAAATCTTCTCAGACAGCAGATTCAAATTAGCATCATACTGTTTTGAATGGAACAGAGGATATCTTATAAAAGTAGAGTGTGGTCAAACAGTGTGTATTTTCAGAGGGCAAATGAAGCTTTGCGTAACAGGCAAGGATGTGATTTTGGGTGCCTCTTTAAATTAGTAGGATACAAGGTGAAATGATCAAGACCCATATGATGTATTGCGCTGCCTGCTTCAGCTCAGCTTTTTAAGTCATTCCTGTAGAAATGCCAAATAAAATTTGTAAAATAATGACAGCTTTCAAACAGATTCTCACTCATGGATAACCCTCACTGGTATTTTATTTTATGAATTTCAGAGTTTAATCATATTTTGTATCCCTTTCGATTTACTGCATTTTGTATAAAACCTGATGATTTTTTTCTGACCTAAATTCTAAACGTTCTGTTTATTTCCAGGTTAAAATTACATTTTAATCCCACATTTAAAAAAATGTTCTCATACTTTTTGGAAGCCACTATATATATACTGTGTACAGTGTATCTATATATAACAGCACATATATACAGTATGTTAATACCCTAAACATTTACAAGAAATGTCTCATGTTTCCTGAAGCATGTTGTAATGTTTGAAACATATATGTTCTAGTGTGACAGCACAGAATATTTTCCCAGACTGTGAGGCCCTTCACATCCTGTCAGGCTTACACGGAAAGGTTTTCAAAGTGAGCCGTTACCCATATACCCAGGGCACACCTGTCACGCTGGCAGTTAAGTTTCCAAATGAGTACAATTCCAGGAATCCCACCATGTTAGCACCAAAGGGGAACTCCCATGGATACGATGAAGACCTCCCTCCTCCTTTCATGCACTGAGGAGCAAAGGAGAGGGCACTTAAAAAGACACAGATTTAGTTACATCCGAAAATGTGTGATGTTTAAGAATGGGAGATGTAGTACACTTGTATCTATTTAATCAGAAACTCTAAATGACTTCAAAATTATAAGAAAGGTCTAGAAAATGTAATCTATTTCCATTCCTTGTGATTAAACCTTGTGTCTTAAATGAACACTCATATTAATCCTTACGTTCTAATCAATGCAAAGCAGCTGTTCTTAAAAAGTATGTAAGCATACCTACATTGTACTAGGTTGTACTTGATACATTTCAGTTAAATTTAGTGTCCTTGGGAATCTTTATCTCTGTATTGTACCTGCGGCACTTTAAAGCTCACTTCATTGCTCCTCTTTGAAGATACGGCATATTTGACAATGCCGTCTGTGATTTCACAACTAATGGATTACAGAGTTTACACAGAGTCTGCTTTTCTCAGACTAGTTAAAAGACTTTTGACTTACTAACAGAAGTGACAGTTCACTTTTAGTTTACTTGATTAGTTAAGAGAGATAAAAGCTCAGTTTTACGTAAAGGTGAAAAGCACATTTGCACTTTACTTGCTGTTAAGCAATTGATTGTGTACGTTTGCATGTATATTGTTTGTTTAAATGATTTTCTTTGTAAATAACTCCTGATCCTGAATGATAATCCCAGACAGCAAGCAATTTCAGCCCAGATCTGGCCCACATTTGGCCTGTGTGAAATCCATGCGGGCCAAATGTGGGCCAGATCTGGGCCGAAACTGCTTGCTGTCTGAGTCAACAATCACAATAAATGGTTTGATGCAGATCAGCATTTAAACCGCTAGTGTTGCATACTTACATTATTAACACTGAGCAAAATTGTGTGAATGATCTTCCATTATTTTGGAATTATGAATCAACTGTGCTTAGCCTAGAGAGCTTGACATTGTATCCCTTTGAATTAGTTCTCAAGAAATCTAGAATAAAAGACTGAGTCACTGGCATCAGATCAAATCTGTGCGATAGGATTAGATTAGAGTATAGATTTTCATGTGACGCATACACATTGCTCTTTTCTTTCATTGTATTAATTTCAGTAAAACATGAGGAGGTCATGATCCTTCTAGTGTCTGTAATGGGCCAATATGATTAGTTTCTGTGAAAGACGGCTCATGTTTCAAAAGCTGTGCTGATATCAGATATCTTCTAAAGTGTGTTGATAGCACAATAAAAGCTTATAATTATTCAACAAATCTGTAATTGAGAAGTGTGTGGTGTAGAGTTCCCGCTGAAAAGGTGCATGGCCAATTCTTTGGTTCTGAACAGTAACATGACATGAACATGTGTAACAATATATATTGTGTATTTCTCTCCAAAAATCTACATGTATTGTGCATTTCCAGATATACATTAATCTCTAATCCGCTTTATTTAAAACACAAACCAGTGAGTCAGCAAAATCTTCTGCTTATCTTCTGTCAGTACAGTCCTCCTGATGCATCCAGGGCTTTAGACAAAATGTCTTTCACTCTGCACTCTGCCTCTCTATTTGTGTGCAAATTAGGAAAGGAAAGAAAAAATTGTGAGAAAATCATATTAAATGTAATTAGGCCATTTGTTGACATAAGGACTGGCCACATGGCGAAGCGTTGCTCAAAAGGAAACTATTGTCTGCCTAGTTACTCCAAGTTAAATCATTCAGATGCATAAAATGTAGTGCTTATTCCTGACGAAGAAAAATATTAATTTTGACACCGTGCAACACATTGCAAAGTACAATTTTTTAGAATTTCCCTCAAAATGTTTTTTTAATTAAATGCATGTGTGTGATCACCCTAAACTGATTTGTTCTAAAACACAGATTCATTCATGAACGAAACAAGTGAGTGAGTCATTGCATTATTCACTCAGTTAACACATTCAGAAACTAAATTTACTCACAGACACCGTGACCACTACCAAGTGTTGCTCAGCTGAGTCATTGAATCATTTACATGATTCGCTCAGTGACAGTACACTCACTCATTTGACACATCGCTGTCATTGCTGTGGGTTTGTTTACTGGCAGATGAAAAATAGACAAAGTAACTGGCTGTACTGTGTCTTACTGTTTGTAAGTTACTCAATATGAACAGTTTATTAAACTGTTGTATAAAACAATATCAGACTGGTGTTTGTGCTGTTATTACATTCAGCATTAATTACTGTTGTACTGATAAGAAGATGAAGGTAAAAAAGATTATAGATGCATCCATGGACATATTGGAAATATAAATGAACCTTAACACCTATGGTAAGTTCTTTGCAATCATAATCTCACGCTATGCGATAACATTTTGTCATGAATATTAAACCAGGTTTTCCATCAATTTTTACTGCATCAGTTCAACACCCCTTCTTCCAGATAAATGGGAAGAAAATCCCAGTCTAAGTCAGCTAATGTGAAATCATTAGAGATGACTGATCACTATTGATCATAAAAGAGATTTGATATGAGGATGACAGACCTGTGAGTAGTTTAACCACATAAGTGTGATGAGGATCTCATTAATGCTCCATTATGAATCAACTGAATCGCTGAAGTGGAATTGAACTCAAGTGCAGATGTTTGCACTAGAACATTCATCCACATATGAATGAGAAGGCTTTATTGTGAAAGAGTAAGCCCAGCATGTTCCCAGGGTTACTGACATCTCCCGAGACGGCAGGCACAGGTCCAGCATTGTGCGCTATTTGTCATGTAATGACCGAATGAAAGTTTGATGTTGTGGTAACCCCATAAAAGGCCTCTGTTGTGTCTGAACTCACCTCACACAGAGGTGAAGAATGACCCCCTCTCGGCCTCTAACACATCCTGGGAAGTGAAGGCACGCTAGCTTTGAGAGTTGAAATTCAGTGCACGTGTCCACATGGCTCTATTTTCATTTCCAGTCATCTGGATAAAGACTGAAAGAGGAAAAACAGAGCCACAGGTCTCTATGAGCATCTGACTACCTCTTTATCAATGAATGCAGCCCTCTCTGACCCTCTCCGCATAATACTGCCTTTGTTGCCGAAGCCGTCTGTGCAGTTCTTTACTCGCGTTAAGTTACTTCCTAAATCCAACTGTCACAGACTACAACTGACACCAGAAGGAGCGTGTGTCTGTTTATATATCAGCAGGCAAGTGTTGTTTATTTACCCTTGTGTTAAATCAGCAGCCCGCTGGAGTCATGGACTGTGGCTGTAAAAGATCCCTGAGTGGTACCTTCAAACTGTGCAAAAACTTTCCACCTAAACACATCTGATTTATGGCTCATAAATTCAGAAAGCAGACCTCTATACTGCTGTTCAAAGGCAAAGTGCTCTAACTACATATTTTTGTCTGTGACATCAAGTTTCTTGACAGACAAATCTGTTTTGGTACATTTTATTAGCTTCAGTGTTGGCAAGATAACCATTTTGTCTTTGTTAGGCTCTTCTGTATTTCCGAGGAAGCCCATAATGAATGAGTTAATCTCAAAATCATGATCTGAAATTTATCAGCAGAGTTAATTAATCCGAGACTTAAGTTAATGTTTAAAGACGATTTGGGTTGGAAATGCATTGGAATTGGGCTGGTTTGAGCACTAAGAAAACTATGAGCTTAATCATTTCTATAACATTCCAGCAATAATGAGTCATATCCCGACAAAGCACTGGTAATGTTGTGGAAATAACATCAAGAATCCAGGCGTCTGACTTAATGGAAGATTAACGGCAGGTGTGAGGACCCCGCAGATTACCCAAAAATATCAGTTCTGTCATCATTTACTCACCCTCATGTTGTTTCCAACCCGTATGACTTTCTTGCATTGAACACAAAAGAAGACCTTTATAAGAATGTCTACACTGCTGTTTTTACATGTATTTAAAGTAGATGAAAACTGGGGATGAAAATGAGGATCAGGTTTGGAGCAATGTGAGGGTGAGTAATCGTTACAAATTATTCATTTCTGAGTCAACTGTTCTCTCTTTTCAGCAGTCATTTTAGTCTGTTGAAGTCTAAGTGAAGGTGGAGACCAGACAGGGAAACAGAACTGTTTGGTGTTCAGAAGCAGAACGAGTTGAGAGTTGAGAGCAGGGTCATGGAGCAGGGCCAGCCACCGACAACAACTTCCAGGATTGAACTGTAATCCCTAGTCTCCAAATGTCTTTTGCACTTTGCCCCCATCTTTGTGTGGCAAATAAAGAAAGAGAGAAATACCGGAGGAAATCATATTAGAGGTAATGAGGCTGTTTGTTGACGTAAGGGCTGCACACATGCTAGAACGTTGCTCAGAGGGGAACTATTGTTTGCCTAGTTATTCAGTTAAATCATTCATAGCAGACTGTTTCTCAATGCATTAAAGGAAGTGCCACTTCCTGCAAACTGCTAATTAAAGAAAATATAATTTAATTCACCCAACACAACATTTTAGGAACACAATATATCAGCAGCTTTAATAAGAAATTGACTGCATTATGTAAAATCGGATTTTCCTTTAAAAAATGATTAGTATATATAAAATTATAACATATATCATGCAGTAAAAACAGTAATATTGTGAAGTATAACATTTTAAATATATATTAAATTTATGTAATTTTTTTAGTAATATACATGACATAGAACTTAACATTAATTGCTTTTGGCATTTCTTTGAAGATAAGATGCAAATTAGGTTAGATAGACAGATGAGATAAATATAAATGGCTCTCATTCATTTTGATCTAAGCACAGATAGGAAGTGCTGTGCAACCATAAACTCAGCATCAGTTTTATCCCACCCCTTTCTTACAGACAAATGAAAAGAGAATTTCAGACTAGGCCAGTTAATGTGAAATCATTGGAGATGATTGATCATTATAGATCATGACAGAGACTTGATGTAGAATGAGAGACTCAGTGATTTAACCTCAGCTTCTCTCACAAGGGCAGAGTTTGTCCTCTAGCCTCTTTGTCTCTCTGAGAATCCATACACACAAAGACCCAGTCTTGTAGTGTATCAAATGAGAAAACAGAGTACATTTACATTCATATAAGTAGTCTCTGACGTAAAGCTTTACCTATAGATGGTGCATAAGCTAGTGCTGTTGCTCCACCTGCAGGCCTCACACATGAACTCTAACCCCAGAGAACTTTGACACCCCTCAAAACTTCATCCAAATTACCTTGAGATTGAAAACCAGAAAGTCACACAATGGCAGAAATTGAATGTATTGGTTTCTCAAAATCAGTTTATTACAAGTTAAGTTACATGTTTATTATAATCTCTAATTATGTGTTAACCAGTCAAACTATAGGGAAAGTATCCGCATCCTATACAATATTCATGAAGAGTCACATAATGAAACGTTTGTATGATTACATCCAAAGAGACATTATATTGGGAGGTGAAAATAGCACGATACATGGGCCTAACCCTTAAATTAACCCTTAGATTAATCCACACACAGAATTCATGAGCTAGAGCCACTGAAGAGGAGAATCTGCCTGGTGGTAATTGATGACAGAGGCATAAGGGTGAGTCAGACACAGGCCAGTGTTTTGACTGAAGTGGATTAGGGAGTACACTACCTAATTACAGTAATATGATTACACAACGACAGCTGGACCACTGCCACCATCCTGCAGCCCGATCCCACCCACGGTGCGGCTCAGAGCACCTTAAACACCAGGGATCTCTGAACAACTCCCTTAAAGTGACAGTTCACCCAAAACTTTCACATTTTGATGATGCATTCAGGTGCTGATGATTTCTGAGTACATGGAGAACAAACACAAGTGAGAACAAACTGCCTGATCACAAACATAAGTGGTAAGGAAAATGTAAAAGCACGCTTAATTGGTCTTTTCTCGTATGGTCTATTGTTCTGGCTGCTGAAAAAATGTCTTTGAGTAGACCTTTGGGATATTAGAGCGGACGTCCCATCAGGAAGCCCTCCTTGTAAGTGGTCTTTTCATGCTGAGGGTCCTTCCGTTAACATTGACAGCATCTGCTGCGCTCGTGGCTCAACAATTCATTAAAACAGACAGACCTGTTGCATCAGATGGCACATTACTGTGACATTGAATCCAAGATCATATGTGTAGGTGTAAGACAGGACTCTTATGGTGTTCTTCCTCTATTATAATCTAGATGTTGGGTCACCATATGGATTTACAGCGTCTCAGAAGTTACTGCTGCCATCTGCAGATTCATGGCTGCACTTATTCACATCATCGGTTCTCCAATGAGAATCAGTATATGCATAAAACACTACAGGGAAACAATAGAAGACGTCAGAATGTGAGCTATAGCTGTGGGGTAACAGCAGAGATAAGACCAAAAACATGCTTCCCATAACAGGATGTAAGGGTGAGCTAAAATACACCAAATCCAACAGTGCTAGTGCTCTCAAATCTGACTGATTCACAGTGCAAACATTACATTGGCATTAGTTTCCAGCATCATTTTTCCAATTCAGTTCCACCATTATTTAATGTTGTGAGATTCAGAAAGAATCTCAGAGGAGGGCAAACATTCCAAATTCTTCTTCCAAGTCTCAAATTCTTCCAACCATTTAAGGTCAGAAACCTTCCACATGTGAGGGAGTGCACTGGATATAAATGCTGTATTTTTGTATAAATGTTTCTGGATCACTGATAAAAGAAATGCAGGCAATGTCTCCTAATGTCTCTTGAATGGGGAAAAATGCTATTGTTATTATTATAAATTTCATCAGTAGTAATTTATTACCAATTGTAATTCTTTTTAAAATTACAGCTTTATTTGTTATTAAATGTATAATAATACAAATGTATAACAAATGTAAAATAACAACACATTTAAGTTTATCTTATTGTACATATACTTGATACATTTTTAATATAACAGTTCATACAAATGTCTAATATTAATAAATATAGTGCCTACAAGCTATTTCAATTATCATTTAAGGTCTGACTTAGCATTTTAATTCAGCTTTTTGGTTAATGAAATAATTCAAACTTATAAGTAAAGTACTATTATTTGTTTTGTAAGCCAAGGGTGGAACTTGCATCTTCAGTAAGTGAGCAGGCTTGGGATTAAGGTAGAGTTCACCAAAAAATTTAATTCTGTCATTAATTACTCACCCTCATGTCATTCCCATCCCGCAATGCAACTGAAACAGTCAAGGCCCCGAAAGGTAGTAAGGAGTAAGTAAAACAGTCCATGTGACATCAGTGGTTCAACCTTAATTTTATGAAGCTATGAGAATACTTTTTGTACGCAAAGTACTGTAGAGTACCACGACGCATGTGTATGGTGCTGCTGACGCAGTAGTCAGTGTTCTGATGTAGAATGTCCATCATTTTTATTGTGCACAAAAAAATATGACTGTAACTTCATGAAATATTTTAACTATGTCCTTACTATCTTTCTGGGCCTTGAACGTGGTAGTTGCATAGCTGTCTGTTGGAGGTTCAAAAAGCTCTCAGATTTCATCAGAGATATCTTAATATGTGTTCCCGAAGATAAATTAAAGTGTTACAGGTTTGGAACAACATGAGGGTGAGTAATTAATAACACAATTTGTATTTTTGGGTGAACTATCCCTTTAAGTACAAGGTCCAGAAGTTGGCTAAATCCTATGGCTATGCATTTATCTTAAAATCATAATATGTAATCTCAAACTAGCATTTACATATTCTTTTGTCTCTTTGTGCTTGTTTTTACTAACTTGTGAAGTCAGAATCCAGGCAGCAGTGGGAATCTAATGAACATATGGTGTTTGGTCTACATTACAGTGGCCATACGGTGAAGTAGTGCTCTGGAATTATGGGTTGCACATGCAGAGTTATTGGCAGGAAGTCATCAGAAGTTGCTCTTCTCACAGAAAAAGAGAGGAATGAGTAAATAGACAAGAATACGGCCCCACACCAGCCCCCTGGGAAAGTGTCCGAGCTCATCAGGAAAGCCATTAAAATAACAGTGTGCTTCCGATGAGGAGAAAGGACAGCAGGGGCAGGAATCACACACTCCGCAGTGGGGAAAGTATGCGCTCGCTGATGACACACGCTGAGCAGCCAGACAAACAGGAGGAAACTGGGTGCGTGCTGTCGAGTGAGAAAAAAACACGGCGGAGGTCACACATACAGAGCAGATAGGATGGTAATACAAACTGGGAGGGGTGTCCCGTGCAGATGGCGCACGTTCCCACTGGGGCCGCGATCAAATACTGTGTCAGAGCTGGAAATGTATTGCTCATACTTCTGTAGAACAAACTCCCACTTCCTGGGCTGGATGATGTGGGAATCTCATTCTCTTGACTAATCCACCAGTCAGCTGACCATCAAATGGACAGCCTGGAATTTCTGAACATTCTGGTTTTGGTTTCTGGGGGAGAGTTGAAGAGATGCTAACTTACAGCAGGGCTCAATTTCAACCACATGTTTGTTTATTTCCAGCAAAAGAACAGGAATACAGCCTTGAATGGACATTATACGATGACGTGCTGGAGTAGACGCTGTCAGGGGATATGAATAATCCTGAACTCTGTTAAATGAAAGGATGTGGGTTTAGAACTAATTATTTTGTACGTAGTAAAGTTGTGAGAGTACATGGTGATTTCAATGGCCTGTTTCAAGGAAGCCCTTCCTGTAAGAGCTGTCATCTATTCATAGTCCTCTTGGTTAAAATAGCTTTATTCAGTTCAAAGGAGTCATGTTAATAAAAATCACAGTAAATTATGTTATTTTAAAAAAAAAAGAAAAAAAAAGCAATACATTATTTGTTGTCCTCTGCCTGGGCACTCAGTAAACTGCAGAAAACATGGGAAGGGAATGAACGAAGCTCACCTTTGTTGGACGCCACACAACAAAGAAGCATCTTTGAAATCTAAAGGCCACACGTGACTAAGTCAAACAGGATAAGATGTAAAAAACAAAACTACAACAGTAAAAACAGACTGACAACAGTAGCTGCCACATGATACATGGCTAGTCTCATTGTATTACTAAAACTGCTGAAGCGTCTCGTCCAATGTATTCGAGAGGAAATACTTTTGGCAGACACAGTCAAGCTTGCAACATGTTTTTGATTTGCTTGGAGGTAGTCTCATCGTTCAAATGTTTTGTTGTGTACCTGTGAGAGTCAAGAGAGAATGTTGAATACATACTGCAAGGTTTTTGGCAGAATCAAAGTCTTATATGGCTTTCTATCAATACTGTAAGAGTCCAGTAAAGCTCACAGACCTGAGGGCATTGAGAAGCCCCTCCACACTGTTGGGCGGCTGATACCGCAGAACCTTAATACATCCTTTCATCTGTATCATACAAAGAAAGACGAGAATATTATATCATTTTATTTTTAATTAGGTTTTGTATTTGCTTTGTAATAAGACACATTAGCAAATTCATTTAGTGTTAAAAACTATTTTGCATTTATTTCAACAATGTGTTAAATTGAACCCTAATTAAACTATAAATATAAAATCAGTTAAAATAATGCATCGGCTAAACAGCATATTAATGTAATTAAATTAAAGGAATACATTTCAATAAAACAACTTTTACTAAAAGGATAAGAAAGCAGAATAAGGCATACATCGATTTTGGAGGATTTTACGAAAGCTCCAGCTGGATGGACATAGTCGTATAAGATGATCACCCCCACCATCACACGCAGACAGAATAACACTGTGTCCTCACTGGCAAAACGAGTGCGGTACTCCCTGATCAATACACACACACACACACACACACACACACGGGGTGAATTACAAAGCTACAGCCTGCTACAGAAGAAACAAAAGGCCAGTGATTAAACACAAACATGTAACTTACGGTGTCTCTAACATGACTTTACACACACTTGCCATCGTACTCAGACAGTCTGTTGTGTTCTCTACGGGCAGTTCTGCATGCTGATCAGAGAGAGAGAGCAAAATGTGTTATTTACCATGGTTTGGAATGAGAAAACAGTGTTTTGGGAGTGAAAGCAATCGAGAAAGATTTTTATATAGATGAGTTGCAGATGTATTTTCTGAGAACTAATTAAGTTGAATTTATTCGTGAGCATCTGGACATCATTTATTTAAAAACCCAATTGAGTGGTTTGAGTTGTGTAAGCACTGCTATAATCAAAATACAGCAGAATTTAACAACCACCTACCTTTGATACAAATTTAGTTGTGGCATCACTTAACGTTTTCAGCATGGGCGTGGCATTGGCGTAGAAGAGAGACATGCGATTGGCCAGTTCGTTGTCAACTTCATTATGCTCTTCTGCCTGTAGAAAGAACACGCATGTTTTTCTTTCTTCAGTATCTAAATGTGAAAAGAATCCATACTTCTGAAGGCTTAAACTAAAGGGGTGAGTTAAGGCATGGGCTTTTTGGAGGTTAGAGATGCACTTTTCCTTGGTCAGCTTTACTTAAGTAGTTAATCATGGAAATGGATGTAGAAATTGGGCATTCTGGTGCACTGAAAATGCATTTTAGCTGACTTGAAACATTTCATTCATTACTCTATGCTAAAAAAACGAATGTAAATCCTGCTTTAATCCACAGACTGCAGACATGTCCAGAATTCCTAATACGTGCTCTTCCACAGCCGAGCTTATGTTTCATGAGATGAAAGCGGCTGTCGTAATTATTCCTCACAGATAGTGCTTTTAATTGGTGAGGGCAAGGTCAACGATCCTCGGTGTCAACCCCTGCTGAGCCGCTCCCTGATGATACAGCACACGCTAATGAGCCTGAAGTCGTTAGCACTCGTTACCGACTCGACGTCAACCGAACGCACTACAGCTCTGTGTCAGCTAAAAGATAAAAGTGGGAGGGAGACATGCAAAATAAATAGCAGGAAAAGATGGAGAGGATGAGATGTGTGCGATCTCTCATGTTTCCCTGACTCAGGATCTTGTGCTGCTCTGCCACCTAATGATCCAGACCATTAGAGAACAGAAGAGCTCACATTAACCCCTTTGACACTGGGGAACGGGGTATTACTAAAGCATAGGCTATCTGATGATGAGCCACATTTCCATACGGAGCAGGTTTACTCACTGTTTGGTTGGTGATACGCATGCGGCTCAGGGTCCTTCTGTAATAGCTGAAGTCATTCTGGATGGCCGGGTTGGTCATCTGGAAGAGAGAGAGGTGAGGAGCAGGTGAGCGTTTAAATGCAGAACTGGCAGCTGAAAATTGCATTTCTGCTGAATATGGGAATGGAAAACATGTAAACACGCATTCATGCATTTTTCATTTTACTGGGAATGTATGAATTTGAGTGAGCAGCTAGAAAATGAAAAGAGCATATGGTCATTTCATCCACCGCTGGGTTTTGTGACAGACTTCATGAGTGCAGTTATCTAGACAATAACAGATTCTCTATGGCACCTTTGAAAGTAAGTGCACTTAGTTTTCCATTAATTTGACTAATTGGTGGCAACTGGACTTTGTGTTCCATTAGTTCAACTAATTAGCCGAATCACTACAAAGCTAATTAAGTTAACTAATTTGATACAAAATTCAGTGGCTTACCAATAAATTCTATCATATCACATGCTCTATAGCAATTGCATTACGTGTGATACAGTGGCTGCTATCAGTTTCAGAACCAAACTGATAAGAAAAAAAAGCAGCTTCACTGTAGGATAAGCTTTAACATTTTTTAAGTCGTCATGAAATGAAAATTCACCCAATCTATTTTCTAATTGCATGTTATAGATGAACATAATGAAAACGGTCATTTATTAGTGAATTTTTGCTGTTTTTATACAAAATTATATCACTTAGCCAAGATGGAATTTTTGGATATGCGTGGCTGGGGGATATCAGTGTAAAATTTTATTAAATGTTCATTTTTAGCTTTTTCTAAGTCCAAAATCAGTGCATAATGTGTGTTGCAATGCAGCATGTTTCTTAAAGGATTCCTAAAATTAGATAAGAGATAAAGTAACATAAGTTTTAGTCTTGTAATGTCCAGTGTTTATATTCTATAAGCTACAGAATATGGAGAATCGACTTATAATAATATTCTGGAATAGAGAGAATAAATGTGTTGATAATGTATGATTCTACTTTAAATCATAATTTAAAAGGATATTATTCGATCTGAAGACTGTTATTATTACAGTAGCTATGTTTCAATCCAAAACTGCGAATTTCATTTGTGTGCAAAATTGGAATATTGGATAAAACATTTGCGAATAAAGCATGAATTGCGAATTCCATCCAGCAAGACGAAGAGAACAAAATCATCACTTCATGATGAACTGGCAACAAAGAGGACTAAGAACAAGGGAATTTGCTGCAATAGGAGAAGCCACTGTGGATCTTTTTCCATATTTAATAAATTATATAGCCTCAGAGTGCACAGACATAACGTAATAAACACGGTCATGTTTTATCTCACTTTTAGAGGCGGATGCCTGCTGTTTGGGAGTGCAGTCATGTTTAGACAGTTCTGGAAGCTTGTTATACCAAACCACTTTGACAACAGACTTTGGCTCTGGCATTTGAGAATGACCAAAACAACATTTCAGATGCTGTGTAATGAGAACAGTCTGCTGGTTAGTACAGTTACGCCGTCCCATTGTCCAAAGTTACCTGACTTTTTTATGCGCATTTAGGAAAATGTGATCCGATGATAGAGTCTACACACATATTTTTTTTATCCTTTTTGGGTTTTTTTTCAGAATTTCTTTGTTCCGCAATTTTTTGTGTGATATCCCAAAAATGTGCATAAAAATAGGTAGACGGAAAGTATTTATACCTTCCCCTGCGGTTTAAAAAGAAATTGCATAATCACTGCCAGTATGAATATAATTTTCAGATTTTTAATGGCCAGATGAGTTAATTACAGATTTGTGGAGGTCTGAGATTACAGACAGGATGCTGGAGTCCCACTAACAACACTTCTGCTCCACATCCTCTCATTCTGTCTAATTGTTGATTTTGCCCATCTCGAAGCAAGAAAGATAAGACATGTGCAGAATGGGTGTGACCTGAGGTTGCCTGGTTACCTTCAGCTCATCGAAGCGCAGCGTGAAATGCAAAATCTCAGCGAACTGCCGTGCCAGCGCCTGCTCCTGCTCCAGATGCTGAGTTGGGCTGCAGCGCGAGCTGGTGAGAAACTCCAACAGGCCCTGCAGAGCGTCTTCTACACAAGACACAGAAGAAACAGAACTGCTAATGCTTTTGGTGGATAATACTGGGTTAGGGTCGCTCTTTTATGACAAATTAGGCAGAGTAGGTGCTTGAGGAATACAGCTGTGTGTTTGACAGAGATGTTTCACCAGAGCCTCTCCTCCAGAAAGCGCTGCCATTGGCTGGTGTTGATGTGTGATTAAGGGCCATGTCATGTTTAATAAGGTCATGACCTATTTCTCAACATCAAGCCCTCCATCTGAATGACTCAAACCCACAGACTTACAAGCACAGACAAGGAGCATAAAAACAACCGCATTTTTCACAGAGTAAATCTCATACTGTACTTACAGTATGTGACAGTACACTGACATACAAGATTATAAGACAAAATATTTCTGCAAAGACAGCAGAGGGCAGAACAAATGCATTAATATGGAATTTTAAATTTGCTGCACCGAGTACAGTATCAATCTTTGGAATTTACTGGATAATATAATAGTAGAATTTTCCATATGCTTTCTACAGTAGCATCCACGCCACATGTAGTCAGTTGTCAGATTTTTATGTTTTATCAATATTCATGTCAAACTCAGAAATCAAACTCAGAAGCTTGCCTTTGTCAGAATCATGCTACATCAGTTGAGCTACATATGTACAGTACAGCTAACATATGCTACCATTAGTTTGGGGTCAGTAAGATTTTTTTTTTTTTTGATAGACATTAACATTTTATTCAGCTAAAATGCATTAAATTCATCAAAAGTGACAGTAAACTTTTGACTTTGACAGTGACATTTTTAATGTTGCAAAAATGTTAATTTCAAATAAATATTGTTTTTTTCTATTCATCAAAGGATGTACAGCATCAAGTATCTTCAACACTGCTAATAATTGATAATATAAAAATCAGCATATTAGAATGATTTCAGAAGGATCATGTGACACGGAATACTGAAGTAATAACTGCTGAAAGACAGAAAACAGTCATTTTTAAATTGTAATAGTATTTCACAATATTACGGTTTTTATTGTATTTTTGATGAAGACGTGCCTTGGTGAGCATAAGAGACTTCTTTCAAAAAAGACAAAATGATAAGAGAATCTTACAGACTCCAAACTTCTGAATGGTTCTGTCTGTTCCACAAAATGTTTTTATTTTAAGGATAATGAATTTATCTGTAAGGTACAGTAAATCTGGGGTGTGCTGTCTTTGCTGGATGTGGTGAAAGAAACTGGCCTTGCCCAAAGAGCATGCTAATCCAATTATGACGCACTGCTGCTCTGTTTATGGCTTGTTCCCTAGGAGCACACACTGAATCAGAACCGAAATACAACTTCCTAAAAACATTTTCAAAATATGTTATGCAAAGTCATTTAGCTGTGATTTAATTAGGCTCGAGTTCTTATATTTTTTTTACATCTCTGAAAATCAAAACACAGTCCAGAGCAGATGCTAATACTACAGTATAAAGTAAATGGGTCAGTGTATATCATATAGCCATATATCCCTGTGAGGAAATGTGGGAGAGTAGATCATTAAAAATGTCCTCTCATTTATCACCTATGCCATGCATGTTATTATTTATAGTGTTGTGTGCTATGCACATTAAAGCGAAAGAGAAAAACAACATACCCAGTTTTAGTGAGAACTCATAAAACTTCTTTAGTTTGCCAACCAGTGGGACCACAGCGGCCCACGCGCTCTCTTGCACACGCTCATCATTGGGATGCTGTATGGCCTGAGGAGACAACATGCACATGCTTAAACACAACATTATTTACAAACAGAAATAATGAGAGCTTGTCATGCAAAGTAACATAAAGCCCAGGCTGATGTGTGAAGACCCTGAAGTGCATCATGGATGTACTCACCTGCCTGATGGCTTCACCTGCTCCGCTATATGCCTGCAGATCCTGTAACACACTCATAGCCTCTGTCAGCACCTCATTGACCTCCTCCCATACTCTCTTCTCAGCTTCTGTGGGCTTGGCATCTGCAGAGGAGAAATCAGCTCAGTCTTAGATGTGCTGCTGCATTTCAGGTCTTTGCTTGGATTTGAGGTGGAGTGTTATTGCTTAAATATTTGTATCCATATAGTTACATTTTTGGTTATACATTATTTTTGAAATTATGTTTTTTTCCTATTAGAGGAACTGCCATTTCAACCATCGCCGCTTATTAGATGCAAGAATTTAAATACAATAAAAACATCTAGTTATAAACATTAAATATGGTTACTAATTAATAATAATAATAATAATTATTATTATTATTGATATTATCATTATTAAAATAAATACTATTGATTAATTATATATGGTTATAGTCATTAAAAGTTAAGTTATTAGTTATATTAGTCATACTCAAAATTATCAATGTGATTTATAAAACATTAAAATATAATAATAGTAAAAACATTTATTTGACATTCTAATATATATTATGATAATTATTATTTATAATATAAATAACTTTATTTATTAATATTAATATTACTACATTATATTAGTATCATATTATAATCATAATACTAATATTTACTGCATAACTAATATTATTGTTATTTAAATTGTTTTATTTATATTAACATTAATTTTATTTATAATAAATATGATTATTATGATCAGTATAACAGCAACAGGTAACAGTAATTATAATGATGATAATATTATTAATTATATATGCAGTAAGAAGTAATATTTGACAGTAATTAATCATATTATTATAATTATAATATTATATTATATACTATATAATTTAATAATCATCAATGTTGTTTACAATAAAAATCGTATAATATTCCTAGTGTTGTTTCATTTTATATTGTCAGCAAAATTACTGTATATATATTTCTGTTTCTCTCAGCCCACAACATCAGATAATACAGGTAGTGATTGTTTATTAACTTACTTTCAAAGTCCAGGAAAAAGTTCCCTCCGTTGTTGTCAATGTCTCGTGTGAGAACCTTGATCAGATTCCCCATCCCGATCTGTCAGAGACCTAAAAGACAAGATAAAAAGAAAAAGTGATGCAAACTCCTTTATGAATGATGATCTTTTGCATGCGATTTGCCGCACTCTGAAAGTCAATGAAGGTGTACACACCATTTGATTTGCCCATACAAGAACACATTCAGGTTGACTCAGTTCGCATCAAGAACTGTGACACCTGTGCTCACGACAGCAACATCTGGCCACACGTATGAGCGTGGCAGACAACATCTGCTCGGGGCAGTGCCGAAAATCAGGGGAGACCCGCATGCTGCAGCATTAGCCTCCTGAACACGCACCCAGTTTGCCTGCAGGTGAAAGCACACATGCTGCTGAGAATGCTGTAGGACTGCAGCACTCAGGATCATGTCGCCCTCTAGCAGTCAAAGACTTATAGTTCAAACCTGACACTCCCTTTGGGCTGAGGGCTAAATCGTTGTAAGAATCATATGTTCCTTGAAAAAAGCACTCGCTCATTCTTATTCATCAGCTCAAGAGAGTCACTACCTACAACAGATTAAATAACATCACAAAAATCCTCAAGTGAACAGACGGACCTCAGAGTTAAACAGCATGACAACACATTCAAAGCCCAAGGTCAGACTTTTGTGTTCAAGCTGAAGAGAAACTTTTTTTTCTTTGAAGGACTTTGTTTCTCCTCTAAACGAACAGCCTTGAAAGTAGGTAAATGTGTCTCTACAGTGTCTCACTGACCTACAGTGCATCCTGCAGTGAGCGGGGGTCTTTATTTTTTTTTTTTATCAGGGCATACTCATGTTCTCATGGCATTCAGGATTTAAGAACCGAGGGGACTAAATAAGCACTGCTGTCTTGATCTGTCTTAAGCCCCCCTGTCAGCTTTACACCCCTCGGATTGGGGAGTGGGGGTACCCTAAAATGAGGCTGCTCATTTGACTACAGCATACACACCCTGCAATCTTATTGGCTAAGGAGCGAGACCGATCATTCTGCTGTTTCCATGGATATTTTTCAACCCAAAATGTCCCGGCAGCCAATAGGAGCGGAGCACAGGAGTACTAGACAGGACTTAAAAGAACTTGAATAAATTAATCATGAGTGCAGCACAAGGAAAAGAGACGTGGGACTCAAAAACTCATTTAAACTCAAAAGTGGAACAGTTTGACAGGGTAAACCTAACAAGCTTTCTTGAATGTTTACAAATGTAATTTATCTCCAGCTCTACAAAATATACATTCAAATTATAGAAAGACAAATTATTAAAGCAAAAAGTAACTCAAGGTCAAGTATCAAGTGATTTAAAGGATGTTTGTTTAAGGCAGATGCAAAGCTTTTAAATATTATCAAATAAAGTTAATAAATTAAATTGGTAAGGCTAACACCGTGATGATAATGACATTATAAATGATAAACGGTTATGAATATTATATGACGCAAATAAGTTGTAGTTAATAGTAAGCCAACACAAAGAACTGGACCTTAAAATAAAGTGTGACCAATCAATTTGATATTTTTTTTAAAGACATAAATACATGTATTCATCATTCTAAAACTAATATTTAATAAATTAATAAATATAATACTATTGATTTATTATGTATTACAAAACCTGTTCTTATATTTGCTTGATAAATTATAATTATATAATAATAAACAATTTATAAATGAAATCTCACTGTATTTTCATAACCATCATTTATTTTGATGATAAAAAAAAATATTTATATATTGAATTGTTCATAAAGACTAAAGGACTATAACTGTTCATGAGGCAAATAGTACATAAAATAAAAAAATCATACTTCTAAATTTAAGATAGGAAATGATCTCAGTGAGCATGACTGAAGCCCAGTTACTATTAGCAGAATGTGTCCTCATCTGATCTGTTAATAACAGTGGTGCTAGTTTAGATGCTGGGTGTGAATGCAGTGGGCCGTTTCCTCCCCACTGCAGTGCTTGTGCACCAGCGTTTGACAGCATGTGCCTGCACGTGCATTCGCCTCCACTACTACTACTACCACCCAACCAGAGAAGAACACAACCCCACCCTTTTCCTCCCCGCTGCCGCGTCAGACGACAGAGTCACGTGGCTGTAGGGGAGGCTCTGGTCTGCGCTGCAGTGAGGCGGTCTGCGGCAGCGCTCCTCCTGACCCAGATTCCAACGATGCCACGTCACCACGGGTTAACATTAACCCCAGAACCCAAGACATGGACAGATTTGTGCAGGTTCCCCCAGGCTAATAATCACACACACACACACACACATGCACACACACACACACACACACACACACAGAGCCTGTATCTTTCATTAAAAATGAAATTAATCAAGCAAACACATAGTGATGATAATAAATGTAATACATATTTATATATGATTACATATATATTAATTATAATATTGATTATATAAATATAGTAAAAATACTACTCATTTGTTGTTAATTTTAACAAGATTAAGAAATAAAATAGGCTATTATTTTTACTATACATATACATTTCAATAACACAAATACTGAAATGGCAATAAATTATGAATAATGTTTTCTTAAGATTTCTAATATCAACTAATATATATATATATATATATATATATATATATATATATATATATATATATAAGAAATTATTATTCATAATTTAATGTCATCTTCATTTCATCTCATAAATCTAATTTATAAATCTAACACTGTCTTTATTACCATGTATTATGATGATAATAAATGTAAATAAATATCTAAATGTTAATGTTACAATAAGTATACATTTAGGATAAACAATTAGAATATTTCATTTGTATAATTGCATATAATTACAGATATTTTATTATTGTTGATTGTATATAATACTAAATGTTATATAATTCTTTTGTAATTGTTATATTTTATTGTATTTAATTTCATTTTATTATAGGACACGTTAAAATAAAGTGGTACCTATTATTCTTTATTAATTAGTTATGCTGTATTATTATTGTATTCTTATATACATATTACACACACATAAATAAATAAATATATATATATATATATATATATATATATATATATAATTATTATTCAACGTTAATTTAACACAAATATCTTGAATGTAGTTAATAATGTTAAGAAAAGCATTCTCGCTCTGATTTTACTAAATTAAATGTCAACCCAAAACCAGAGCTTGATTTTCTACCATCAGGATTGGAGAGGGAAAGAGCGAGACAGACAGTCTACACATGGACACAAGTATGTGGGCCGGCCAGCTGTGACAGGGCAGAGGAGCTTCAGGCATGAGTCGGACAAACAGAGCGCGCACTCCTTCCTGCGCCGCATGACGGAGATTCTGACATCTGCACCCTTCATTTAGACCCTAGAAATACCCCAGGACAATTGGATTTAATCAAAAATACTGTTAAGAATGTGTCTGATATGGAAGATAGCAGTTAATCAGTCTCTGATTAACCAACACAGCTGAACTTTACATAAACCTAAAAATGAACCCCACATCCCCACAAACTGTCATCCACCCCTGCGTGACAATGGATGTGAGAGACACTGAATCCATCTGCCCACAAGCTAGAAGAGATGTACACGCAACATCCTTGCCATCATTCTCCCTGAAGCACACAGAGGTGTCAATGACCCAACACCCAAATTTACACTTCTAACCAGACTCGTGATGACCTTTAAATGTAAAGCTTAGAATGATCTTACACACGATACTTTAAAGATGATATGATACTTTTTTAGATCAAGATACAATGTGTCAAGCTGACACGACCTTGAAAAAGCTACAGAAAAACGGTTTCATATCTACTTCATAACAGGAAGGTTACAGTATCTGTGTGCAGACAATGGGAACTGAAGGGTTTTATTGCCACCTGGTGGACATCAGATGCAAGGTTTTAAACCTTGCCTTGCTGACTTCAGATCAGAGTTGTGCACCATTCAGAATTCAGTTGAGAATGCACTGCAAATTCTACATTAATTGCTGAACTTAAATTGAATTTGCAATCAATCAAGATGCAAACTGCAACTGATTGTAAGAAAGTAGAATTAACATAAAAATCGAAGTGCATTTCTTATAATTTGACATTTCAAAAGCAACATTTGTCAAAACTTTTAATGCTGGCCTAAAGCCTTGTCTTGAAAGAAGTTTAAAAAACCTTGAATTTTAAATGTTTATAGAGTATAACGCTTTCAATTATTTTGCCACAGCTTCAAATTATTGTTGTTGTAATTAGCTATCACATCTTAACATTTAGTATTTTCCAGATTTAAATTTGTGAGATAACTTAATTGTAATATAAATTGTCACTTAATACAACTTAACATTTTAAGTTTTCTAACATAAAAACTAATTTTTTTTTCCACCTTTTTGGCCTTATATGGACATGTGGACCATGTCGATGTTATTTGTCAAATACATTTCATACAAATAAAAAAGCCATGGCTATAACCAAGCCCATCACAAAAGAACAATAAATAAATGATTTCAACATCTTTTAGTGCTTTACTGCCTTTTTAGGTTAGAGAATCAGAAGCAGAAATACTAATGGTTGACACCTCTGGTTTACACCAAAAGCATCGCCAAGTGCCATCTGGCTAACAGTTTAGAATTAATGTGAATTTCATGTGTTAATTTTTGCACTTACACTTTGAGCCCTCAGTTTCATGCCATAGTTCATATAGATTTATAGATTACATTTATCATTAAACCCAATGGGGACAGGCAATCCCTTGTCAACTCCAGGTCAGAAGGTTCGTGTTCATAATGTTTGATATTCATCCACTGTCCTCAGACCAGTCAGAAGATTTGTTTGCTATTCAGTTATGCTGTTTATGGGCCCAGTACTTCCCTCCTGTACTAAGCGGAAGGTAAGTTTGCTGCATGAAGGTGATTGCATGACGTCAATCTCAAGTGCAAGACTGGCTACCTTTATACCGTTTTTTTTTTTTTAAACAAAATGCCTGTTTAACCCTTATTGAATTTTTTTCTCCTTTTCAGTTTTTTTTTATTTTATTTTATTTTTTTGCCGGGGTGTTAATATTTTAACCTCATTTCCTTTAATACATTTATTTTACACTAGGTACACAAAATATTTCCTCTAAGGACGTTAAGGACCAAAATGTCCTTATAAAGAACCCTTTAACCTTTTTTAACATTTATCTAGAAGATTTTCTTTGTTAAGAGGCTTTCATTCTGTTGGAAGGGCTTCAAAATAAAAAAAATTAATTAACAAAAAGGAAAAAATACCAGACAGTGCCATTTTCTTCAAAGTGTGTGTGTTTGTGTTTATACCTGTAATGACTGATAGAGAGAAATGATACTGTCCTGCCAATCACAAATCCCACCGTGTATGCAAGCGGAGCTTTGCTGGAATCTTACGGAAAAGTTTGGTACTGCACTCAAATCAAAATCTTACTAAAAGCTCATTTTGTAAAATATCGACCTCAAATTTGGAACAAAACTTGTTTAGATTTATGGCTTTGACTTTCTAGCCATTTTTGTGTTCAACATGTTTTATCAAATCAGGGTTTCCCATACATTCATTAATTTGTGGCGGCCCGCCACAATATCAACGCTGACCGCCACGGATTGATTCTGATTTTTAAACTATTTAATATGGGTACAATTGTATTTTATTGTAGAGCTGCGCGCTGCTTGCTCCCTCCCTCTCACAAACTGACAACGGAGGCACGCACGACTAGCCCCTCCTCTTCGAACACGATCTGAATCAAAACATGATGAGCATGCGTTAGTTACGGATTGTTGCCGGTGCTTAATGCTTATTCCCCCAGCGAAGATTCCAGAATCAATCCGGAGTTGAATGGTTAGTAATGAACACTGTTGCTCAACATAACTCTGAGAAGTTAGTCTATGTTAAGCGCTGTCGCGTTTCCATTACAGATTCGCGCAAAACTGTTGTGTTTTTTTTTCTTCTAAATATCGATAAACAACTATTGCGAAATGACGGCGTTTCCATTAACCGATGTTATGCGACTAAAACGTCATTTTTTCCCTCTCGCGATCAGTTATTCCAAAAATCATGGCAACGGACGTTGGTAGGTTTATATATATCACAGCCACCAGACTAGACATTATATTATTATTATCTCCAGGTTCAGGTTGGTGTGTGTTGGTTTTTGTCCACCTCAATCTCCAGGTTTTTGTGTGTGTGTCAGAGTCTGTGTGTGTCCAACTCCAGGTCCAGTTTGGTGTGTGTGTGAGCCTGTGTGTTTGAGTGTGTGTGTGTCTTTTTGAATGTTTGAGTGTGTGAGCCTGTGTTTGAGTGTGTCAGTAAGTTTGTGAGTTTGAGTGTGTTTGTTTGTTTGTTTGTTTGTTTGTGTGTGTGTGTTTGTGTGTGTGTGTGTGTGTGTGTGTGTGTGTGTGTGTGTGTGTGTGTGTGTCCATCTCCAGGTCCAGGTTTGTGTGTCTGTGTGTGAGCAAAATTTGCAACAAGAAGTCTGTGGAGCAGTCATAGCATAGAAAGTGTAGCAATGGCATAGCAATGTCTTTAAAGGGATAGTTCACCCAAAAATGAAAATTCTATCATCGTTTACTCACCCTCAAGTTGTTCCAAACCTGTATTAGTTTCTTTGTTCTGCTGAACACAAAAGGAAGATATTTGGAAGAATGTTTGTAACCAAACAGATCTCGGTCCCCATTGACTACCATAGTATATATTTTTCCTACTATGGAAGTCAATGGGGACCAAGATCTGTTTGATTCTGTCATTCTTCCAAATATCTTCCTTTGTGTTAAGCAGAACAAAGAAACTAATACAGGTTTGGAACAACTTGAGGTTGAGTAAACGATGATAGAATTTTCATTTTTGGGTGAACTATCCCTTTAAGGTATCTGACACTAAGTGTTGGCAATGGAAATGTGTACTTGTCACTAAAAAAATATGATATATATTTATGATATATACATATATATATATATATACATATATATATATATATGATATATATATATACATATATATATATGATATATATATGATATATTTAACTTAACCCCCCCCCGGTCCCCAAACACCGCACCACCACAAATATAATCTAATTCTGTGGGAAACACTGCAAATTATATTTTATATAAATTATTGCTCATAAATCCTAAACTTCATAAACATATACTACATTTTTTGACTAAGAAAAATCTGTCAAGGTTTTTTTTTTAATTGAAGAACAAGGGTTAAAAGCTATTTAAATGAATTATAAACACACATTTACAACTTATAAATTTTAAAGTGAAATGCGAAACAAAAGCAATATTTTGAAACCAGCAAAAAACACTGTGCAAAAACAAAACTGAGCAAACCAACTTTTTAAAAATATAAACCTTCTATAAAACACACCATCACGAGCTTGTTTCCTCTCTCACAAATGCATTCCTGCACTCACAAACATAACTTCTGCAATGCATGCTACTGAAATGCCGGAATCACTTCTCTATACCTCTTCTAAAGAAAAAAAACAAGCAGTATGGAAGAATGTCACAGGCAGGAACACTAGAGAAACCTAATGTGAGCTGCAGCGTTCGGGCCTGTACAAACATGCTTCCTCTGGCATGACAGCACAGGTGTTTCTGTTCTCTCCTCTGCTTTTTTGCACAAGTACTGTCGAAAAAAAAACATGCTGTGTGTTCTTAGACAGTGTCTGAATACCTTTTTTGCACCACTTGACTTACTTTGTATCTTAAAGCAGAAATGCAAGTAAACTGCCCATATGAATGTATCTTTGGCAGTCCTCGAGCTGGCAGTAAAGAATAGTGCTCGAGAGTTTTTAAAGAGCATCTAACCACAATAAGGTGTCAACTTTCTGTCGATTTGTTTGACTGTGAAGACTGATAAAAGCGAGCCTGTCCTACCACAAAGCATAACCAGGAAGTTGAACCCACACTAAAAAGGGTTACCTCCTTCAAAACAACACTTCCCAAACTGAAAACAATATACAGTAGTATAAGCTCACTTTTTAAAAAAAATTTATTCAGTCACCAATGTCAAAATGCACACACTCAATAATACCATAATAAAGTCTTCTTAAATGCTTTTTTGTTTAACATCTTTTATACAGCTTCTACATGCATTCAAAAATTAAATATTTAAGAGAATATAGACCTCTGCATAAAAATGTTGTTAAAAACCTTGGTAGACGTGTGAAGGGCGTACTGCTCCAGTTAGTCACACATGCCTTAAGGGCATGTAAAGAGCCACTAGACGAACCCTGCAGTACAGGAATGCTCCGCTTAACCCAGAAACACAATCACAACCTGACATCTCACAGCACACAGCAGAGCAGATGCCATGGATCTGCATCTTACAGTGATTAGAGCTGTGCAGGTGTTTTTACAGAAATATTGCTCTTTACAATCTTCTGTCAGGAAAAACAACTAAAACTGCTTTATATGTATTTGAGTCCATCAATACGAATTTTTGCGTAATAATGACCATAATTACAATAAACACAAAAAAATTTTGTGATACATTCTCATTTTACATAACACATAATATAAGTTTAAATACATACATAAATACAATTAATACATATAAAATATCATCCTGATAAATGTAGTGTAGTTTATAATTGGGGCAGTCGTGGCCTAATGGACAGAGAGTCGGACTTGGAAACCGAAGGTCATGCTGCTCTCCATTTAATAGGGCTAAATTCCATCATTTAACCCATCCAAGTTCACGAACTTCACGGTGTGTGTACGTTTGATCACTACTCACTGCTGTAGGTGGGTATGTGTGTGCACTTGGATGGGATAAATGCAGAGCACAAATTTCCTTTGTGCTTTCCTTCCTTAATAAAGTCTTATAAATTACGCAAAAATAGTAATATCCACCATAAACTAGTCTGCAGAGTCAACATGTGCACGTCTTGGTGTTTTACTGCTGACCACTGGTCTGGAGGTCATAATGAAGGATGCTGTGACAATATTTATAGTTCATGCTTTAATTAAAACCTGTGGCCTTGCACACAACAGACAGTCCAGCAGTCCTTCAGAGGACAATGACATGATATAAAAGAGCTAATGAACAACAAACAAAAAAGTATTTTGCTTACATGTAGATTGTAGTTTCATATAGGCTGTGGATTTCTATGGTTACCATGACCATGCAAACAAGTAAATATAAGGGAATTTAAAATTAGACACGGAAAATGAGAATTACTTAAGTCTTGCAAACATCATGGAATTCTTAAGTCATAAAACTATTTATAAAATATATATATATTATAGTTATGATCTGTTCTAAAATAAAGAGACTGCCCACTATTTTTCCCCATTAAACTTTAATACTACGTGTTCCTCACTTGAGAGAGAACACACTTTAGTATTTTATGCAAACGCCACATTAAATACACAAGTAACCAAGTTTTCATAAAAAAGAAGAGGGTTTCAAATTATTATTGGCCTATCTACTCAATTATTTCATAGAGATTGTGAGGAGTAAACGTCAAAGAATCGATTAAAACGGTTCACAAAGTGGTCAGCAAGTTTCATTAGTGAATCAGCCTGAATCAAAATCCATAAAATAAATTAATTAATTAATTAAAAATCGAAATCTTAAATAACTAGAAAAGGCATGTAAAGTTATGAAAATAAAATGGCCTAAGAGGGGTAACCCTGCGGTTACTTCAAATTAACCGCTCAATTGTGTCATGAACATTTTAAATGTTAAAATGATTAATGTTTATTTAAATAAAAAGCCATTAGACATGTCAAAATAAATGGTTATTTACATCGAATAATCTAGATTTGAACCTGTAGCTGTATGATGATGTGAAAATGTAGGAACTTGCTGTGCTATGAAATGCGTGTTTTGAATAAACAAAATCAGGAAGTGGCATGATCTATTTGAACACAGGGGAAGTCTGAAAACTCGCACCATTGCTTTTGTTCATGAGAATAGTCTCGGTTTTTAGAATCAAATTCACGTTTTTTTCTGCTCAGCAGCAAAAAACTGGCTTCCCATAAGACAAGTTTAAACATAAACAAACATATAACGCCAAAACTATATATCTGTAATCACCGTCCATTACAATAACAAACATCCAAGTCAAGTGAAATGTGATCAAACGCCTTGTTTTCATACAAACGTTGTGAAGTAAAGATTAATTATTATCTATTTAAAATCCTTAAACTTGAATATAAATGATCACTGAGCTTTCTTTTAGTTTAGTTTCAGTCGTTTTACGCTCAGGTCGTCTTTATAGTCTCTCCTCACCTGCGTGCTGAAGGAAACAAACATTCTCTCGCGCCAGGTGTCAGGTTGCTTATTTGAATGGTATTGCATCTTAATCCATGATTCTTACCTTAATTTCCAGTTAATTGAGTGAAAAGTAAATATAGGGAAACGCTGAAGTACACCCTGCTCAGCGGATCATTGTGAAGTGTGTCTACATTTTCCGGATTGGCCAATCAGAAGTGTTGCGTTTGATGCGCAGGTTGAGCTCGACTCGACTGGGGGAGTGTTAAACAAGCTCTGCCTACATCTATAAAAGGAACTGATTTCGAGAAAGGAAGCCGACTAGTTTTACTATGCATGTTAGCGTTCTCTATCTGTTTTGGATGACTTCGCTTTCACTTATGTTTTTAGCTCAGGTATGCTGAAAAGCGCAAACAACTCTAACTTTATCACCGAAGCAACGTTAGTGAAATAAAATATGCATAGGCTATAGTTCTTTTGCACGGTAGTGGAGCTGATACAACAGGTGAAGTTGTGCTTTATGGGTCATTCTCAATTTCTAAGCTTGGTGACTAACGTTACTTTCTGACATGGTGACTTAAAAAAGAAGATTTTAAATATTTGAAGAAATCCAATATAAAAGAGATATGATTTTATATTCACATTTAAACAACAATAATACATATTAATGATTACATTAAAATAATACACAAAATACTGAAAAACTTAATAGAGGCTGATTTACAGCATGAAAATAAATAATTGTAATATAAAAAAATGATTAAAAAAAATATGAACATATCATTGGTGTTATCAATGTGAAAAATGTACATGAAATTCATAAAATAAAATAAAAATCAGTTTTACAATTAGTATTGATGAGCCAGAATTCAGAAAATAAGTTTTGATTGTCAAATAACCCAGCCTGAAGAATATATAAATAAATAAACAGCATACAGACTACATGGTTTCACCATAAAGTCTTTATTTTAAGATTCGAAGACTTGATAGCCAAGTTTGATTTTCTTCCTGACTGAACTTACAGTGCAGCAAACACAGAAAAAAACAGGTGAGAGAGAGAGTGGCAAAATTCAGCCTAAATTTAACATTAGGACTGAATCCAGTTTATTCACTTAAATGTGAAGTTGTTCTTTTGACTGTTTCCAGACTTTATTATGCTACAATATTAGCAACACAGGAATCCATGATCTGGAGTTGTGCTGGATTGAACATCTAAACAGATAGACGTGGCCCAACAGTGGGCTCTAAACAAAACAATCCAGGAATGGCACAATCTTGAAGTTGTTTTGTCTTGTTCATGGAGCAGAGATGTTCTTTGTGCTGAACTCCTGTTATTTATTCCTTAGATATTATTATTTAATCGTAACATGACCTAAAACAGAGAAACAAAACCCAAAGTAAACTACACTTGAAGGTTCCATCCCTCTCCATGCTGAAACACTTTAGCCCTATAAATGTCAAATACTGTCATCATCAAATATAGTACAGGTGGCATTCATTAATACATCTTCTTTTGTTAATACAATAATAGTTAAAAACCAAGAGTGAATGCTGGTCTCCCTGATAGGGTAACGAGAAAAGAGGCAGAGTTCGTTCATTCTGAGTCATACCGAGTCAGTCACTCACTGCCGGGTCCCCTTGCAGCTCGTTTCAATGTAAATGAAAGAAATCACATTCCACAGTCACTGTAAGCATACAACAAAACTCCTTCTAAGCAACCTTTAACAGATTGTGTTCTGCTTAACATATATCCATTTTTATACAAAGCCAACGTTTGACCAGTCAGATGAATGTACGAGTGAAGCTTTATAAATTATGCATGATTTATGACTGATAACCAGAGACCGAAGGGATAAGGTATGCTGCTGTATGATCTAATAAAAGAATATCGACAAGGACAGTTTCCCAGAGCTGAGGCATCGGTTTTGTCAGATTTGGCATTAAATGACAATGGGGAAGGAATGAAGCGGCCCCACAGATGAAACCAAGGCCACAACCACAATAGACACTGAAATGTTTGACCGATATGAGCTCTTCAGTGGTTCATTCTTAAATTATTAGCGGTTATGTGTGGTAATGTGTGGTAACGTCCTTGCATACAGTCATCATATGAACATACTGGTAGAAAGTGGTAGCATTGCACCAGCAATTTTCTAGGGCTGTGAATGGGTCTTTGAATCACTGAGGCATTCTGGATAAAGATGATTTCTGTCTTTTTTTTTCTTTTGTGAGTGATGCAAAACGAGTGAATGCATATCTTTATTGTTCATGTAGAGCAGATGAGATGTTCAAACCTTTGCATTTTGGTTTTGATCCCTGACCAGAATCCCAGTATGCTGGGAATTTCAACACCGGTATAGTATTTAAGTATTCTTGCTCATCATTTATGTCTTCAAGAAAAAAAAATTCAAGAGATGATCTTTTTTTCTTTTAAAACAGTACACTAAGATGTCCAGAGTCACTCTGGCTCCATAAGCAAGCAGGGTTAACACATTTGCACATTTTACATACGTACATAAATATACACTTACATCTGTGCATATGTATGTACAAAGACACACTTAAAATGGACATACATATAATTCTATATGTGTACACATACACAAAGTTACAGCATACATGTTAAGTGCTAGATTTCCAAGTATAGCTACTGCAAACCCAGTTTGGCATGCTGGGCTGCCATGGCTACGATAATACTGGTAGGCAGGATAACACAGTTTATGAACAACACATAGTTTACACATTTCACCCTTGAGGTTTAAGGGAGCATGGGTTTGATACTTCATGTTTCGTTTGTTTGGAGACCGTTTGGGTTTCAGCAGCTATGTACAGAGGCAATGCCCACAGTCCAGTGTGAGGCCAGAGAGAGCAGAGCTTGTGCTAGTTAGAAAGCCTCTCGGCTGCCGCTTATACGCTGTCAGTCTGACAGAATGTGCACGAAGGACATTGGGAAGGCCCCTTTCCGCTCAGGCTCCCCCTCTATGTGCCCGATCTGTAAAAAGGTAGGTTCATGAATGTGATCTGCATGTGAGTCTGTCCTAAAACGGAACTAAGATTGGCAAGTGCACTGCGCAGATTTACTTACCCACCACTCCTGGTCTTCCTCTCCTGTAACAATGATAACCTCCCCCTCCGCAAAAGTCAACTCATCGTCATTATCTGCTTGGCAATCATAGATGGTTTTCACACGCCTTACTTTGTTCTTGCCCTGCACAAAGAGGATCTCCAGGCATTAGTGTTACACCTGTTGATCTTTTCCCAGTAAGCATTACTGATCAAAATTTTGGGGTGGGATAGTTTTTATTTTTTTGTTTTGTTTCTGAAATAAGTCTCTTATGATCACCAAAGATGCATTCATTAAATGAAAACTACAGCAAAAACAGGACAATGTGAAATAGTATCATTTAAAATAACTGTTTTCTAGTTTGATATATTCTAAAATCTATTTTCATATTTATTTGATATATTTATTTTATAATCATCACTACATGGTTTAGTCACACGATCCTTCAGAAATCATTCTAATATGCTAATTTGAGATTAAGAAACATTTCTTTGTAATTCATGTTAAAAACAGCTGCTTAATATTTTTTTGGAAACCATGTATTACAGGATTCTTTGATGAATAGAAAGCTTAAAAGAACAATATATATACATACTACTTATGTAATATTATAAAAGTCCCTTCTGTCATTTTTTAAGCAAATTAATGTGTCTGTGCTAAGTAAAATCTCAATTTAAAATATCAATTTCTTTCAAAAAAAGTACTGCTCTCAAACAGTAAGGAATATAAACTAAGAAAATATATAAACTAGTGATTTTAATTTAAGCAAAATTATTATGTAAAATGTTTAGTTTTACACCAATAAAATAGATATAAGTTGTTAAAGGGATAGTTCACCCAAATTGTACTCATGAACGTGCATCAAGACTGACACGGATGAGAAGAAATAGTTGAATAAAGTCATTATTTTTGTTTTCTTTGCGCCCAAAAAGTATTCTCGTAGCTTCATAAAATTATGATTGAACCACTATTTTATTTTATTTTATTTTATTTTTTCACATGGACTATTTTAACAATGTCCTTACTATGGGTGTAACGGTACGTGTATTCGTACCGGACCGTTTCGGTACAGGGCTTTCGGTACAGTGCACCGAATGACCGAATGCAGTATTTTGTGTGCGGAACATAGGTAGATATTCGTGTTTCCACACGAACATATTAAGTGGCGGAAGTCTCCGCATTCAGCGCAAATCCCGCCCTGCAGCTGATTCTAAAGTTTTCAAAAGGCATCACGCGAGTGTGAACCACTACAACTAGGAAAAAAACGACCATATATATATATATATATATATATATATATTTTTTTTTTATATGAGCAGGCCTACAAGCTGGGATTGGTACATAGTTATTTATTTATATTTTTCATTATATTTTATTATGTGATATTGGCTTGAGACTGAGAGTATTTTATTTAGTGGAAAACTTTGCAGCAGTATTTTATTTATTATTCTTTTTTATTTTATATATATATATATAATTAAAAAGTGTTTAATAAACAAATTTGTTTGTAAACAAATTGTTAAAAAATTTTATAGTAATTAACAACCTGCAGTTTAATGGGTGAATTATCCCTGTAAAGTGAGGACAAAAACGAATGTGTGAACTAGTTGTTAAACTAAAACCTTTCAGGTCCACAGTAGATATATGATACTTTTTAAAAGTTCTTCCACTCACCACTGTGTTTATTTTCCGTGGCATCGGGACTGGCATCTCCAAAGCTCCTGCAGGTGCACCATTAGTGTCCTCACTGGCCTGTCTTGGAGAGAGCTCCTCCTGCTGACTGGATGACTGCACCTCTGTCAGCTGAGGCTTTGGACTCGTTTCCTCCTGTGCTGTTTGCCTCTGTGTGGTCTCAGCTGCTGAAGACATCGTAGGCTTGGATGGGAGGTCAGAGAGCTGCGGTTTAGGGGGAAGATCCTTAAGCTGAGGTTTCGGGGGCAGGTCGGAAAGCTGAGGTTTGGGAGGTAAATCTGACAGTTGTGGTTTTGGGGGCAGATCAGATAGCAGTGGCTTGGGGGGAAGGTCTGAGATATGTGGTTTCTGCGGCACCTCCACAGGCTGGGAGCGTTCTGCGGGTTGTGGGATTTTAGGTGGCGGCTCAGTGGGTCTAGTTATTGTATCTGAAGCTCTGGTGGGAGGAGTGTCCTGGGCCTGTGGGGGTTTCTGCAGCACATCAGGACTGGACTTGTCCACTGAGGGGAGATGGATTGTGTCGATCTTTCGTAGTGCCACTGAAAGATGTGTAGGTCAGTATAAAGTTCAAAATTAGAAATATAAATAAATCACTTGTAGTTTATGTCATGTGAAATGTACCTTTTTGAGGTAATTTGGGAAGAACTCGTGGGCCAAATGCTGCTTTTGTGTTCATAGAAGTAGTGCTGAAATCAAGAAGGGCATGTCACTATTATCTCTATAACAGACTAGAAAAATCTTCATGATTGATTTTTAGAGGTAACATGAAAATAATAAATTCTTTTTTTTTTTTACCTTCAATATCGATTTGACATGCAGTAAAATGCACAAATGATTATTGTGCAAAATAGGACTATTACATTTATAAAATTTCCAGAAAAATAACAAAAAATAGCAGGTTTTCTACATCAAGCAGGTTTGTCTGAATGTGAGTGCGGTGCTGCACCTTGACTGCTGCTGAATTCCCTCAAACTTATTGGCCGGGGACGTCCGATTTGCAGAAGGAGGTGTGGACTCACTTCCTATGAGGTTCAAAATAAAAAGAGGGAAGAGGTTTAAAGCGGGTTTGAAGTTCCTGTATTTAATTAGGAGCTTTGGCCATGTTGTATACTCGTGTTTATAAACATATGGCTTTCAATGATGTAAATGAGGATGCTTATTTTATGATGTTAAAATATTTTCTCCAATCCCATCTTAAAATGCCAAGTCAACTATAAGAAAGCCAACTGCAGGTTGATTTTCTCTGAAAAATATATAAAAGTTGTGTCAGTTTGTTAGGGCATCACAACCAGTACAACAGAACAAAATTAGCTCAACATATGGCATGAGTCTGGGACAAACTATCTGTTTATCCGACCGATGGAAGATTAGGAGAGTGTTTGAGGAAACCTGTTTCAAAACTGGCACTTCTCACAAATATGGTCGATTTTCATGTCCCAAGACTTTTTAAAAACCATTAATGTATTTTCAGTTTGTATTTGTTAAACAGACACTTGTTTATTTTTAACACTAAATGAACCTAGCAAAATGTATTTGGGCATATTAAATGAACCAAGCAAGCTTAAACATTTCTAAACACATCCAACACCATTAAAAAAAAAGAATGAAAATGGTGATTGTAGCCTCCAAAATAAAAGTTTTTGTTTATGTAATATATGTGTCTGTGTGCTGTGTATATTTATTATTAAGACACAAATACAGTATATATTTTGAAAATATTTACATATATATATTTATGTTAATATAATTTCTATTATATATAAATCTATTTAATATATAAACATAACATATTTTGTAAATATATACATGCATGTGTGTGTATTTATATATACATAATAAATATACAAAGTAAGCACACATATTATGTACACAAAAACTTTTATTTTGGATGCGATTAATCGTGGCCCTGTACTTTTATTAACAAATTGTAATCACTATTTTAAATTTAGTTATTCTAAATTCTAGCTGGTGAAGCTAATAGCACAGAAATGACACACTTTACCTTTAAAAAATTATTTGGCTAATTTAATTGCAAAAATGCAACACAACATGAACAAAATTAACTGTTGTTATTAAAACGCAAAGCTCAGAATCACAAAATGAAAAGAAAGCAGCCATAAGCTGATTAATAGGAATATCAAATGGAGATTAACCACTTTAACTCTCATTGTGGGGTGAGGAAAGAGAAAATACTGAAGAAAATGTAAAGTCAATAATTGTACTAACGTCCTAAGGTGAAAGAAAGCTCTGTCTTTGATCATTAACACATTCTCCAGAACAAGAGCCCTAAATCAGTTACTCAGAGTATCACTTCATTGCAATGGGCATATGAAGATCAGTCTCAGAATTCATACCCACCCACTTCACACCAACACCACCACAGCTATCAGAACCAAAACAACACAACTGCAAGATTTTGCTCTTTTCTGTCAGCTGAGGCGGCGACGGAATGTTGTTTCTTCAGTCACAAAACGGAGGTGTTGCCACCTGGACGCACCTTTGCTCTGCGGGCCCTGAAGTACAGGGCTGGGGGGGTCTGAGAGGGTGCGCTTGTGTCCGGGAGGTGGAGGAGGCGCTCTCTTCTTAGACAGAGTGGAGCTGCCTCCTGCACTCGATTGTGATCCCAGCGGCAGGGAGGTGGGCGGTCCAGTGGACGGAGCTGAAAGAGTGACGAGATGATGTGATTGGTCGAGAAACAAGTGAGGCCTGAGCGCACCGGAACACAAGGGCAAAGACAACACTCCCATCACCAAACGAGGAGCGTAAAGAGATTTCCATAAACACAACCATAATAATTAGGAAAACGACATTTAGAGGAATAGTGTACCCAAAATTAACATTTGTGGAAAATCTACTCTATCTATTATTTTACTGGCTCACCAATAGATTCTCTGCAGTGAATGGGTGCCGTCAGAATGAGAGTCCAAACAGCTGATAAAAACATTACAATAATCCACACTGAAGCTGAAGTTAAAAACATTTTAATGATGGATTTGTTACAAACACATAACTTTTCATTTTACAAGATGCTAATTAATGGACTGGAGTCCAGATAATTGTGGATTATTGTGATGTTTTTTTTTCAGCTGTCGGAACTCTCATTCTGACGGCACCCATTCACTGCAGAGAATCCATTGGTGAGCAAGTAAAATAATGCTACATTTCTCCAAATCTTTTCCAGTGAAGAAACAAACTCATCTACATCTGGGATAGCCTGAAGGTGAGCATTTTCAGCTAATTTTCATTTTTGGGTGAACTATTCCTTTCATATGATCCCAGAATGCAGGCGGCAGGCTAATATCCGATTAGCTGAAACAAAAGCCAAAGGTTGCACATTCTAGTTCAGTTTGCAAGCAAACAGTGGTTGTGGTGTGAGAGGTGTTTCATAATCACTCACGATTAACCTTCATTGATAGCACATTACACCTCCCCCGCAATTAGAGTTAATGCAAAGACATCAGGAACATGCAAACTAGTCAATATACCAACATGTTTTACCTTTCCAGGTACCTGGCCTACTCGTTCTTTTTCTGTAGTGTCATGCATATTGATCTTATAGGTGTGTTTACCTTTTGAAGGGGTCTTGCTGGCTATTGTGGGCCCCTCCGATACTGGAGACGCAGGTGTATCGGTGGAGGTGCTGTAGACGGGATTGGCAAAGGCTCCGTAGGAGAGTCGCTGTTTGTCCCTGTGTCCTAAATACCCCGGCAAAGACAGCTTCTCCTGAGGGGACACGCTTGAGGGATGACAGAAGCTCTGAGGTCGGGGAGAACGCTCTTTCTTCACTGGACTGGGCTGGGGATGGAAAAAATGTTTATTCGAGAACTGAATGGTGGTGGTGTCTAAATGTAGCAATATTTAGATTCTCATTGGACTTTTCAGTTCTCATTTCTCAAGGATATCTGCAGATGAGGAGCCACTTTTATGATGCAATCAAATAGAAATCGCTTTGAGAAACTTTGCCGCTTGTACAATCATTTTCTAAGTCTGAGTGGGTAGAGAGTAAGGCTGTTAAATTGCTTGATCGCAATTAATTGCTACCAAAATAAAAGTATGGTTTTCATAATATATGTGTGTACTGTGTATATTTATATGTATATAAATACATTACAGTTTACTGCACTTTGTTATTCTTGTAATTCTTTTCGTTTGCTTGACATTGCAAAATAAGCTGGATAGACTGAGTTATACCACACTATTTATATGTGCATTACCCTAACAGAATCAATATACTTCTCAAATTGTTTTCAGTGTAAACTCGGGGTAACTCGGTAATGTTTATTGTCTTATTTTTCTCTTATTACAGAAAATTACTCGTAATGCTCATGCTTTCTGTACAAGGAGCTCTTAACTGACAGAGTAAAGCAGAGCTCTAGTACAGGGAGATAAGGGATAAAATAAAAGGTAGGCGCACAAACCTTATCATCTAGGTCATCGTCACTCTCGTCGATCTCCTCCAGCCGCAGATTCCACTCATACTCCACATGAACGTGAGGATTAAACCTCCCGGCTGCTGCCTCCACCAGCTGCACAGCCAATCACAAACCATTCATGTAAAACACTTCTCCTCTCAGACAATAATGCCAGAAAAGGCCATGTTTTGAGTAATCACACGACTGTGTAGTGAAAATGCAGGTGGCTGTATGGCAAAATTCTTCTGTAATTAACAGTTTCTGCAACACAGAAAAATATGCACTGTGTACAAAATGATCACACTCACTAGCTCTTCACACTGTGTATTTTTCAGTCGTCTGGCAATGTCCAAAGCCGTCTCCCCATTTTGATTCACTGAAATAAAACACATAAATCACATAAGTAGAGCCTTGCTATATCTATTGCAATTAAATTAAGAATAAACATTCACTTTATTTTCAGATCTTTAGCTGTTATATATTATGTTTTGGAAAACATACATATGTTTATATTGTGCAAGAAGCAAAAATCAAAGCCTCCAGGTTAGGTGTGGTGATAAATGTGTATTACTCTGTGCAAAAAATTTGAGAAATTAAACATTTCGGAGGATGAGCCTCCAAGTGTTCAGACGAGGCCTATATTTACAACTGACATTTTAATCCTCCACAAAAATCCAATAAACTCTTGCAAATCATTTTATGACTCGATATATATAATTTTGGGGTCAGACAGAAAAAAATGATACTTCAAAAAGGATGCATTCATTTAATCTTTGCCATTACAGGAATACATTTCATTAAAATAGAAAACTGTTCAATTGCAATTTTTAACAATATTACATTACATTTTCATACTACTGTTCTAAACATTATCATTTACAATTCACAGCTTTAAGCTGAAATAATCTCCACCACTCAATCATCAGACAAATTCAAAGTAATAACTATCCTATTTATTTTGAAATAACTGCAGATGATGTCTCTATTGAAACATCTTTGATGCTAAATATATTCCACTTACCCAAGTCAAAAGATGGTTTTCCCCTGAGCAGCAGTTTGAGACACTCTGCCTTCTCATATGTGCAGCAGTAATGGAGAGCAGTGTTTCCACTCTCCGTCTGTCTGTCTGGAGTCCCACTGTACACACAACAGATCCATATTTACCAGCTTGCAGCTTAATTCTCTCCTAATGTGTGTCAGTGGACTAATGTGCACAACAGAATATTCTGTCCGATACCTGTTTTGGACGAGAAAGTCCACCAGGTGCAGCGAGGACTGGTCTGATGTCCGCACAGCAAAGTGCAGCGCTGTCTCTCCCGGGTCCTGTTGACAGTAATTCAGTCAGATTCAGGACAGCATTACTGAGAATCGTTTGAATTTAATCAAATATGCTATATAGCTATACAGCTTATTCTTTCATTTGACTTTGTGAACAAGCAGATTTCAGATCCTCTAAAATGAACAGGAAGCATTTTACCAAAAAAACAATACTAATGAACCCTTGGGCAACCATCGCTTTATCCTCACATTTGCAAAACGCCACACTAGTCATTTCTCCTGAAGTCAGTTCATGTACACTCTGGGGAATAAATGACTATACAGTATTTCTCTCAATAAGCAGCATATAAATCAGTAGGTCCATGACAAACTATTAGTCAGAGATCAATACCTGTCCTGCTTCTGGAAATGGATCCATTAGCTCCACTCCATCTGCATAGAGCTGAATAAGAGCCATCAGGTCTCGAGTTCTCACGGCCTCATACAAGTCGCCCTGTCTGGCTGTGGCTGTAGTGGCTGTCCTCCGAGCAAACCTGTGCTCTACATACTTCGCGTTTATGTACTCCTTCCTCTCGGTCCTACAAGATTTACAACCTTATTTCAAAGCATATACTGCTTTACATAAATTAGTGCAGCAACTATTAAACAAAGGGTCATTCTCATAGCTAAAGTCTGTAGTTCTGTCTACATTTGCTACATGTCTGCTTTGTAGGCTGGTACTCACATGTCACTTGACGGTGTTGGCTTTGGTAAAGGACTCGGCAGGTTCCCTTCTAATATTTCATTAAAACTGCTGTTACCCACATTCTTAGCCAACTGGAGAAATTGCAGTCAGCTATTAGTAACAAGCATATTAACAGTTCACAGCATAATTATACTTCTATATTTCTAAATAGAAATACATTCGGCTAAAAGCTGATATAGAAAGCTTGATCATTTGTTATTAACATACATATAAATTAATGTTCAAACATTTGAGATTGGTAATACTATTTAAATGACTGTTTTTTCATGCTTACTAAGGCTGCATTTATTTAGTTTAAGAAACAGCAAAAATAGTAATTTTGTGAAATATTATTGCAATTTAAAATGCCTGTTTTAAATAGGTATTTTAATATTTTTTAAAATGTAATTTATTCCTGCGATGCAAAGCTGAATTTCCAGCATCATTACTTCTTCAATGTCGTGTGCTGGTGGATATATCTTATGTCTTCAATGTCATATGATCCTTCAGAAATTATTCTAATATGCTGATTTGGTCAAGAAACATTTCTTATTATTAGCACTGTTGAAAACATTTGTGCTGCTTAATTTTATGGGTGGGAAAACTGTGATACATGTTTTTTTTCATAACTCTTGGATAAATAGAAAGAACTGTATTTTATATAGATTATAATAGTTATATAATAGTAACTGTCAATTTTGTTCAGTGATATACATCCCTGCAAAATAATTGCTAAAAGAATCAAACAACAATTACTTACCCCAACTTTTAAAAAATACATTTTAAATGACCAGATTAGTGTTCAGATTACCAAGAGTTCAGAGGTGCCGAGTTTGTCGAGTTCCATGGACTGGATGCGTGAAATATGGACTCCCATTTCCCTGTGAATCCCTGAACACTCGATGCATGTCAGGATGCCCAGGTTAGTGGATAACCATTTAGGCTCTAGAGCCGATGAAAAAGGGGAGAATTAGGTCTTTACTGTATTTTTGAGGACTGTGCAGTCTGCCATTCACTTCCCATCCACCAGGTGGTGCATGACGCTATAAAACTCTATTCTGATACCTTGCTTGCTGCACTGACAAAGTAGGGACTTTGTGTCAGATCCAACCGCTACAAAACTTTCACACACGGACTCAGCTTACCTGGTGCACCACAGTCGCAGCAGACTTCGTTTCCAGGCATGCGCAGCACGTCCTCGATGATAGCTTTAGTCAGGTCTTCCATACTGTCATCTCCAGCACTCTGCTCCCCACGAAACGCCATGTTCAGAGCCTCCTCCTTGCTGTTAGTCAGCACTGAGATCCATCTGCATATCACACATTCACAATATGCATTAATCGCTTGCACACCTCTACAGATGGACCACACATGCAATAAATTATGTTAAACACCACACGAACAAATTAAGGTTTGCATATAATGTTTACACAAACACTCATTTATATATCAATATAAATGTGTCATACAGATATTATATATCAACAGACACATACAAGCTTAATCACTTACAGCAAAATATACTATTTAAAAATCATAAGCAAAATATTGAATATTCACAAAATATTCACAATGAATTTACTGGCTTTCACTTTATTCTTAGATTGTATATATATACAGCAAATATTGTCATGTAATAATATGAAAATTCCATATATATATATATATATATATATATATATATATAAAACCACCTGAACTGTTTTTAACATATTTATAGCCCAGCCAAGGATGAAATACACACAAACACACATTCATCTCATTAACATGCAGAGGCATACACACGCATCTTGTTCTCACTCGTGAGCACGAGAACAGAGAAATAACAGATGTATCAACTCTCGACCTCACACATTCACACTTACATCACAAACTCCTGTTCATCCTCTGCCTGGAAATGATATGTTCGATTATCTGCAGGGGAAAGAAGCAGACAGATTATTAGGGGAAAGAAGTGCATTATGTTAACTGCCCTGAACACTGCACTTAGTGCTCTCTGGCCGAGTAATGGAGTTAGATTTCCACAGGCCTTGCTAGCACTTGGTATAAATGAAAGTACTCTGAAGTTTGGTGGGGGAAATGTGTAGCCACTCACGGGAGATGAGGTCAAAGCACTTCTTATCCTCTCCACTGGGTTTAACCTGGCAGGTCAGCAGATTCAGTCTCACCGGCTGCCTGTTGGACTGGACACAGTGTGATTACAGTGAGTAAATGACCCGCAGCAGCCCTCTACACACACCTTGGCAATTGAATCTCCATTGGCTAGTAAATTGTTTAGTTTACTCGCTAGATTGATATATATATATATATGTGTGTGTGTGTGTGTGTGTGTGTGTGTGTGTGTGTGTGTGTGTGTGTGTATAGAAAATAAATGTTTGTAAAATTGCAGTTTTTTTAAATATATAAGTATACGTACACTCATCAGTCAGTCAAGCTTTATAATAATCAAGTATTATTTAATAATAGAACTTTAGTAATTAGAAATAAACTTGATAACCATGTCTGAATGCATAGTAGTCATTTTAACTGAACATTTTAACTGGACTGGTGCTGGTGCTTTTTTTGGTCATTCAGTATTTCTGTAAAAACAAAAATGAGGGAAAAAAATGACAAAAATACAGATAAGATAAAACGCACTAAAGATTACTAAGGATTAATGAGCTGATGGATTCATGAATATTAATCAGGTTTTGTGCGTTCGATCGAACGGATTTGCTGATATCAAAACAGGGACGATAATAGATGAGCACCAGCCAATGGGATTGCCATTTGCGCATTAGCTCCGCCCACTTCCACAAAACCCGGCAGTTCTTAAAAGCTGAAGAATTCCAAAAGAACACCATTATTTTGACAAGAAAATACAACAAAGAATATTGTTTACATATCGTCAATTCTCTCTTTCTCTCTTTCTCTGCATGTGTGTGAAAATGTGACTAAAGTTTATGGTACATCAAATACAGGTGCGTTGCACATTCATTCAGATGAGCTGAGAAATATCACAGATCACTTTATGGAGGGTGAAACTCTGAAGCGTTCAGTCAGAGTGTTCGGCGAGCAAAAATATATACGTGCTCAACTTATACTTAGCCTCCAACTCACACACTGGCGAGTAAAATCAGAGAATTTGCAATATGCAAGTGATTTATTTGAAATGTAGAGGGTTGCGCAGATAGACAGACACAACACAGCTTCAGCAGGACTCAGCAGTGAAGATAGCTTGATGAGACTCGGCCAGTTTGAGACTCGATGGACGTGTCACTTGTCCTGTAAGGCCAAATATGTCAATAGGGTGAAGGCATTTCCCTGGCTAACAACCAGAGGGTTGACCTGGAAGCATTACTTAGTTACAATAAGTTAAAAAAAAATCCCATTGCTTTTTATGAATGTTCAATTTTTGAATTTCAGCTATTTTTGTAAATAAAAAAAAAACTAATATGTTATTTGTTGTTATAAATAATTTTATTGCATGTGTTTTTAAGTTATTTCAATAATTATTTATATACATTTACAATACATCCTGTATTGGATGCTCCATTTGCAACCAGCTTTTTCGTCAAAAATGACAGCCTTAAGAAAAAACCATGAGATGTGTTTAACCCACTGTATTACCATTCAATAAATCCAGGAAACATTCATGTACAATATTAATGCAACAACTATCATGACTCATTGTTTTGCTTGTGAATAATTCATACAAATTAAAACTTCATTTTGTTAAACCCAAGGTGACTGAACAGAAATACCAGCACTGCAAGAGCACTTTTATGCTGATAAAACACAGAGACGTGATGGCAGAAAAGTTCTTCACATTAAAATACTATCAGACAGGAATATGAGCACATTGCCACAGAGATCGGAGAGCAGAATGCATTCACTCCGCACGGCATCTGCTGAGCAACAGCGTCCTTACAGCAGATTACACGAGGAAACTCATAGACCACCTGGGGCCCAGAGCATGCTGGGTCTCGTTCAAGCTAATATCATTAGTGTATGAGTCAGACCGCACTGGGTGCATGTTTCTATGGTAACTGGCCTGGGCAGCACTAACCCCCACGTTCACCTTCACACAGCGAGTGAGAGTTTTCAGTGCTATAATGAGGAAACGAAATGTCTTAAGATAATTAAACTGTGGCAGCTGTGTTGCATCACTGTTTATATACAACAGCTTGAAAGCTGCAGCTATAATTAAAAAAAAAATGTAACTTCAAAATATTGCCTTCTGTCGATTGGTAAGTAGTATTATAATGAGACAATTATCCTTTTAGTGCAAATATCAGCTAGTCATGAAACATGAGTATATCCTGCAGTTTGACATGTACTCACTGTGGCATGGGAGATGGTGAGAATGCCGTTTTTCACTGAGCACTTCCTCCTCTGCCACACTTTGCGGATCCTGAGAAAAAAAAATGATTACATCCTTCCTTGGCATCTCTAAGAATTGGAAAAAAAGCAAATGAATTCAAATTCCGTTTTGTCTCATGCAGTCTCCACCAGCACACGATCCTTCAGAAATCATTAATATGCTGATTCTCAAGACACATCTCATATTTGTACCAATGTTGAAAACATCATTAATGTAAAACTGTTAAAGCAGTGTGTTTTGTAACATTATCTGTCACCATTATTCAATTTGGTGTGTCCTTCCTGGATAAAAATATTAATTTCATAATGGACCAGACTGGGGAAAAAAATAATATAGAATAGTTGTACGTTAGATAACATCCTTTCTAACGAATGAACATAAATTTATTTAAATAACTATTTAAACATAACATTTGTGCCCCTGTTTCTTTAAAAACTTATTTAAGGAGAGTGCCAATGTTGCATCTATGGAAAAGTGTCTTGGTACCTGATGTTTGTACTGTATTTATTTGAACGGCTTGACACTATAAAGCCTGAGAAAGCAGTGCTCAGAAGCAATGTGCTAATGTTGAATCGATTCATTACAGTGTAGCCAATTCCATTAGGCACGATTAAGAGACAATTAAGTGGCACTACACAGAATATTTAAAAACAACAACAACATCAGACTACATTTCTGTCAAACTGTGAGCTCACCCATCACTCTTCTTAAACAGATAGCCCTTCTTCTCACTGCCAAACACCTTATTGCCCTGTAGCTGGTGCATACTGTAACCGCTCTGCTTGCTCTGAGAATCCTGCACGCCATCAAGAAACAAAAAAAAGCCATAATCGAATAAATAAAAAGTATGACATGATTATAGTTCGAGTGAAAACGTTTATTTCTTGAAGAAGAAAAAAATAGAGCGATCAAAAGTCTGAAACTACATTAAAAGTCTGGGATTTTTTTTTTCTTTTTTTTTTCATTAAAACTGAAAAGAACATTTTTTAATTTTGATGTAAAATGAAGGGGAAAATATAATGATTATCTAATTCTACATTATTAAATATAAAAAATGCAAAAACTAAAGGTTAAATTAAAAGCTTTTATAGCAGCGCTTTCAGACTTTCGAACACACATTATATCAAGAATAAAATCAAAAGGGAAAAAAGCAGTCTGGCAACATTAGATGTTAGTTTAATAAACTTACTCTCCTAGACTTCAGTTGGAAAGCAGTGAAAGAGAAAGAGGAATCAGAAATGCAGATGTCAGATTGTTATTATTGCAGTGTGCATAGAATAAAAATCAGAGCGAACCTTACATTATACAATATTCACAGCAGCGTTCGAGGATAATACAACGCAGAACATTGTTATTCAATTGAGTCCAGAGACGTCCGGTTCAAATGGACATCAACTCCAAACAAAACACATAAAAGATCAAACGCTGGGCTCTACAAAAGAGCTTGTGTTGTCACTGCCTGACCCTCGTGTCCATGTTTCCTCTCTCTCAGGAGAACCAACGTGTGCGCTTGCACACAAACACTGAAAACCTCCTTCACATGTCTCACAGAGGTGGCAAATGTCATGACATACTGGACATGAAAAGCAAATTCACATCCGGACTCATACCTTTAATGTCGAGTACACCATGTAAATCCAGTTCTACACAATGTTTCTGAAAGGAATTGGTACTATTCTGATAAATTACTCTGTGATCAGTAAATCAAAGACAAAAAGCATTTTGGATTAAAGGCAGAGGGTATATCCTCCGGTGATGTACCTACCTCTTTCTGGTCCAGTTGTAAAGACGATTTAATGAGGTCTCTTAGAGCTGTGAGCTGTTTTTTCTCTTCGTCCTGGGTCTGTTTTATCTGACAATACAAATGTAATGTGTTAAAATATAGGGCGAAATAAGCAATAAAACAAACATCTCATTTTAAGATGTTTCATAACAGTAAATGTTCTCTTGAGGAGGCATTGCTAGTGAACATTAAACATTTCGAAGGAACAGTTTGATTTGAGCTAAACATTTTCTGTCTGAATATGAGACAATATTTTACTCTCAGAGGCTCATATTAATAATGCTTGTCTCAAGAAAACATATTCAATATGATCCTAATGTTCTCACACGTAGAGCTGTATAATAACTGAACTAACAACATATGAACAGAAAACAGCAAAAACAATAATTATAAATTGAAAGGTTAACTAACATTATAGAGATCAGCTGCTAATTTCTCTATATACTGCTTCAACTTGTCAGCGGTTTTCAAGCCATCCTGGAAAAAACTAAGAGAAAACACAAGAAGAGCAAACGTGAGGCTGTATTTTTTCAACACTACATCAAATAATATTCAAAAGGTTTTTTTTTTTTTGCTTTTTTGTGAAAACAGAGATTTTTTTTTTTCATGAATCTTTGATGAATGGAAAGTTCAAAAGAACAGCATTTATTTAAAATAGAAGACTTTTATAACATTATAAATGGCTTCACTGTCATTTTGAGCTTTTTTCCTTGCCGTATAAAAGTATTAATTATATACATATATATATATATATATATAAAATTTATCACTGACCTTGAAACTTTGAACGTAGTGTTCATTTAATAACTGTGTACAATTTCAAACTCTTCAAAAGGTACTATATCTCCACTTCACACCATTAATACGGACATCTTAACTAATCTAGGAGACAATTCTTAGGAATTACAGTAACAGTGCACATCTAATACGAGGAAACAGGATTCTGGGACACTCACTTGCACTGTGCATGATAATACTTGATGAGATTCTGGAGGAGATCCACTCCCTTCTTGGTCTTAATCTCGTTCACTTTGATCAGGTACTGTTGGGAACCATGGACAATAAAGCACAGAGACACTGGTGTGTTAACAGGAAAATACACCAACACTGCACACTTCTAAACACACACGCATGCTTTGAAGTGGTTAAAGTGGCTCAGCAATAGGAATTGTGTTTAAATGCCCCACCCTACCACATCTGGTATAAAACAGATATATAAAACAGAGGGTACCACTTTAGCCTGCCTCAGCTGTTATTTTAATTTTCACATCATCCTTGATTCTGATTGGCTCTGAGGAGTGCAATATTCTAGTGACATCAGAACTCCAATGGTTTTACTGTTTGTATCACTCTGCTTGCAGTTAGTAATATTATTATTAGCAGTAGTATTTGTATTAGTATTATTAGTATTGCAGTTAGTTGTATTATACGTTTATCTGTCTATTGTTTTGATCATGAAATCCAATTCTATTAAAATCTGTTTTATTTATTAATTGAGCCTTGGAACTGTTTTTGTTTAATTTGATGATTAAATGTTTTGCACTTCATATTTAAGCATTAAATTGTTGCTTATCATTTTTTGTTTGGATCTTAAAATTCAATTCTCTACTCCAGACCTGATCACCAGATAAATTAATCTTAGATATATATATATATGTGCGTGTGTGTGTGTGTGTTTGTGTGTCTGTGTATACAATATGTATAAAAACAACATTAAAACAATAAAATTATTTAAAATTATTATTAAATAAACAATAAAATTATGTTTAAACATAAAGCTGATCTGATATCCTGGTATGTCTATACTCAAGCATATTCTGCACCTGAATCCAAATCCAAATCCAAAGCCCACTGTTGCTAGACTCATGAATATTAATCAGGTTATGTGAATGGATGGTTCAGCATTGTTACCTAGCAACGTCAGAATGGCCTAATTAATATTCATGAGCTAAGACACTGCCAAGCCATGAAGTCTCAAGCAGCCGCTTCAAAGCTTGCGCCAGAGCTGCTGAGTGAAACACGAATGCATCTGAAAATCTCTTGGCCTTTCACAATACCTCAAGTCAGAGAAGACGTCACGGCAGAATAGAGCAAGAAACAAAACTACCATCAAGCTAACTTCTCTTGGTGAAACAAGAAGTAAAGAGACAGAAAGTTTCCATTTTCAGAAGCCCACACACCTCACACATCTGCAGTTGAAAGATCCTGCGTTCCTTCTCCATCTCCTCTGCGATCTCTGCGCCGGTGATCTCTGTACGGATCATGCCGTGCTGCTTGGCATGTTCCCTCTTCTCCTTCTCAATCTTTGTGCTACAACAAGAAGGCAAGAAACAGAAGATGACTATGATGATGATGATATATTTTTGTTTGAGCATAGCCATAAAACAGCTGTTTATCAAAAAATTACATTAAACAACATTTTATATACATGACAAAAGAACATAAACACACAATAATGCTACTTACAACTTGGTCTCATAGTCTTTCCAGGCCTTGTCGAAAGGCTTTTTGAGATCCTGTGTTGGGGAAATAGTGCAGGAAGCTATTAGGTTTACTGTGCAGAGTTATAGACCATTTTTCACAGTTATTAAACTGAACACATTATTATACAATATAAAGCGCCAAAGAAATCAAGAGATTTGATCACTACTTTGAAACTCACTGCGCTGATGTACAGTAGTGACTGATATGGACTGTGGTAATGCAATTGCTTTATCAGATTTTCCCACTCTCAGGAACCTATTCTCTGGAGTTAATGACGTTATTCACTTTGCTATTGCCCAAATGTTCATCTGCTCAAATAATAATTGATCATGAAACATACGCTGATGTTTTGGAGTGTGTTACTTTACCTGAGGTGTATCAGCTTGCTGGCTCCTTAGAAAGGGCATGAGCATAAATTTGCTTAAAGCATGAATATATTCATACTGCTGAAGCAGAATCCACAAGCTCACAGCAGTTTTTGCTTCTGAATACATATAAATCAGAGCGTGAAAAGATGTGACAGGTCTCCCTCGGTGCTGTTCTACACTTTTATGTAGTTTTTCATTCCTATTTTTAAGAGTTCCCATTTATTATGTTGTTTTGCATATCAAATAAAGCTTGAAGCTGAAGTAGGAATGCACACAAAATTTGGATTTAAAAACAATTATATATATATATATATATATATATATATATATATATATATATATACAGTACAGACCAAAAGTTTGGAAACATTACTATTTTTAATGTTTTTGAAAGAAGTTTCTTCTGTTCATCAAGCCTGCATTTATTTGATCAATAATACAGAAAAAACAGTAATATTGTGAAATATTATTACAACTTAAAATAATAGTTTTCTATTTGAATACACTTTAACAAAATAATTTATTCCTGTGATGCAAAGCTGAATTTTCAGCATCATTACTCCAGCCTTCAGTGTCACATGTAACATCCAGTCTATCACATGATCATTTAGAAATCATTCTAATATTCTGATTTATTATGAGTGTTGGAAACAGTTCTGCTGTCTAATATATTTGATGAATAAAAGGTTAAAAAGAACTGAATTTATTCAAAATAAAAAAAAAATTCTAATAATATATTTTCTTTACTATCACTTTTTATAAATTTAGCACATCCTTGCTGAATAAAAGTATTGATTTTATTTAAAAAAAAGAAAGAAAAAGAAATTACTGACCCCAAATTACTGACCAGTAGTGTATTTTGTTATTACAAAATATTTATATTTTAAAAACATAGCTTCTTTTTTTTTTTTTTTTTACTTTTTATTCATCAAAGTATCCTAAAAAAGTATCACATGTTCTGAAAAAATATTAAGCAGCAGAACTGTTTCCAACTTTGATAATGAATCATCATATTAGAATGATTTCTAAAGGATCATGCGATAATGATCCTAAAAATTCAGCTTTGCATCACAGAAATAAATAATAATTTACAGTATAATAAATTTAAAAACAATTATTTTAAGTTGTAATAATATTTCACAATATTACATTTTTTCTGTATTTTTGATCAAATAAATGCAGGCTTGATGAGCAGAAGAAACTTCTTTCAAAAACATTAAAAATAGTAATGACACACCTTCTCATTCAAAGAGTCTTCTTTATTTCATGACTATGAAAATTGTAGAGTGACACTGAAGGCATCAAGGGCTATTTGACCCAGAAGGAGAGTGATGGGGTGCTGCGCCAGATGACCTGGCCTCCACAGTCACCGGACCTGAACCCAATCGAGATGGTTTAGGGGTGAGCTGGACCGTAGACAGAAGGCAAAAGGGCCAACAACTGCTAAGCATCTCTCGGGGAACTCCTTCAAGACTGTTGGAAGACCATTTCAGGTGACTACCTCTTGAAGCTCATCAAGAGAATGCCAAGAGTGTGCAAAGCAGTAATCAAAGCAAAAGGTGGCTACTTTGAAGAACCTACAATATGACATATTTTCAGTTGTTTCACACTTTTTTGTTATGTATATAAATCCACATGTGTTAATTCATAGTTTTGATGCCTTCAGTGTGAATCTACAATTTTCATAGTCATGAAAATAAAGAAAACTCTTTGAATGAGAAGGTGTGTCCAAACTATGTATATGTGTATATATATATATATATATATATATATATATATATATATATGTATACACATATATATATATATATATGTATATGTATATGTATATATATATATATATATATATATATACACACACACACACACACACATATCATTCAGTATATCCACTATACTGTGCTCTCCAGTAATTCTAATGCAACTGAATAAAAAAGCTGTCTTGTGTTTTGGTGTTTTGTCTTGATTTCTTAATAGAATTTAAGAGTCTCTGAGTGAGTCCTGGTTACACATAAAGGAGCACTGGAGTAGGTGCTTTTAATGGTTTATAAGGCATCTGTTCCAGTGCAGGAAAGATTTTAGAAAGAGCTGATAATGTTCTCCAGGGATGGCACTTATGCCCTTCAACTGCCTCTGCCTCTTGTCAATAAAGGCTTTAGAGAACGCTTTCGTTTCCGCTGAGTAAGAGGGGGAAAGAAAGAGAGAGACAAAGTATGAGCGAGATAAGAGAGTGAGAGAAAAAGAATGGGGGCTGGTAGGTATGTATCCTAGGTCTACTGAGCAAAAAAAGTGAAGCCTCATCACTTCCACTCAGCTGAAATTCAGCTGATGCTGCAGAGGCTCTTAGCCTGGGTCATGCTAATGTGAAAACAATCAGACAGCCTTTCCAAAACCGCTCAGTGTGAGACGGCCCTAGACTTAGTGTAAGTCATTTTCACAATCACTACATGTTTGCCTTCAAGCCTGAGACATCAACAAGCAGCTGACAGGAGTGGTCAGTCTGACGCCTGAGCTCTTTACCCAGGTCAACCAGTAAACATTCCAAACCGACTGAGTCAAAGGGCCTTAAACACTCCCACACACTTTACTAGCGCTAAAAGTGGCCATTCCTTCAGCACTGTTTCATAGAGGACAGTGGCGTGAAGAACCCTGTAATTTAACTCCAACCAGATTTACAGAGTGCGTTTTTTGGTTCAAAGGGATTCATTTAAGGCGGGTATGGAGCAGTAAATCAGAGGGGGCCTTTCCAATTAGTTTAGTCCAGAGACAGCAATGTAAATCTTACCCCCTTCACTCCCTTTAGATCTCCTTTGAGCAGAGAGTCCAGGGTGAAGATGACATTGTGGCTGAGACTCTGGAGCTGAGGAGAAGAATCAGACGAGAAATCATACAGCTTGTGATCAGAAAACTTTACAATAAATAAAATAAATAATAAAAATGTTAAAAAATAATAAAATATAATAAAATAAAATATGAAGACTAAGAAAATAAGATAGGAATAAAAAAATAAAAAAAAATTCCACTTTCCCTTTACCAGGTTCTTGAGGAGAGCGGCCAGTTCCTTGATAAGGCCAGAGAACTTGATGAAGGCTGTTCCCAGATCAGAGTTATCTCGGCTGATGAAGTTACTGCCAAACTTGTCCAGTGCCTGTCCGTAAATCTCTTCATTCTGCACATGCTCTGTAGAGAACAAGAACAAGCCATCCATGTTATTTTAGCATTGGAATCTATTTTATTTAAAGATGAAGTGTGTAATTTCTGTACCACTAGAATTACCAACGGAATTGCAAAATAAAAACTATAACACAATAATGTTTTCAAACACATTGCCTGAACACTCCATCAATCCCACAGCAGATATTTTAACAGTGTCCTTACTACCTTTCTGGGCCTTGAACATGGTAGTGGTGTTGCTGTCTATGGAGGGTCAGAGAGCTCTCGGATTTCATCAAAAATATCTTAATTTAAGTTATGAAGATGAACAAAGGTCTTATGCGTTTTGGAATAACATGAGGGTGAGAAATTAATGACAGAATTTACATTTTTGGGTGAGCTAACCCTTAAACTGGTGTGTGTGAATTGAGGCGGCGCTGCGCAGATCAATCGCTGTATGACATCAAAGTACCGCAAGAGTGATTCAAAAGCTTACGGAGCTATTTGCTCTCTAATCGCTCTCATGGTACACTGATGTCATACAGCAATCGGTCTACTCTGCACCGCTTCAAGTTGAACACACCTATTTAAATATCATAATGTGAAGGAAGAAAAGAGAATTCCACAATTCCCTGTACATTTGTCAACTAGGACAGGTTCTGTGTAAATCTCAGCCCACAGGATGTAAACTAAACCAATAATAGCCCTTCCAATACAAACATGCACCTCACTGGGCACAGACAGAGAGTGATCAAGATCATCATGACCCACAGGAAAATAATGTAGGTTCCCATTAACAATTTGTCCATACCAAAAAAAAACCCAGAAACAGTCTTTTGTTTGATAAAGAACATGAAAAGAAGTTCTAACGATAGCATCTTTAAAGCTGTAGAAGTTTAGGCTCTCCATATATAAGGAAGCAGTATTGACAACACCAGCATCTGGGACTGATTCATCATCTTCCCATAGTTCCACACTGGGACCCCAACCCATGACAGAGTGACATTATTAGGTCATTTGTGTTGTTGGGTGGAGATAAGACATCTGGTTCCCCTGAAGTAGGGGACTGTCACTTTCTTTAAACGAGCTGGGAAGGTTTGCTGCAGCTTTTTTTGGATTCAGAGGAACCTAAGGGAACCTTAGAGGTGCTCATTTAAATTAATGTGTAAACTCTCCACAAACAACAAACAAACAAATAAACAAAAATTTTTAATCGGTTTGTCCTAGCTAAAGGGACCCTATACAAGGATCCTAAGGGGATGGTCTGAAATTAATCATAAAGAGGGTGAGATGAGTCAGATATAATGTCATGCACTTTCTTTATCACCTGAATGTCAAACAAATCTGACAACCCAGGCAATTTCACGCCCAGTACTTTACTGCAGTTATTTACAACCTTTGATAGACACTCCTTTAGTTTGACCTTTAAAGAGGCAAACCAACAAATCAATGAAAAAGTTCAAATTGATTCAACATATGCCTTATAAAAAGCAGTCATCACTGTCTTATCAATTATAAATTTAGCTAATTTCCGCAGACAATAAAGACAATAAAATACAATTATTATTATATTATTTTGATTTATATAGAACCTTTTATATATACATTACACAAAATAAACACTACTACTATTTATTATTAATATGAATTTCATTTATAGATTGTATTCAAATTTCATAAATTATAAATATAAATTATAAAATATATTACTACTACAAATATATTTGTTATTATTATTTGCATAGCATCTTGCATTAATTACATACAAACAGTTTTACATTAAGTAAACATTAATTACAGTTACATACATTAAATACTAATACTAATATAAGCCACTAGATAAAAAAATTATCAAATCATTGCAAACATAAATTTTGTTAACTGTTGAGATTTTTGAAGATAAGTAGATTGTGCATGTCACAGACAGATTAAAAGATCGCAGACAGATCTAAACAAGACTGTAAGCAAAGTGACATAAGCAGACCTCTGCAATTCAACAGAGAATAAAAGCCCCATGCCAAGTGTCAAGAGCTCAGGTATTAATCATCAGGAGCCGATTAGAGTGCTTACTATACTGTCACATCTGATTAAACAGGATTGTGACTCAGAGGCCACCTGCAATGCACACAGCAGAGAGTCGATAACACAGCAGGAGCCGGTTTACATCCTCAGCCTGCCGCCCACAGTAACACCCTGCATTTAAAGAGTTAGTTCACCTGAGAATGGAAATTCGTCCATCTTCTACTCACCCTCGAAGCATTCTAGGTTTATGTGACTTTCTTCTTTCAGAATAATCCAATCGGACTTATATTAAAAATTGTGTTTCCTCTTCCAAGCCTTTCAATGGGGGTAAGCAGGTGTTTGTTGTCAACAGTTCAGAAGAAAGAAAAAAAAAAGAAAGTCACATACACCTAGGATGCTTCGAAGGTGAGTAGAAGATGGATGAATTTTCATTCTCGGGTGAACTAACCCTTTAATAGCATAACATGAGATGCTCCACACTTCAGGAAGACAAGTGAGCAGAGTGATGTGCATCATGAGCTGCAACATTCAGCTGGAGCTGGAGTGATTTCATTCACAAACCGAAAAGGTGACAATCTGCTGGCATTTGCTGAATCATGATTGTGATGTCTCTGCATTGCTGAAGAGGTGCAGAGGCCGAGTGCTCTCTAAGGGATACTGAGGTCAGAGAGAGGTCAGCCAATCAATCTGATCAAGCACCTCAGCTCACAAGAGGAAGTCTTACATATCACATCACTTAAAACCACCACATGGAGATCTGATGCTCTGTCACCTTCTTTAAATGACCAGCTGGACCCAGAGGAACAACCTAAGGGAATCTCGAAGCATTAATAAAAGTCCTCCCTGCAAACCATTAATGAACCAAAAGAAGTGTTTCTTTTTTCTGACCAGTTTTAAATCTCTCCCAAATGCATGAACTTCCACTCAAAAGATTTGACAGACATACATATTTTGTATTACTTAAAATAATGCAAAAGCAAGTACAACTGTTGTGTAAAACAGTGCTCCTTCTTAAGTTTTTTTTTTTTTGATGTCAAATCGATTAATCACAATTAATCACATCCAAAATAAAAGTTTGTGTTTACATTGTGTATTACGTATATGTATATATAAACATACACACATACATGTACATTTAAGAAATATATGTGATATACATGTATGTGTGTGTATTTATATATACACAAACTTTTATTTTGGTTGCAATTAATCGCGATTAATAAATTTGACAGCATTATTTAGATTTTTAATTTTGAAATATATTGTGAAGCACTTTGAGACTTTGAGCTTCATTTTTATTATGAAAGGTGTTATAATAATACAATCATTATTAATAATCCTATTTTACTATTATTATTATTATTATCAGTTGTAGTAGTAGTAGTATTGCTGCTATTAATGATAATAATAATATTATCATTAATAGCAGCAATACTACTACTACAACTGATAATAATAATCATCGTAATCATAATTTCTGGAATTTCTTATAAATTTCTTGACTGGAAGCCCTGTATAATTAGGCTGTTTTCGATCCCATCAAATGCAGTTCTTAATAACCCTGTGATTTTAATAAACTCATAACAAGCTAACTGATCAAACAGCACAAGAGCCAAAGACATCTTCGCAACACATGCATATAACGAAACGAGCTGCAAATCATCACAACACATACATATAACGAAACGAGCTGCAAATCATCACAACACATGCAAATTGCAGAGCGTTTCGTTATATGCATGTGTTGTGATGATTTGCAACACTTGTGTTGTCAAACTGATGAAGACGTTTTCTTCATTTGCTGGTGTTTTTTTCAATTTGCATGTGTTTTCTTAAGTTGCAGCGTGTTGAGCTCTCTCGGCCACCGTACTTTTTATACTTTTATAGTCTAGTCGTCCATTGTGATTTATCTCTAGGTCACACAGCAGCAGAACTCATTCATCTGTCCTGTTTTTGAGTCCTAAATATACTTTCATCCACACACTGTTTGGTACTCAGTCTCCAGCCCTGATCCCAACTTTGCAAATGTCAATGTCTTTGTCAATTTTCGATCCACAAGAGATGACTGTAAATATTAGGCATTATGAGACCTTTATTAAACAGGCACCGATATTTGGCATCCGGACTGTGTGCTTGGCCAATAGGAGAGAAATGACATTGAAGAGTTACAAGCTGACTGCCCTACAAGGGCAAAGAAGGGACTGGATGAGCCAAAAACCACTCATGAGATGGTCTGGAGGATTTCCTGACCTTTCATGCTGATTTACCCTTGAGGGCATGTAAGCATTCGAGTTTCCCTAGAAGGAATGGGGGAAGAGACGGTAGCAAAGGAGCCTGGGAAAAGCAAGCAGTATGACTCTCTTCAGGATTGTCAGTTAGAATGGCACTTCACCAGGTATTTGTCAATTAAACAAGTTGAAAGTCACTTTGACCTTTTTTACAGCTATGCATCGTATCGAAGAGTAACTTTCTCTGAAAATTTTGAATCATATTTGAATATTTCCAGAAGTACTGTTGAAGAGCTGGGTCAAAACTCACCTTGACCCGAGTTGTAGATTGCTTTGACGGATTTCTTGACCTTTTGTAAAGCTGTTCGGTCCTGGTCCAAAGCCTGGAGAGGCAGACAAAAAGAGAAGAGGATGGTTATAAAACAGCTAAAAAAGGTCTGTGATTCATTTATGATTAATTATCGTAGAATTCCAGAAGAACTGCATCACTGGCCACACCTCGAGGGGCAAATCCAAACACTGGGAATCTGGAGGCATTTCCAATGCTCATATGGGCCAACAGGTGGAGAAAATATCAGATATATTCCCTGGAAGACCAAAATTACGACTAGAAAAGCAGCTTTTGAACTTTGTGAACTGCAATATTTATATATTTATTACAAGCAAGTCTGCCGACTAATAAATGAAATCAAAATTGGGCAAGATCTCCTCAGAAAAGACAGAAACTTAACATACTAGTGACAGACCCTTGACACACAGTTTCCTAGCAACCGCGGCAGCACGAGGAAGGGGAGAACCCCTCGACCCCGCTTCACGGTCTTTAGGTGGATATCATTTTAAAAATCAAAACCGCTGTGAAACTGAAAGCGTGGCAAACAGAACATGCTCCTGAGGGTCTCAGCTCATGGAAATCTCTTCAAATATTCTGATGAATGACAGTAAACAACAGGGTGTCAACGAATCCTGTTTCCTCCGAGCAGCCCACTGATCTTTAAAAGAAAGAAACCTTGTATGAATAGCTAGGAAACATGTAAACTCTTTGCTTTACTCGTATACACGCTTTGAACGTGTGTCCTGGCTGATGCCCTCCTCCCTCCTTGATTCTATCAGATGTGTGTTTCTCAGGATGAAAGGGAAATTATGCAAGTGTATAGGCAATATAATATAGGCAAGCTGCCTCAGAACAAAAAAAAAGAAGAAGTATTTTGTGAATTGAATTTGTAATGCATCACAATGCATTCATGTGCTCTGTTTCAGCTGGTGGCTAACAGATGTGTGTCCTAACAGCCACAGCTGTTACACACCCAAACGTACCCAAAAATAATCTGTGCTGTCTTTAAAGAAGCCCTTCAATGGTGATTAATGTGAAAGACAGAGCTTAAGGCCACAATTTGAAAGCAAATCCCTCAACATTCACAACAGCTCTCTGAAAATAAAAAGTACAGGGGACATTTCAAAGCCCTTGGTGAAGATTTATACATATCAACTACTAAATGAATGAATTTACATGCTTTATCATGAATTGTCAAGTTATTATAATAATCAGTAATACATGTACGCTACTATTAATTGGAATCAGTAAGATCTGAAAAAATTAAATGAATACTACTATTTAGCAAGGACATATAAAATTGATCCATTTTAGAATTTTCTATTTCAAATAAACGTTTCAAGTTTTGTTTTTTTATTTTTCTAAATGTACTTTCTATTAATCAAAAAAAAAAAAAAAAAAAATTCAACACTGATAATAATAGGCCATGTTTTCTTGAGCAGCAAATCAGCATATTAAAATGATTTCAGAAGGATCATTTAAAATACATTACAAAATAAAATTTTACATTTTAATGCAAAATTAAATTTAAGACCTTAATACAGATTATGCGTCAATAGCCTTGTGGGCATCGCACAGACATACAGCACTTTTGCACTACGGGTGTCCCAAGTTCAAATCCCCCCGTCTCTCCCCCACTTCACTTCCTGTCTCCTCCACACTGCCCTATCCTAATAAAGTCTAAAACACCAAAAATAAATCTTACAGATTAAACTAGTGAATACACTTTAATACTTTAGCTTTGGTTTAAGTTAATATTGTTTGTTTTTGTTTGAAATCAAATGATAATTATCAGACCCTGCAGCAGCAAAACCATAACAAACCCCCTGCTGAAGAATCATATTTCTCATTTGCTCCGCCATTGAGATGTAATGTTAGCTAAATCTAATCAGTCACAAATCCATCCATTTTAAATATGAAAAAGGGACATAAAATGTGAATGACACGAACAGCAGTTTCTATACTGATTGGGACTGGGTTACCAGCAAAACCCTGACAGGAAACATGTCATTTCTAATCCAGTCTGTAGACTGATGTCCTGCTATATGTTTAAAGATGAGTTATGTTTCTATAAACCACTCAATGTGTTCATGTACCTCCTCCTACAATGAACACAAGGCATGCTGAGGCAGAGGAATAATGAGCATTTGCACAGCTGTGGCACACTGATCAAGAACCTGTGGTGATGAAAGTAGTAGTTCTGAGTCACTCATGTGATAAATGATTTCCCTCTGTGGCTATTCTCTCATTTTCTTGCAGCTATGTTTGGACATCGGTACACCAAAATTGGACTGCCCACTGAGGTCCGGGGAGAGACAGACTCGTCAGGTCGAGACTCTTCAGAGCTTTTTTTTTAAACCCCGGTCATTTCCCTTGTTATTTCATTGTTATGAGCTACAACATCCTGTAGCTATATACCAGGATTTAAAGGAACATTGGGAAATGTAAAAGTTGCAACTGGAAACGAGAACTTACAAATGGTTACATCCATCGTTTGTAAAAGTGAACAGAAAATCATTTTTAGTAATCCACTTAGCAGGCAGCACCGCAAACAAACATTTAAAGGGCAACTATCATTCTTCAAAATTAAAGTAAAACTATTGAATGAAACTAGAATATATATAATGCTGCTAAATTTCGTCCAGTGATCTAAAGAACAAAAAAAAAAAAACAACTGTAAAAGTTTGATGTCTATATTTTTTTCATCTTTGAAAGAATTCTCTTTTGCTCACCAAGGATGCATTTATTTAAACAAAAATACAGTAAAAACTGTAACATTGTGAACTATTACTATAACTGAAAATATCTATTTTTTATTTTAATATTTTAAAATATCATTTATTTCTGTTATGGCAAAGCTTAAATTTTAGCAGTCATTTCTCCAGTCTTCAGTGTCACATGATCCTTCAGAAGTCATTCTTATTAGTAAACATTTTTTATTAGTATCAAAGTTGAAAATGGTTGTGCTGTTTAAAATTTTTTGTGGAAACCAGGATACATTTTTTATAGGATTACATATGAATAGAACAGAAAGAAGTAATTAATTTCAGCCACAATTTCAGTGTAGTGATCGACCGATATATTGCCAAGGCAGATATATCGGCCAATATTTGGCATTTTTCAAATATCCGCATCGGCCGATAAGTTTTTCTGCTTGGCCGATGTGCTCTTTTATTTTGACGGCGTGGCAGACTTTTTATTTTGATGGCACTGAAAAAGTGCTCACAGCTCACATTCTCCCTCTTGTTCACTGTTAACAGTTCTGTCTAATACGGATAGCAGTCTGTATAACAATCAGATAGAACGGTTAAACAAAGGAATGAATGTATTAAAAAGTATCATAACGATTGCTTTTATATTAGTATTTATTATTAGTTTGCCATCAGCATTAAGTAAATACACATTTATTTAATTTAAACAAATCTTTAGATGACTAATGAACATTTAATTTCACAAACCTTGCAAACTCAGTCGAATCCAGCTTTGAGATCTTGTGAAGTGTGTATGTGTATCCAGTATGATCGCATGTTCTCTGTGTGATGGTCGGTCTGTGTGAATTGAATGCTTTAAACTTTAAATACGTGATTTCAAATTATGCTGCGCTTTATGCATTTGCCCACTGTCATATTCATGTCATTTTCACTGTGAGCTGTATGTAAAATTAATGTTACCTTGGCTTTATTTAAAAATATGATTCCCAAAGCACACAAAGTTCCCAGAATACTGAGTGCCCTGTTGGTTATAGTGTTTACTTCCTTTTTATTCTATTTTTATAGAATATTTATTTATTTGTGAAAAAAATAATTTGTCATCTATTGTTTAAGTATGTTTATTTTACACATTTTTTTTTAATCCATTGTTAATGATTTCAAATTTCCTAAATATTAGTAATTCTAATTTTAAAAATTATATTGGCTTTATATTGGCTATATATAAAGCTTTCCAAGATATCGGCATCAGCTGAAAAAAAATTACATAAATACCGGTCGACCACTATTTCAGATTCTTTTTGTAGGGGGCAGAACGTTTTAGATCCTAGAGAGCATTTGATTGGACAGAATGATTGAAAAGAAGATGAAGTGCAGGGTGATGTAATGAGGACTGTAAGTTTTGAATGTTTGAAAATAAAAAAAAATATTGGTGCATGGTAGTCTCAGCCTCTGACATCTCACACACAAACCGTTGGCTGAACTTCTGATGCATACGGCACACAAAGCTGGAAAAACTTCAGGAGTTTCAAAGTCGTCATCGGATTGGTTGAATTATACAGGATTTCCAGGAGATGTGCGTGACTCGTTCTTTAACGTTCCACCTGGAAACAAAAAAGCTGTGATGCCTCATGGAAGACAACTGTGACAATGGGCAACAACTATCAGGATCAACTAAATTCTGGATTTTCAAACGTATGTGAAATATTTCAATTTTACTGCAAAGTATAAAAAATATAAAGTATATAAAATATGTCCAAAAGTTTTACACACCGGTCTGTTATTGTGGGGACATTTCCACGCCCCTTAACATGACACGGCACAAAACTAAACATGATTGGTTGCTTAACCTACCCATATGGTCTCTTGTCCGGGCCTTGGCCATTCAAAGCGACCAAGGTTCCCAGAATACTGGGATTCTTGGCCGCTTTGAATACTTCTGCCGTAAGAAAGTCAAAAAACTTATATTTTTATTCGGGACTTTAAAAAGAACAGAATAGCAATTATTTGACAAAAATAAGATTGCAACATAAATGTCTTTACTGTGATTTTTCATCCTTGCTGAATAAAATTATTAATTTCTTCCAAAAACAATTGCACTGATCCACGACATTTGAACGGTAGTATATACTAATTCAGTTACCCTGTAAGCGTGAAATATCAGTCTTCAGATGTATGACCAAGAGGGTAATATCATTACACAGCTAATTATAACAACCTAACCACATCCTCAAATGGTCTTGTAGGCTATTAGGCATGACCACACTGAACAGAACAGTGAATGTGCGCACTGCAGAAATGATAAAGCTCAGATCATAAATCTCCATTATGATCTGGAGAATCTCTCAACCTTTTAAGTTTGACATCTTAAGAAACATTTAGCTGATTTATACATTTGACATTATACTTCAAATAATATCATTTACAAGTACTGATTGATATAACATACCCAAACATTACATCAAATACTTACATCAAATTGAAAAGAGCTGATGAGATTTTCTTTAAAAAATAATAATAATCTTGTTCCGTTGAGGAAGGAAAGTCATACAGAACGACATGAAGGTGAGTAAATAGTGCCAGAAATGTCATTTTTGAGTGAACTATTTCCTTTATAGTCAATCAGCTACTTGAATTTTATGCATTTTTCAGTCCAACGCTATCTAGATCCTGAAGAGAGACCAAAAATGAAATGCAGCACTACAGATATTATACAGACAGAGAAAGTTAAGTGCCCTATTGAGAACAAATGCAACATTACACCCACTGGCACCATAACAATAAAGGGCTACTTTGTCCTTCCATGACTAAGCAGTTTGCCTCTTTATGATGGGATAGACTGCAGTAACATGCTAATACTCGTCTACAATACTCACAACAAACCTTGACCCTCTGTTGTTCACCCACTCAACCGATGGGCATCGCTGAGCCCTTGGCTCTCTTCCTGGAGCACTCAGTAATCCCAGCCTAAACTGAAATCACCTTTCATGGCAATATCTCAAAACCATTTTTTGCCATGGCCAAAAAAGCAGCAAACCATAAACTAAAGAAACAACCCAATCTCACACATCATTCATCCGAACAAATCTCAAAGCTGTCCCTGAGAAACAAGATACTGGTGGAAAAACAGTGCTATAAAAACACTTTTACTGCTGCTCAAAGCGACCACAATCCATTAGATTCACACTACGAACAACCAGATCGATATCGGACTTTATCAAGACAGCCAATCGAGAAGACCAACACAGGTCTGCCAAGCAAGAAAAGACACTCTCTATGGCCGACCAAAAAGGTCTGTTACTAGAAAACGTTTCCAGGACTTGAACATACTGCCATTTAGGTCAGGAGAGACCTGCATCAGTTATCAGCCCCAAGAAACATGAACTCCTTAAGGAATTACTTCTTGTGGCCAAGCCAAGCCATCAGACTTGACTGGGGCTGTGGGGAGGCAAGGGGAAGAGCTCAGGCCAAAGTTTCATGGGGTTTATGAGTCAGAACTGCAGGCCAAGGGTGATCCAACTTTATTCTGTCTGTTTTTATTACAATAACTGTGGGAGAAAAAGATACAAATGACTGAGAGAAACGCAATGGAAACATTTCATGAAGTCAACACCCCGATTGCCGAGCCACTGAACACCCACAGGCCTGGCAAGCATCAATCCTGCGCTGGCACTGATTGAATCTGTGGCCTTAGATATGAGAAGAACAGGTCATTGTGTAAATTATGGTCTGTTTGGTGTTGTATCCATGGCAACAGGCCCTCCGCTACTCACGCAGAATGCTAGGTATGCCTTTGGTTCTGAGGATTCCATGTTTTGTCCAAATCTGATTAATAAAACACAGACACACACACGTAAACACACCGACACAAAGACCATACAGAGAGAACCAGGTTGAAACTCTTGTGGGACTCTAAAAGCAACACTGGGATCAATGTTTTTAAAAATGCAGGCAGAAAACTCTGAAATGCCAGTGCTTGTCATATTTGTAAATTAGCAGTATCACTCAATATAAACTGATAGATATTTTTATATTTAAATTATGTGAATTTAGTAAATTAATTAAATTACCAGCTTTTTGGTAACGGGCGGATTAAATTTTCGGTGAATGGCAGAGTAGCACTTTAGCTTTAGCTCATCATAGCTGACAGCATTGCTGAAATTAACTCTGGACTACTGAATTACTGAAAAATGAGTTCACACACATATTATTTTTGTCAATTCAATTCTATGTAAATAAATATTTATTTTAAGGTTTCATTAAAAAAAAAGGCATTTTTTTTTAGATATCATAGAACATGAAATATACAAACATTAGCAGTCAACAGTTTGGAGATAGTAAGATTATTGTTTTTATCAAGGCTGTAATAATTTGATTTTAAAAAATGCAGTAATATTGAGAAATATTATTACAATTCAGAAGAACAGTCTTCTATTTAAAATATTGTAAAATATAATTTATTCATGTGATGCAAAGGTGATTTATCATAGCCACTACTTCAGTGTCACGTCATCCTTCAGAAACCATTCTTCTACTGTATTTTTATTATAAATGCTTAAAACAGCTGTGCTGCTTAATGTTCTTGAAGAAACTTTAATATCATTTCTAAGGTTTATTTGACAAATAGTATGTACAAAAGAACATTTATTAGAAATATAATTGTTTTGTAACAATGTAATGCATTCTTGCTGAATAAATGTGTTCATTTCTTTCAAATGACACCAATCTCTTGAATGGTAGTGTACCTTTCATGAATGGACTGAATGAATGACTTTTCAGAAACACAGGGAATGCTTTTTCTTGTCATCGGCTGGCTTGACCGTCATCCAGCCAACTGTTAACTGTCGTCTTTACATCAGGGTGGAGAAAAGATGTAATAAATTCCAAAGCAAATTTTTTCCAGAAGACTTCTCCACCCATCAAACTAAACTTCTCCTGAAAGGACCAACTATGTGCAGTCTTTTCCAAAAGGCTGGAATTGCTGAAACTAAACAGTTTGACCCAAACAATGCATTTGTGTTCACTTATAAGGTCAAATGAGGATGACATGGATGAATGAATCAATCAAGGTCTTCCTCCACAAATACCTACACCCACCACTTAAATGGTCTTCTACTAAAAGTGTATTTTTAGCATTAGTGGTGACAGTCAGAGCAGGGTGGCTTTTGTTGACAGAGAGGTTGGTCAGCCCTGAAGGCCAGTGAAGAAGACAATTCGTCCATGCCTGAGAGTACGTCTGGTGACCTCAAGGCAAGGACACGAGACGCGGCACGCTGTCTCTCCCTCAGCTGCTGCATGCACTTGTATAACCATCCAGCTGAGCTTGGCCTGGACAGTCCTCAAATGACAGACACACAGCACAATCACACAGTAGCAGAGTCAGAGCCAACAGTAGCAGTACTATTATTCTGCGGACTAACACTAAGCAGTCACTGTTCAGTAATCACCGAGTGCTACAGAGAGCGCTACTTCTAACTGATAATGACATAACCATCAGTCAAACGCTCATGTCTAAGTGATTAAGCTAAGCGTAGTGTAAGATGTTGACATTTCATTTAAATTTTGAATCAGCGCATGTAAATACAGTTTGACTTCTTTATGTGTTTTGCAAGCTGCAGCGACACTAAAGCCTAGTGGTCGACCGATATATCACCTAGGCTGATATATCGGCCGATATTTGGCATTTTGCCAGTGCACAAACACTTCCCAGAATACTGAGTGCCCTGTTGATTACAGTGTTTACTTTTTTTATATTATTATTTTATTAAATATTTATTTTAGTGCTGTCAATCGATTAAAAACTTTAACTAGATTAATCACACATTTTTTCTGTGATTAATCGCAATTAATCGCAATAAAAAAAGAAATGTTTTTGTACGTTTTTAATATATTTTTTAATGTAATAATTTCACAGTTAATTAAATTAATGTAGAAACAACATAAAGACAGTATATTTTAAATACTTGTTTAAATGGCATCTTTTTATGAATGAAGGCCAGTATTACTGATATTAATACAGCTACTGATTTTTTTTTTTTTTTTTTTACATTTATTATTAGGCTTCAAAAATATAACAGTTTTTAATTTAAGTAAACTTAAAACAATGCTAACATAAACCCATAATAAATGTCATGTTTACTCCTGCCCTTCCTGTCTTAACAGTTAGGAAATATACAGAAATTTAATAAAGTTATCAAAGTTATATGCAGTCTGCACTGCATAAACTATAAATTAAATAGTTAATCCTTATTAAAGCTACAAAAGTTATTTAGTCAAGAGCAGCGAGTCATTTTCTCTGTTCCCTTTGTTCTTTAACTTTACTGACAGGAAGCTTTATTGGCTGCTGTCCCTTTAAGAGCAGACAGACACGCGGATCTCACCGTTTATATACTGTCTATGGATCTCGCCTCATTCTCTCACAACTCTTTTTGTTCATTTTAGACTTTATATAAATCATTTAAGATTGCTCTTATGAGGATAATCGACGAAACTGGCACTTTGGGATGTTTATTGTTAGTTCAAGTGCTTAAGAGAACTGGATTCTGGCGCCCTGTCTATGCATTGTATATGCGTGTGTGTGTGTATGTGTGTGTGTGTACGTGTCACATAAGGGCATTCACAGACAGCGCATTCTCTTTTGTCTTGCCGTGCTTGAAATGTTTAAAAGCATTTAAATGAATAAGAGCGTGATCATATAATCTAAAGCTAGCCAACGGATGGCAGAAAATACGGATGCTGCGTTAATTGCGTTAAATATTTTGACACGTTAAACCAGACAAAAATTAATCGCATGCGTTAACGCGTTAACGTTTACAGCACTAATTTATTTATTTGTGAAAAATACTGTAATCTAAAGTATAAGTATGTTTCTTTTACACATTTATTTTTTAATCCATTGTCAAATGATTTCAAATTTCTTAAATATTAATTATAATAATTTTTACAAATTGGCTATCGGCCCCCCCGCTAAGGCTGGGTGATATATGCGATAAGGAACACAATAATGCATAACTTTTCAGTGATCTACGGCTCTGTCTATTAAATGCCGCTCTTTCTACATGTTATCTTAAGGGTTTTTCCCATTATTTTAATTTTAGTATAACATTATAATACCATTCATATTTTAACTAATTTTTTATTTAAAGAAGAAACCAATACGATGTATAGTTTACATTTGAGACTTAATGTCTATAGAAAAGCACTAAAAGTTTCAGTTTCAGTGTTTTCAGCTTGTGTATTTTCATATAAAAATATGGCATGCAGTTGCATCAAACAATGGTATAAACATCATTCAATGTAAATTGTGATAATCGTAATAAATAATCACAATTACAATTTCAAGGGAATGATCGACAATTATTATTTTTGTCATAATTGTGCAGCCCTAATCAGAATCCAGCAGACAACAACTGCAGCATGTGCTTATATTAAACAGAACATTATTGTGCACTGGTGTGGATGCTAATATAGTTATCGGTAACACTTAAGAATAGGTAACACTTGTTAACTATTAACCACAACATTTCTCTCAATAAATTCTTAATTTGCTGCTTATTAATAGTTAGTAAGGTAGTTGTTAGGTTTAGGTACTGGGTAAATTAGGGATGTAGAATAAGGTTAAGTAGAATAAGGCATTAATATGTTCTTAATTAGACCTAATACATGGCTAATAATTTAGTAGTATGCATGCTAATAAGCTTTAGAATAGGTGTCACCTATTCTAAAGTATTACCTAGTTATCTTTCTAGCTGTGAACAAGCGTTAAGGTTCAGTTCAAATGGAAGTGAAAAACTGAATCCATTCACTGACCACAGAACTGACAAATCAGAATTAAGAACTACAGAGAGCCACAATAATAATTGATTTCCTTCATATAACTTGCTGTGTTCTAAAAAGGACACATTACTTTATCACCGCTCAAGTTGGTGCTGATGCTGTAGTCTTGGCTTTGAATCGATTTGTATAAGGTAATTATTACAGCAATTCTCTTTAATTGCAAGGCGGAATTCTAATTAAATTAAAATAACACCAGGAAGATAATTAAATTCTTTTAAACTTCAATTTGGATAAAAGCATCTGCTAAATAAATAAATGTGAATGTACATTAAAAGAAGTAGATTTAACAGCTCAGTCTTCTACTGCTACATGAAAACATAATGCTGTAAAAAATTCAAATCTATTTAGCACCGAAACATCAAACCGTACAATCCCATAAATCTCATGCACCAGGAATTTCAAGGCAACCAAATGGGGTGCAAATCCTCTGATTTCCCATCTGGCCACAAATCAATGATTGCAGAACAGGTCTGCCATAAAATAGGTCACTAGAGAGTTGATCCTATGAACACTATGCAGGGACTATAATGCATGAATGAATACACAGTAAATAAATATGAGTAAACTAATAAAGCAAACAAATGCCAAGCCTGCAGGTGCCAACAATAACAAAAAACCTTAACAATTTTTTGTAAAAATAGTAAATAGCTTTAAAATCAGAATCACATTTGTATAGTGAACTGTTAGTATGTGGTCTTGGCAAATATATTCATTGTTTCCAGAGCCATCAATTAAAAGCAATGATGAGATTCCTCAATACTGTCGTAATCTCTGCTTGGAGTTAAAACTACACAAAATGGTACCCAAAATGACAAAAGTAGGGCTGAAACGATTCCTCGAGTAACTCGATTACAAAAAATGATCGAGGCAAATTCCTCTGCCTCGAAGCCTCTTTTAATTTATTTTAAATCTCACATCAGGTTCTTTCGCAATGATTGTTAATGTGACATAACGCGTTTACGTCACCCACAAAGCGGAAGGAGACACAAGCGCTGCGTGCCTGCGTCCGAAATCGCAAACTGCAAGGAGTCAGCAGTGTTTTGATTTGAGGGCGCATGCAAACGTAAAGAGAACGTCGTGGCGTGTGTCCATTGCAAAATAGAGCTGGCATACCACATCTAGGGCCCTATGTTCCCTTTCATAGGTCACTTCGATGCTGCGGTGACGTCACCGTATGGGAACACCTCTCGGTGTGACGAATGTCTCGAGCCCTATACCATCCCGCCAATCCTATTGGCCAAATAGCGCTTGGCACCGCCCTACGCATGCGTACGCATCGTATACCTGAGTGCCGCGTGCTATTTCACTCAGATTTGCCTCAGACTTTTAGGTCTAATGGCAGCGGCATCCCCTGTTATACGTCTGGGCTTACTTCATATGCGCCCTTTTCAGTGCTGGACGACAAGCCGGAACATTTCACCCCGTTGTCTTCCGCATCGGACAATTTCGGTGACACGGAGGTATGTTATGTCAATAAGACAATGGATGTCAAATGAATTCCTTCTAGAGTTCGGGCTGGGGATTTGTGCTTCCCGAGAGACTGTCATGACGGACGCGTCTTTGACCGGTTGGGGAGCTGTTTGTCAAGGGCGCCCAGCTCACGGAGTATGGACGGCGACACAATGCAGTTGGCATATAAACAGGTTGGAATTACTGGCGGTTTTTCTAGCTCTCCAATATTTCTCAAATCTGCTGATCGGCCGTCATGTACTACTCAGGTCAGACAACATAGCGGTTGTGTCGTATCTGAATCATCAAGGAGGATTACGCTCTCGCCCCCTGTGCAGGCTGGCGAGAAATATTCTTCTTTGGTCTCAGAACAGATTTCTGTTGATCCGAGCGGTTCATGTCCACGGACGTTTGAACTTCAGAGTGGATTTGCTATCCAGACAGACTCTGGAGCAGCGGGAATGGAGGTTGCACCCCCAAACGGAGAGCCTTTTATGGCAAATATTTGGAGAAGCAAGAGTGGACTTATTCGTGTCGAGCATGACTACGCATTGCCCGCTGTGGTTCTCCCTATGCCCTCCATCGCCCCTAGGCTTGGATGCGTTAGCTCAAAATTGACCCAGAACCAGCTTGTATGCTTTTCCCCCGATTCGTCTAATTCCAGCGGTGTTATCCAGGATTCGGCTGGACAGAGTTGAGCAGCTGCTGCTGGTGGCTCCGTGGTGGCCCACACAGCCGTGGTTTGCGGACCTGGTCAGTCTGTTAGAGGGCTCTCCATGGGAGATTCCCCTCAGACAGGACTTACTATCACCAGCACAGGGAATGATTTGGCACCCAAGGCCAGATCTATGGAAGCTGTGGGCGTGGCCTCTGAGCGGAGTGAGTTAATATGTCCCGGTCTTTCTGTTGAAACCACCGAGACTATAATGAATTCTAGGGCAGCTTCTACGAGACGCTTATATGCTTTCAAATGGAAACTGTTTACGACCTGGTGTGGAATTCGTAATTGGATCCGGTTTACTGCCCATTGGCTTCAGTACTGGAGTTCCTTCAAGACCGTTTCTCTGATGGAGTAACACCAGCCACTCTGAAAGTTTACGTGACAGCCATTTCAGCTAACCACGTATATATAGATGGTGCTTCAGTGGGCCGTCTTCCGCTGGTCTCTCGTTTTATACAGGGTGCGCGACGGCTGAGGCCTTTCCGCCCTGTGTGAGTTCCTTCATGGGATTTATCCATTGTGTTGCAAGGTTTATCAGGGCATCCGTTTGAGCCCTTTGAAACTATACTGGATAAAATCCTGTCTTTAAAGACAGTTCTTCTTGTGGCTTTATCCTCCCTCAAGAGAGTTGGGGATTTACAGGCTTTTTCTGTTTCGCCCTCGTGCATGGATTTTGCACCAGGCTCTGTGAAAGTATTGCTGCGACCGAGGCCTAATTATGTCCCTAAGGTTGCTTCGAACCATTTTCAATTTCAACAAGTGGTCTTGGAGGCTTTACCCCCTGCAGAGGCGGGGTCAGGAGATGCCCTGTCAGAGCGCTGAAGACTTATGTTGATCGAACAGCTCCATGGTGTGAGTCCGACCAGCTTTGTCTGTTAGGACACAAAATAGAGGCCATGCTGTCACAAAGCAGCGCATGTCCCATTGGCTGGTGGAGACTATATCTTTAGCCTATGAGGCGCGCGGACTCGCTTCGCCCTTAGGAGTTAGAGCTCATTCCAAGCAGTGGCTTCATCACAAGCTTTCTCAGTGGTTCTTCTATATATGATGTCTGTGCTGCGGCAGGATGTTTCTCACCGAGCACTTTTGTCAAGTTTTACAGGCTGGATGTGAGGATGGCTCCTGGCTCCCGGGTTCTGTTCGCTTGAGCAGACGCTTTCCTTGGATTCCAACTATCAGGTATGTCAGGCGTTATGGTATAGGGTGACGGTGACGTCACCGCAGCATCGAAGTGACCTATCAAGGGAAACATCTCGGTTGCTTATGTAACCACGGTTCCCTGAATAGGGAACGAGATGCTGCAGTCCCGGCCGTTCCGTACCTTGATAGCATTTCTTCAGTTCATGAAATCTGAGCGAAATAGCGTGTGGCACTCAGGTATACGATGCGTACGCATGCGTAGGGTGGTGCCAAGCGCTATTTGGCCAATAGGATTGGCGGGATGGTATAGGGCTTCAGACATTCGTCACACCGAGAGGTGTTCCCATACGGTGAAGTCACCACAGCATCTCGTTCCCTATTCAGGGAACTTTGGTTACATACGTAACCGAGATGATTTCCGCGATGCAGAAAACGCGGAGGGAATCGCGGAATGGCATGGAATTTGCCAAATTTTTAATTTTGATAAATAAGCCGCACCTGACTATAAGTCGCAGGACCAGCCAAACTATGAAAAAAAGTGCGACTTATAGTCTGGAAAATACGGTACATAGCCTACCACTTTTTTTAAGGTTTAATCACACATTTCTTCCATGTTTTATTTTTAATAGTAAATCCCCTTTGTTTACCAAAAAGTTACGTTAATTTTCAATAATTAAAACATAAATTAAATTAGTGTTTTATGTGTTTAATGTTTAATGTGCATCTCAGAAAATGCTTTATTTAAAACCCCAACTGAATGGCACTTAAATGCACTTAATTCATCTGTCAACTTTCTTGTCATTGTTCACAGTACAAGTACAGACAGAGAAACAATGGGTAATAATTAAATGTTTATTTTTGATGTATGCATTGCATTCTATGCATTTAAAAAATAAAAATATTTTTTTTCTAAAAAAGGAAACTTAGTTGTTCATTTGAAGAGACCTGTGACGGTCACGGAGAGACCGCACGTTCAACATGGACATTAATACGCACAAACACACACAGAGACTGTTTGGTGATAAAAGAGTTTATTGTAATTATTGATCAGAGAGTGAATAAAATACCTGCAACCCTCAGGCCTCAGGCCACACTCTCCACTGCAGAAACAAATAGACTACCTTCCATTACAAAGACATTCACATTAATACGGGTGGCCATTACCACATATGGAGGGACAAACTCACAGAAAACACTTTACACATGTTCCCTTAAATAAACAGAGTCTGAAAGAAACATATTGGCATGATGTTCTACTTAATAAATCTACTTTGTTATTAATTCGTTCACATTAAACAGGAAATAACAGCAGCAACTCGGCCACGTTGCCCCTGAAACCCCCACGCTCAATTAATACATGGTAGATTCCCACCCTAAGCGGAACCAATAATTCCTGCCATTGTTTCTTACCAGGACTCTAAAAATCACGGGACAAACGCTACACGGGAACAATACACATAGTTTACAGGTATTTCATTCACTCTCTGATCAATAATTACAATAAACTCTTGTATCACCAAACAGTCTCGGTGTGTGTTTGTGCGTATGTGTGCGTATTAGCGTCCATGTTGAACGTGCGGTCCCTCCGTGACCGTCACCAAGACCCAGGAGTCTTATTTTCTCTTGCAAAATTAATATTGCACTTTAATTAAGCAAAAACACATTTTATCTGATTACTCGATTAATCGATGGAATTTTTGGTAGAATACTCGATTACTAAAATATTCGATAGCTACAGCCCTAGACAAAAGACAAATAAAAAAATAAAAAGTCAAGAATTATTAAATAGAAAACTAATGTACTCCATAATACAGTGCAGTTCTAACTCCTTGTTTTATTTGCTTGTAGCTAGAGCTGAAACAACGAATCGATTTAATCGATAAAAATCGATTATTAAAATAGTTGTCAACTAATTTAGTCATCGATTCGTTGCTAAATAACTTTTATTTGCCGTAAGCGGCTCATTTCATGCATATTTCAAATCTGCGGTGACCAAAGTGTGGCAGTAATGAGCCACCGGAGGTTTTACTCAGCCAGTACAGCAGGAGAAGTAGCGAATAGCCAATAGCTGGCCTCGTTTTATGTCACGTGCTTCCCGAACAGCGTCTCTGCAGCATTTAGCGGGATGTGGGAGACTGGGAGTACTTTACTTTGAGCCTTCAAAAAAGAAGAGTAACCTGTACACTCTGCACTACTGAACTGTTTAAGGGGACGTTCACATATCGCATCTTTTGCGCGCTCAAGTTCGTTATTTCCAACACCGCACCGCATCGAGTTAAAAACATCTCAACTTTTCAGAATGCTGCAAGCGCATCGCGGGTCATGTGACAAGAACTAACCAATCAGCTTCATCCTTTCCCGTCACAACGTTGAAAGCTCAGCTAAGATGAGGGAACAGCTGATCATAGCTGTATATGGATTTCCATTTTGAAATAAATTTAGTAGCAGAGCTACTGCAAGCGATTTTTTGAGCTGCAAATCCATTTATCATTTGCTGAAATTTCCGCGTCTTCAAGGAGAGAGCACGTCATGGTTGCTTATCAAAGGCAGACGCCTCAGGGGCGCTTCTGCACGAGCGCTTTGGAAAGAAGGAGAAAGCGGCGCGCCTAGCGTTTTCCACGCGTTTTTAGGCACGATATGTGAACGGCCCCTAAGACTTTTATTTGTGCAGATTCTCCAGTACAATGTTGTTTGCAAATGTTTAGTCGTAAAAGCTGATAACATTGCTTTTTAACAGTTAACATTTAAAGCTTTACAAACATGTTCTGTGATCAGTTTGTAGTTTACCAGTTCAAAATTCAGTCGTGCAGCCTAATTATGACTGAATGAGAGAGGTAAATGTTTAAAGATATTTGAAATGCACTTTTTTTCTAAGTATTCACTGCTCTTTTTCACACAGCAGGTTTTTTGTGTGTGACTGTCCAATTTTTTTTTCTGGACAACCTTCTGATGGATTTTACTTTAAATTGTGAGTTCCATTCAGGTTTCATGCCACTGGCACTTTATTCGAAGGATTGTTTACAATTTCACAGCAAAAGCTATAAAGCTGTTTCCCAGTAAATAATAAAATACAATGCACTGCAATTTTATTCTGTTTTATCCTTATTCTTCGTGTAAATATGTTCTGAAAGATTCCTTAATAAGCTTCGTTCGGGATGTTAAACTACATTAGGAGCTCTAAGGACTGCCATGGTGAAAACATTATTTGAAATCTCCTTGTGAAATTTGCTAGAGTATGGGTCAGTGTTCTGATTGCAGAAGAGTTCGAAAAAGGATTACTAACACAATAAAACAACTCCAGGTATATTTTTGATTAGGATATGACAGTGCAAAATGGTTAAAATCTCTTAAAAATCTATGCTGAAGGATAAAGACCATTTATTAATAATTTACTTAGGGGGGAAAAAATGGAAAAAACTAAAATATAAGTACATAAACCGATTAATCGTAAAAATAATCGACAGATTAATCGATTATCAAAATAATCGTTAGTTGCAGCCCTACTTGTAGCGAACAATGCAAACAATAGAGCTTATTATGAGCTGATGGTGAGAAGGGTGGACATCATATTTATTTGGTTCTAGAGAGCGGAATGACCAAGCAATGGGGTGTACATGAGCATCAGTGTATTGTTAAGGAGGTATTCCACTGACCCATTTAACCCAGAGTCAGACAACTAAAGTGAAGTTTGACTAAAAACATTCAACTGATCATTCTGTTCTCATCGTAAACATATAAGACCATAAAATATCCAAGTGTGTGGCCTGTTTTGTCTACGGTTCCCTTTAATACTTTAAGCTCCACCTCAGGCATCAAATGAGTGAATTCGGTCTATAGTTGGATGGGTTTTGCTGCAGTGCAGAATATTACTGCACATCTCTGTGCAGGGAATTTAGTCTATGCCTATGTAAATGAAGCACTAACTGCAGTATCAGTCACAGGGGACTTCTCCCTTAAGCACTTAAGGACATTTTTCACTTCTTTTGCCAAAGGGATTATCAATGTGGGCATTACTCCATGCTGGGCTAAAACAGACAATCTCTTCACTAGATTGTTCTGTGTAAAATAAAACAAGCAATAAACAATAAGCAAATTTCCATGCAAGCTCCCACAACAAAGCTGTGACTGATCATTTCCGAAATCACCAAAAAATGGAAATTAGAGTAGAAAAAAGTATGTCTATGAGTATGCACACCAGCAGCTTGTCGATTAGGCAATCTATACCTCTACCTTGCCATCTGGTCCTCATGATGAGAATGTACGAGCACAGTGCCATGGAAACCATTATCAAGATGGAGAGGCTTTGTGTGGAATGCAGTATTAGGGCAAAGGTGTTGTGGACAAAATGGAGTGAAGGATGGAGAAAATGTAGAAGATTACACATTTAATGAGTGGAGATACAATACAGTTGTATTAATGGTTGAAGGTTTGAGGTGTTTTATTTGATATCCTACTACTGTTTGAGCACTCATGTAGTTCAAACAATAAGACATGGTGCTAGCAACGCTAAGGTCATGGGTTTGATTCCAAAGAAATCCATGATCTGATTAATGTATACATTACAATCATGATTTGTTTTATGTATACCTCAAATGCAATGTAAGTCACTTTTGGAGAATGATGAATATGAACGATAGGACATAAATGTACTATAGTGAGGCATATGCAAATTAATACAGTATGTGCTTCTGTAATAAAACACCAAAGACATTTGAATAACTAACAATAAGCTGTTGAATGTCTGATGAAAGAACATAAAAAATACATTTTAAATTGTTTGCCGAAAACGTGAGTTGCCTAGAGAAGCAAGATTTAAGGTATCACATGCGTGTTCTTTGCAGATAAGGAAATCCCAGAATTCACTGTAATGAGTTCAGTCAATAAAATTAACAGAAGACAGCAGATGAGGCAAACCTTATTTTAAAGACAACTTATTTTAAGGTGTCTGTTTCAGAGTAATTATACAGTTAGTTGACAACATGTACTTACTTGGTTAGTTTCTTGTAATTATGTATAATTTACTGTTATTACTATAGTAAGTACATGTAACATGTCACTAAAATAAACTGTTACCTAAGCATACACTGTATTTCGCTCAACACTGAAAAGAACTGTGAATAATAAATCAGTGAGATGAAAAAAAAAAAATTCATTGACTATTATTCAGTTGACCTCTAAGTCAATTGTAAGTCGAGTCTACTATGCAGAGTGCTATCATGGTGAGTCGGTGCTCTAAACTGATTATCTATGAGGTTATAGGAAGCTGCCATAAAGGTCAAATACACAGAACAACTGATGTATTTAAAAACACGAGACACACGTCTAGAGACAAGTTTTTTAAAAGTTAAAGAACTTCTTAGATTTTAGAATGGAGGAAGGTGCATCAAGTTTACATTGAAAAACACTGGAAAAGCAGTGCTGTGAAATGCAAACACACATTCGGTGTGAATGTGCCCTTAGAAGGCAGCTGTCTTTGTAGGCAGGAAGCAACGAGGCAGGTTTTAGAACAGAACTAAAGATGACTCCCTAAAACAAAGCCACTTCACTTTGTTCAGCTGAAAGTGCTGACTCCAGTAAAACTGCCAACACAGGTGAAACTATACGCCTCAATGCCAATAGCTGAGTTTACATGCAGCCGAATAATCAATTTAAAGGGGTGGTGTAGACCTTAAATAATTTAAGCATGTCAACACTTGAATTTGGGTATTTTATCAATCGGATTTTAAAAAATACCATGCATGTGCAGTGCTGCAATGTTTATGCAAGCTTTACATATAGAGACCTTTTTCACATTTCCGGGTAGCAGCGGAAGTCATCATAGTTGGGTAAATCTCGAGAGCAGTGAATGGGTGAGTACCACATATCTATTTTTTGCATTCCCATTTACTCAAATAGCAAAAGAAAAACTCCACGACATGTTTTCATGACTTCAAAGAAAAAATAAAAATTTGAGAGGGACTGATAACTGCAGTCAAATTTACCATCCCTCCCATAGACGCTGCATTAGAAACACCCTCGTATTAGCATTAACCAGTTTTTTTTTTTTTTATTTTAGCACTTTTTTGAGGATTTACGATGCTGATGATTGTTGAAACGCATCATCATGGTCTTGTGAAAAGGGTCCATTGTAATGCGTATGCAAACAAATATGTGAATCAGACTGCAACATTTAGGGTTCATATAAACAGAGCTTTCAGTATCTGAAATTAGATTGGATTCATTCCAGTTTATAAAAATCAGTGCACATAAACACACCTAGTGTGTAGACTAAATCGTCCATTAAAAAATATTTCAGTCATCTGAACTCTAGCCTGATGGTTAGTGCATATGCTTTAAAATATAGTGTGATGTCGCTCATATGGAGCAATGCAAATTCATGTCATCTGTCATCTCATCTGTCATTTCTTCATCCCATTCCCTTTTTCTCCCTAACATTCCTGTGTCTTCTAACTCTCAATAAAATAAGAAAGAAAATCCTTTGAATTCCCGATGATGCTTTCAAAGGCCAAAAGAACGTGTAGGGCTGCCAAAATGAGACACCATGGAGGAGTCTCTCTAGATCACCAGAAGCATCATTAGCTATAACCACTAATGGGCTCTTTACACAACCCAGTCTGAGCTTTCTGTTTGTTTCCTTAACACACTCGCTTTAAAAAATACGGTCAGCCTGCTCATGTGCATCATGCAGAGCGTTGTTCATTCACCTCCCATTCATTCGGCTTCACAATGGCTCCTATCAGTACCCTAGACAATGCTAACTCATGGTGGTGACATTCATCATTTGGGGATCACCATGTCTATCTTGGCCATTAAAACAGTGTGTCAATAAAGAGTGGGCTCTGTGGCGGAGCAAGAGGAAGCCCCTTCATCTGCCTGCAGAGCTCTCTGTTGTCTTGGCAAGTCAGGTGTTCGCTGGGCCATGTATAAGTAGGTTAATCCCTTCTCTCTATCTCACTCTTTCTGCTCCTGGAGCCACAGCTCAGGAGAATAACCTCTCCTTGTTACATGAACTATTCTTAGAACATCACAAATCTCAGATCCACAGAGGATGAGAGATGCTGGCATGACTTGTGGGATTTCTTTGGGAAGCACAACTGGCTGTTCCCGAGTCTTACGTTTACTTCTCTAAAACAGGGGTTTTCAAACTGTGGGTCGCGACCCACTCGTGGGTCACGGAATGGAACAAGGTGGGTCGCACAAAGTCACTTGGCTGCAGCTAATTTTGCGTTTCAATGACACACAGACACTAACACAGTTCAGTCTAGGGCTGCACGAATGTGACGAGTGGGGCGGGGCCTAGTGCCATGGGAACAGAGCTAGGCCGGTGGAGTGATTGGGAAATGAGCAACACTCACCGGTCTCAAGAACCACGGAGGAGATCGGAAAGATACAAAAGAGGAGCGATGACAGTGAAGGACGAGAGAGGACCAGGCCTGGGTTTTATTTTGTGTTTGTTTTTTATTTGTGCACGGCAGTCATCCGAGAGGGGCTGTCGCGCTGTTTTGTGTTTATTTGGTTATTAAAACTTTGTTTGATTGTCCGCCGGTTCCCACCTCTTTCCACGAAGGAGTCATCGAGGCGGTGGGCTGGAGTGAGTTCGCCCCCCCCCCCCCCCCCCGGCAACTCACTCCAGCCCACCACATCGAGCACCCTCGGCGGCAGACTCCTTCGCCCTGCTCGATGGCACTGCGGATTCACCCCAGCGGCGAAGGATCTTCGGCAGCGCGCCCCTCCTTCCTCCCTGGCTTCGGCACCAGTGTAAAACATTAAAATCTTCACAATCACAGGAAGAAGGAGGCGGGAACTGGGAACCCACTCATCACAACGATATAGCCCACCAACATTAATAATGAACTGCAATATCCTTAGTGTGATTTTCAAATTGCAATTAAGTCCGTGTGCGTTGCGTGTTTTGAAGGTCTCAGAGCAATGTCATTAAAAGGTTCAATCGGTCTTTTTTTACCTATTTCACAATTATTTTAATCTCCAAACTGTTTTAGATAGTTCTGCTTTGCTTCTTATGCTTTTCTAAAAAAGTGTTGGATTGTGCTCCGTTCTCGCCGACACACACGGAAGGATCATGAATGCAACAAAACACAGCAGCGCAGATCACACTTCACTGGAGTGAGCCTGCTTCACGTTTTTATGGACACTACATATTTTAACGCCAGTAAACAAAAATTAAAACTTGTAAATTTGTAGTGAAATTTTCAGTTGTACTCTAAAATAAAATGGTTATTTTTCTTAAATACTTAATTTCTGTCATAAAAATTTTAAGTAAGATTAGGTTTAAAGTAATTTCACTCGTTGTTTTTTTTTTTTTTTTAATATTTTGGTGGGTCGTGAAATATATTACACTTGTCTAGGTGGGTCGTGGAATGGAAAAGTTTGGGAACCACTGCTCTAAAACATCAGTGCGTGCAAATAATCGAAGTGGTTGCATTTTCACATCTGTGGATGGAATTTAAAAAGAGAGCTTGATTCTTAAATTATTTAATAGCTCATATGATTAAATAAACAAGCTGATGCTTTGGTATATTATCCCAAATGGCAAAACTGTAGATCAAGTGATTTAAAGGCATTCATCAAACACAAAAATACACATTAAAACCACTTTCTAGTAAAGGTTATGCAGATTCCTAAACCCCATTCACTCTGCTAGTCCATGCTCATCTATAAACATAACAACATACAGACATCTAGGTCATGGGGACCATTAGCCCATCTGTCTTCGCTTATGTTCCAGTGCATTTGTTGCTTTTTACTAATTAACTGAGGTTAATCTAATCACAGTTACACTTGTATGAGGTGGTTTACAATCTCTGGATATCCCCCAATATATTCAGCAGATATATATAATTGAATTTACTGTTGATGAAAAATTTTTTGGTAAAGCACTATAAGTACAATAAAAAGCTTTATTATAATTTTGATATCATATTTCTCAAAAGTGTTGTTTTTAATAGCGAAATAAAATATGGAATGCACATTAAATTCTGAAAGCTGTTCCATTACACAAATAAAAAAATGTACCGAATTTCTATTAAGTCAAATTAGGCTCCTGATATTACACATCCACGGCCTTGATGACATCACAGAGTTCTTCAAGATAATAGCGCCAACGCTCCAAATTATGACGTTTTCTCTGAGGACACAGCCAGATAATCAATAAAACGATATTAATTCCAACTGACCTTCTCGCGTGAACATAATTCTAAATAAACAAAATTAATTTTTATAAGCGCATTACAATAGACCTCTTTATTTATTTTCATGAAATGAGCATAAATCTAAATAAAATAGCCTTAAAACAGTTGAGCGCGATTAAAAATCAGCAACGGTTCCATAATAATATTCCTAAATAATGCAAACTATGTTTCAGGTATAACTGCAAACAATGGATCATAATTTCATAAACTGTTAATCAGCGCCGCATTCTGTGAACTGTAAATCCATATCTACCGAACTAACGTTACAAGCAACCCAGCTGGGACAAACCAGAGATCCAGACAAACCAGACAAAATAGAGATCACGTAAGAGAGTCAAAGAGAATGTAGAGGTTGTAGAACAGAAATGTGGATGAAAAAAGTGGATCCTCCACTGGACTGGGACCGTTATTTATGTCTTGCACAATAGTGCGAGTTGAGCCTCCCTCGTATAACAGTGACAGAGCGGCCTTACCTCTTCCAGAACATTGACCGTGTTCCGACAGCTCTGCAAGCGGGTGGTGAAGCTTGATGTCGTCGGGGAATTGTAATCCTCCGTCGTCTCCGAGAGAAACTCTGACACGGAGATCTGATCCGGCATCCTTGCAAACACAGTCGCCCAAAAAAATGGAGGGGAGAAAAATCACAATAGCACCATGAATTAGAGAGACAGGGGTGGTCAAGAATGGAGCGATGTCTCTGTTTGGGTAAGGTTGAATGGCAAGGCAATGCGTAAAATGAAAAGAAACGTGGCCAAATGTGTGGCAGTGCCCTTTTCTTCACTGACTATGCGGTCCCCGTCCCTAAAGAGGGTCGTTGTGTGTAATTTCCACGTCTTTCCTCTTCCCTTGTCTTAATTATTCACTTGCATCTAACGTACATTAAACGTTCAGACCCCTTTCCTTGTTCTCTCAATGTAAGCTGGAAGATGCTGGTTTAGAATGCCATCATTCCACAATCTAGCTTTAAAATAGTCTTATATTTGGAATATTTCCTTTAATTATTGTTGTTCCGGTTTCGGAAGCGGATTCATTCTGTTTTCCCTTTCTCTTTCCTCCGTTTTCCCCCCGTCCTGACGGTCTGAGCTCCCTGAAACCAGCGCGTGCACGCACGCTCATCTCCTCCCACCACTGATGACGGGATAAAAAGAGCAGAAACTGCGCATGCGTCAGAACGCAATGCAAATGGCTTTACTTTGGCTGCTTTGTGACAGCACATATGAAGTATGAACATATGCAATATATTACGGGCAAAAATAATGCATTATTATATTAATAAACCCAAAATAATTCAGGACTAAATTGTACAACAACAAAAAAAGATGCATCGGGTATTTATGCATTCATTTATACTTATTAGTATTAATCAATACTTTATAAATGTAATGCAGTCTATAAAGCATATAATTTGCCCTAATGCTGATATCTACTGAACACAGCCAGAATTTACGGTTTCATGCACTGAAGGCAAGTTGATTGTAGATGGTGACCCTGGACCACAATACCAGACTTCAGGGTCAATTTTTGGAAATTGAGATTTATTCATCATCTGAAAGCTGAATAAATAATCATTCCATTGTTTGTTAGGACAATATTTGGCTGAGATACAACTTTTTTAAAATCTGGAATCTGAGAATGCAAAAAAAAAAAAAATCTAATTATTGAGAAAATCGCCTTTAAAGTTGCCCTAATTAAGTTCTTAGCTATGAATTAAGTTTTGATATATTTATGGCATAAAAGAAAAATTAATCAATTTGACCCATACAATGGGCTTTTGCTACAAATATACATGTGCTACTTATGCCTGGTTTTGTGGTCTAGGGTCACATATGTGTATTATGCTGCTATAACACAGCATAATGTAACTTTTGCCATATAAAATGGTATAATCATTTTCTCAAATTCACCAATTTTACTTTGTAGGAACTTTAGGTTCTCACGGAAATATTACTGCACATAATTTGGACATCTCACACTGTAACTGTGACTAGAGGGGACATCCATAAAAACTGTTGCCCAGGGCCTCACAAGACCACAGTCTGTCTTTAGGGGCCTGAAACAATTTCAGAGGTCAGGGAGTTCTTTGATTAAACTCGAACATACTTTGATTATGTGCTGTAAATTGAGGAATGTACAGACTGATGTGCAAATCCAGAAGCAGAATAAACTCACTCAAAGCACATATGATGTGCAGATGGAATATTTAGTGGTATAATGCATGAAAGAAGAGCAGTGCATTTTTTTTACTTACCGGCTCCATAAAGAATCCCTGGATGAAAAACTTGATAAACGCGAGGATGAGGACCTCATGGCTCTGTAGTCACCTCAATAGAACAACCTTGAGCTAAGACAATAAAAAAAATATAATAATAATAATAATAATGTTATTATCAGAGAGTGGAACTAGATAATAAAGTCAATACAATAGATCTCTATTGGAAAATCCAGTTTAAGCTAGTTGCTGGTTTCTAGCTGGTAGACCAGTTTAGGACCATCAACAAAAATCAGCGTCTCAAAATGGTTCATCTTTTGGAAACATATTAGTTGGTCAGTCAGCTGTTTGCAATCTTAAAAGAGCTACCATGTTCCAAAACATCCTCCCGTTTAAAGCTGGATTTTACAGAGAAATAAACACGTCAATAATTAAGTGTGATTTTCATCTTTCCTAGGAAAAATACAATCCCTAGAAAAAGTGCGCCTTTCCTGAAGTTTCTATTTGCTGCTGACATCACATTATCTAAAACAAATTTTGCCACTCGAGGAAAATAACCACGCCTTATAACTTACCGAGACAGACGCGGTTCCACACCGTATTAATAGATTCAAAAGTAATTGCAAAGTAAACTGTGCACAAAGCTCCGTGTTTCCAAACGGCATCATATTCACTGCATCGTGTTGAACACAGCGCGCGGACATTACGGGCTGAAATCACATGCCGCTACAGTTACAATGAGCTGGAATGCGCGCATTGATCTGCTCCATCTGGAGCTGCTGGACAGGAAGCGAAAATCAAGCATGTGAGCCGGAGGGGGCCGGAGGAGGGAATCCTGCACAGGACCACAACTAATGGCAGGAACTGGGAACGCTTAACTTCAAAATGGAAATCTGACACCGTTGGCGAAATGAACGCGTTATGCAGTATTAAATTCAGATTTACTAACAGAAATGACAGTCTTGCTCTTTGAGAAAACCTTGCTGATCTTCCTTATCTCTTAAGCAATCACATCAAATAATTAAGGTCATCAAAAGCACAAAAATAGAGGTGTTACACACTAAGAACAGAGATTTAATACAAGTTTTTTTTTTCATTTAATAGTTTCAACGTATTTGGAAACAACCGTGACTACCGACTCCACGTAAAATTAAGTTAAATGATGCATAAGTAAATTTGTTTGATTTTTTGCGAATGTTTTTAAATTAATTTTAAAAAGATCATATCAGCATTTTCCATCTCCTTGAGACATAAAATGATTTTCTTTAAAACTTTATATATTTTTCTATAAATATTCATGGGAACATGATGAATATACGAAGACCTTATCATATTTTAATAATAAAAAGATATATAAGGATTTATTGTTTATTATTATTATCCTTTTATTATCAATCATGGAATTTATTATTATAATTAAATGTATGAAATCCAACAACTTTATACTGAGGGTCCCTCAGCTGGTTGAAAGTCCGGATCTGGATCTGTAAAGCTTGGAAATAATTGCATTGCTCTAAAGGCGTCTGTCATATTATTTATAACAATATACTTAATAATCTGGCACATTGGAAAACCCTCCAATTCAAATACTATCCCTTTGCAAAACAGTATGTGAATATCACCTATCACAAGTATTTGAAAATACACAATCGAGTACAAGAGGAGAAAAGTGCATTTATTATAGAGGATCTGCAACAGAATGATCCAAACAAGACTTGAGCAGCTCTTATAGCCCCCAGAGCCCCAGCAACTAAGTGAGGCAAACAAATATAAACCGGAGAACAGAAGAATTCATCTCCTTCATTTCAAAGTCTTTCATCCCTAACAGCCACCTCTGAGCAACCCTGATACTTTCGTAACTTATAAAAGCTCAACCGGCTTAAATGAACAAATTATTCCCAAGTTAAAATAAAAAGAACAAAACAACACAGATTTTAATAACACACCTATATAAAGGCAATAAAATTGATGCGATTGCCACACGTGTAACACAGCTCCTTTAAAAAAAACAAACAAAAAAAACAGTTGTCCGATTGACTTCAAGTCGCATGACACATGGACATGGGTGACGGGAGAGCTGCTGGCCCCCATCCTGTTTTTTTTCCCTGTAAAGACAAGGAGCCAGATTACTGCATGCTGTGAGCTCACAGCTACTGGACCTCCTCCCTGTTTTCCAGGAGGGGTGTTGCTAGGGGGTGTGTCCGGCACAGCCCCCTCTAAGAGGGGGTGGGACAGGTTAGTCTGAATCGGAGTCAATACTATCTTCTGATGATGAGCTGCTGGAACCGTCCGATTGGTCATCATCATCATTGTCATCATCATCGTCATCTTCATTCTAAGTCAACATTAGAAAATAATTAATGCCTGTGCCAATAACAAATCAGATTTTCTAGAATTTAAAGGAACACTCCACATTTTGTTTTTAAATAGGCTAATTTTCTAACTCCCCTAGAGTTAAACAGTTGAGTTTTACCGTTTTTGAATCCATTCAGCCGATCTCTGGGTCTGGCGGTAGCACTTTTAGCTTAGCTTAGCATAGATCATTGAATCTGATTAGACCGTTAGCATATTGCTTAAAAATGACCAAAGAGTTTCTATATTTTTCCTACTTAAAACTTGACTCTTTTCAGGCTCTGGATAATATCACTGAACCTGCTGCACCCAGGGTACGGCATCAGTTCCTTGATTGTTACACCGGAATGAGAGTATAGTTCCTAGCCATATCAGCCAAGAAAATCGCAACTTTTTTTTTTTTTTCGTCAGTCTTAGTACATGATGTAACTAAAGAAGAGTCAATTTTTAAAAAGGAAAAATATAGAAACTCTTTGGTCATTTTTGAGAGAGACGCTAACGGTCTAATCCGATTCAATGATCTATGCTAAGCTAAGATAAAAGTGCTACAATCAGACCCGGAGATCAGCTGAATGGATTAAAAACGGTAAAACTCAACTGTTTAACTTTACTTTCAGTAAAACTCTATCTTCAATAAAGTGGAGTGTTCCTTTAACCAAAGCAAAATTAACCTCATCATCTTCGTCATCATCATCACTATCAGTGCTGCCAGATGACTCATCATCTTCATCCTCCGAATCTGATGTATCTGTTTTCTCATCATCTTCATCTGAGTCCGACGTGTCCTGCTGGAAACCAAGAGTCACACATCTCTCAAACTCTCTTTATATGTGCATTTCACTGTATTTGCGCACACATACATCATCAGCAAAATCAATTAGTGAAATTTAAAATGATGTAACATTGTAAGGCACTTCACAAAGAGTCCACAGCCTGTGTGGGTGAGTTGCCCAGAGAGAGCGGGCGTTACCTTGGCCCGGTACGCCATGGAACGCTTGCCCCCCCCGGGACCCACCGTCGCGGCTCTGGCACCTACCGCCTTCCCCTTGGTGACTTGGACTTTCGCCCCGGGACCTCGTGCTTTTGTAGTGCTTCGCCGTTTCTGTGAGGGCAGAGTGAGGGCAGGGTGGGGGTGCAAGGACAGAGCGGCACAGGAGAAAAAAAAACATATTCAAGCTTAAGCAATGATTAGTAGCCCCACTGTAAACCCTAAGAACATTATTCATTCAGATCATGTTAGTTTGAGCCAAGAGATGCGATTCTAAATAGGGAGCCAAGAGATGCGATTCTAAATAGGGAGAAAGTAAATAATGAAGCCACACGTGATGGCAAGGATAGAAATAGCTTTTACAAGCAAAGGTCAAATAACTAAATGAACCAAGGTGCCTCATCTTGCCATGCAGTGCAGGGGTATCGATATAGAGAAGAGTAAATCACAAACTCAGCTATATGGATGACTGTGTGAGACGTAATGCTAATAGTCAGAGCTTTAAGCGCAAGTTAAAGCCACAAAAATGAGCAATTATTTACCGTAGATGAGAACTCTTTATATACTGCACGCTCCTGAGGGGATAGTGACTAGAAAAACAAGAAAAAAAAAGAGAGGGAAATACGTTACTGCAAATCTCCAAACTCATATTGCTTACAATTTTTTTAAATAAGGTCATTAAGAGACAAAAGTTTCCATGAAAATTTCCAATTTCTTAAAAGTGCACTTTGTATAATTGTTGGTTTCATATGGTGTTGCAAAAATATTTTTTGGAAAAGTTGTTAATTTATTACGAAAGTGTATTGCAGTGTAACCATCAAGTAAAAATTTATAAAATTTCCCCTTGATTACATCTTAGTCCGTCTATTAAAAACAAAAACAAACAGTTGATTATTTTTTTTCTGATTCATACTACATGACATTTTATACAATCTGAGCAGCTAGCTTTGTTCAAAAAAAAAAAAAACAGTGAAGCTTGTTAAAATAAAAAAAAAGGATAATAAAAGCTTAATTTAAAAAACTTTATGGTATCCTTGTTACATGTTACATGTGCTTACTATTACAATAACAATAAATTATGCATAGTTATATGCAAGTAACCCTAAGCCAAACCCTAATCCTAATCATATAGTAAGTACATATAGTTAATTAATATTACTTGGTACTTAAATGTATAATTACACGGTAACAAGGACACCTTAACATAAAGTGTAACATAAAAAATTTTGCTGGGTCATTAAGCTTTCAGTTTTCATCAAATATACGTTCATTCGTGTTCTAAAGATGAATGTATGTCTTACTGGTTTAGAATGACATGAGGGTGAATAGTTAATGACAGAATTTTCCTTTTTGATGAACTATCCCTTTAAGTGATTGCATGCATGCATGCATATATATATATATATATATATATATATATATATATATATATACAATATATGTTTTCATTACATGTTCATGAACAATATATGTTTTTTAATGTATTTTTTGAATAAACAAGACAATAAATAAGCACTCAATAATAAAAAGAAAAAAGTGTATTTGATTTGTAGAACTGAAAAATTCAACAAACTTCCTACCTTTACCCAAGCGTCAAGCTCAGCTTTGTACTCTAGTTGTTGCTCCTCCACCTGTTTTTTATACTTGTCCTTCTGGATCTGACTAAGCTTGTGCCATCTCTTGCCGATCTCCACCATGCGCTCCTTCAGGCTGAAGTGATTCAGCTCACCGTTAGTTAGCAGTTCCTGAGAGAACATTTGATACCCGCTCCTGAGGTTGGACAGGAGAAGACAAAGTAGCATTGAAACAGACGAAATAGTATTTTTTAAGTCTCTCAGAAAGCAACAAGCTAAAAAAGTTCCACTCACACTGGTGGCTTCTTAGGCTCGCCATCGAATTTAGGTTTTCTTTGTCCCTGTCCTGACAGAACTGTCCTCATCTCTAACAGCTCTCTCTGTAGGATGGAAAAACGAAACATGAGCAAAGAGACTATTTCTGACTATACTGTTCCTTTTCAACCTGAATGCAAAGACAAGACAGCTGAGATACTCATGAAAACAAATGAGCAGGATGAGCTGATAAACCAAAAACTATGTACTGTATGTTTACATTGCAAAAAGATATAGAATCAACCGCTACAGCCATTTAAGCATCACTGATGCAATGACGGCAAGTCACACTCATTAAATATAAGTACAAATTCCACCAACTTCTGCTAGAAACAGCACAAACTTAGCATATACACACTGAGACACAAGTGCATCCATTGCAGACCCCTCCACCTCCTTTTCAATGCAGAAAGTTAGGGGTGACCAACATTTTGACATTTCTTCAGCACAGGTGAGAAGACAGTGGTCAAAATGTCTGGTCACTGACCACGGTCCGGTACTGAACCTCGTATCGCTTCTGGTCCTCTGCAGCCTTCTTGATCCAAGGAATCTTCTCCTTCTTTTCCATGGCCTTCCAAGCGGCATCCATCGCATTCTGTGCTTTCTTCCGGTCATTCTGTGAAGAGCAACAGCTTAAGGTTACTGTTTCTAGATGAACAAATCTTTCTTTAGCATTCTGTGATTCTTTAGGGGTCTCTTTGTATTATATAAAAAATCATTAATGATGCTCTTACTCTGTATTTAGCCAGATAGTCTCCTATCACACTCTGTTGCCACATTTCCTCTGGAGTCTTCGGCGTTTCAGGAAGCCGTGTTTTCTTCTTACTGTCTCGCTTCTCTTTCGAAAGCCCTTGTACACACTGATCAAGCTCAGTGTCACGACACCGTTCCTACAACACAACAAGAAGAGAAAAACTGCTTCTCATTCTGATTCAGATAACATTCCACCAGAGCATAACAGCATGCAAGTACATCAACAAGGGCATCTTGCACATGCCCACCTTCACACATGGGGATTTGGCCCTTAGGGGGCTGCCTGCACCCGCTATATTCAGCTTGGTGCCTCCCATCTTCTCCTCTCCCAACACACGCTCCCTCTCCTCTTCTGGGAGTCTCTGCAGAGAGACGGAGATTAAGGCAAAGTATTAAAATAAGCCAAGCTTTCCTTTAAAAGCAGGATCAGGAATTCAACAGTAACAACTGTTTAAATCAAATGAATTGAAATGAAGTGCTTTGTACCTACCTCAAGAAACCTCTGAATGTCAATCTCATACTGTTTCTTTCTCTGATGAGAAAGATAAACATGTTAGTTTTAGTGTTGTTGATGTCAAAACTGCGTTATTGAGAACTGTAATCATAAAAATTGTAATAATAATAATTATTATTATAAACCATGCCTGCTTTGCTGATTAACTGAAGTGTTTAGCTTCCCCTTTAGTCAGTTACAAAATCAGTTGACAGTTTTGTCAATGAACAGTAAACAATTAGTATAATTTTGAGTAAAAATACAATGTTTTTTAATCTTTATCTTTATTAGACTGATGACTAATAGATGTTACTGTTATGAATTACATTTGAAAATGTATTAAAATAGAAAGTTATTTTGAACTGTAATAATATTATACAACTTTTTTTACTGTGTTTTTGCTCAAATGCAGCCTTGGTGGGCATAAGAAACTTCAAAACATTTTGAACAGTGAATGAATACATATGCATATATCATACTGGCCGTCGACCACAGAGCATCCTACAAATCAGGGTCAGCCATTACTGGCCAACCACAGAAACATTTCCAGATTACAATTATTTAGCAGCAATTTTTTTATATTTTGTTTTTTGGTTTAAACAAATCAAGAGTGGGCTGTTCTGTCAGACCTGTTCGCATTGTTTCTGGAACATATCCTTCTCTTTCTGGGTCATCATCTTCCATTTCTTACTGCACAGCACCATTCGCTCTGTACTTGGTACGTCCTTCATGTTTACCATTAGTTCAGCACAGTACAGAGAATAGCCATTTCTGCAGAACATAGCAATAAAAATATACATGAAATTAATACATCTATATATATAATGTATATAATGAATCGAACATATCTCAAACACTGCAAATATATAGACAAGAATCATTAGTGGATTTCAAAACGGTCACCAACATTCTATTTCTATTCCAAGAGCAGAATATCTTGGTATGAACAAGACTTTGGTAAGATATGACTGCATATGCCGTACAAAACAACTAAATTAAGGGATTCCAGAGAAAAACAAATTCTTCTAAGTGGTTTGAAACATACGGTGGTGGTTTGGTTGGCCGGCCATCAAACTTGTCCTTGAGCTGCCGTTCAGCCTTGGTCAGGACAGATTTGACGTGTTCCTCAGAGTTTGCATCCGGATGAGCTTCAAGATACGCTCTCATGCTGTCCTGTATGAGAGAGCAATGTTTCACAATGTCCTTTATCCCTCTTATCAACAAAGACTTCAACACTTTTGCTACTGTGAAAACACAAAGTCATACCTCATATTGTTTTTGTAGCTCTAGAGCTTTGCTGATCCATTTTAGCCTCTTTTTGTCTGATAATTGGGACCACTGTTTACGTAATGCTTCCTTCAGCTCCTTCTGGGTTACCTACAGGCACCAGACATGGAGAAGTGAGTGTAGGTCTTTCCGCAACAAGTTCAATCTGATGAGATGCTCTCAAAAAAGATTATACTGAGACTACCTCTGGGTGAACTTTCATGTAGGTCTTCTTCTCATGGTTGTACCACAGCTGCTGAGGGGTCTTGGGCTTCTCTGGAAGGTCTGACTTCTTTCTCTCCTCTATTAAATCCGGGTGGTCTTCCCTAAAAACAACAGAATCCTCTCACTGAATCACCAATAAAAAAACACTGACATGTGTTAGGTGTTTTTGTGCAGAGGAACGTGAACACTTACTTGAATCTAGCCATGTTCTTTTCAAAAGCCTCTTTCTCTCTCTGGAACTCTTGAATGTACTTGAGCTGACAAAAGCAATAGTGCAAATTTACAAGCAAAACAGATGACCTTCAAAAGTAATATTTGCAAGCACTTCAAGAGAAACATGACTCAAAACTATGGAAATAATGAAATTTTACTAATACCAGCACTTTACGTATAGTAAAGTTTAGTTTATAGTAAAAAAAAAAGTTTATATAGTATAGTAAAGGACAAGTAAAACTTCCCAAAGGTGTTGCATGTCAACTACCCAGAAAATCTAACCTTTTTCTTTTCAGGAAGCTCTTTATATTTTTTGGACAAAATCTTGGTGAGATCCAAGTTGCTCATCTCTGGATGGATTTTTGCATACTTGGCCCGCTTCTCCATAAAGAAGCGAAAATAGGGAGTGAGGGCTTTCTTTGGGAAGTCTGGATGTGTCTAAAACAGAAATAAACACATAAACACTGAAAATAACCTTTTATCTGACATAACTCATCAGGCTAAAACAACAAATTAAGAAAAAAAAGAGAAAGTTAAATATTGACGTTTTAGCAATCTCACCTTTAATTTTTTCCCCTTGTAAGGGTTCTTCACGTGCTCAGTAGCATCAACAATGAGTTCTGTCATCGTTCTGTATTTACGCACCTAGGGTGGGAAAATCATTACACAACAAGGCAAATATTAATTTTAACATTCTGTTTATTATTAAGCTGGCTAAAATAATCTTAACATGGACAATTTTAAGAAAGTGCCTTTAACATAAACACTTATTACAGTTATTTGGAAAACAGAAACATTATTGCTTTAGCTCATTGGAATTTGGCTAACCTCAGTGGAAACTTTCTGCCATTTCTGCTTGCACATGTCTCCAGTGAATCCCCCAAACCCCACCTTCTCCCAGTCAAAATGAGACTCTGTGGTTTTATACTTCATTGTGTCTCCATCAGGTAGCAGACTGCGTATCCTCTCCAGCAGTGTCAGACAGTCCTCTTTGCTCCATGTATCTGCAACTAACAAAAACAATGCACACCGACACATTAAGCATGCTGAATTTGCTAAAACCAGAGGGTGTGTTTATGCTGAATATAACTGCAATGTGTCTGCGTGACTTTACCCATCATGGACAACATGCAAATGTACCTGACTCGCTCTTGAGTCGTCCTGTCTGGGTGCCAGACACACTGGTGCTGCCATTCATGATGACAGAATTCACCAAGCTCCACCTTGACAGTTCCCTGGCCACGTGACTACATAAAGAAAACAAGACAATTCAAAGTGAGGCTGTGAATATGGGCTACTGGCTGAATATGGCAAACCTTTTAAACATTTATCCATTTAAACTAATATCTACTTAAGTTACTAGCACTTTTTAATTACTAGTATTTCAAAGAGTGACATTCATTAAATACTAGTGCTTATTAATTAAATTAAATGGAAGAGAATAGTTGATATACTGAGAGAGAGAGAGAGAGAGAGAGAGAGAGAGAGAGAGACAGAAAGTGTAATCTGTTACCGGTAACAGTGGAATAGTTATTTGTCATATTGAGTGGCTAATAGCAAAGGGATAAGTACTTAAGTATTTAATTAAAGGTACTACTGACTAAGTGTACTGATACTATCATACTAGTATTTAAACTTACTTATCATAGAAATGCTAGTATAAAAAAAACAGGTTCTACTGAAATAAAATACATTATAATAAAAAAATAGACAAAAAAAAAGACAATTGATCAACACAATAAACATAAAAAGATGCTAGTTAAAGGTTTTAAGGAATAAATATATTGCCATAACACAGGGGAATATAGTGTGATTCAATTTTGTGAATGGTCGTCTAATTGTGACGTGATTAATCAATATTCCGGATGTCATCAGAGGCACACGTGCCCACGCTCCGCCTCTGGACCACCGCGACGCGAACGCGTCATCACGCACCAGCGGCGGCGGCGAACGGTGAGAAACCATGACAATGATGCCCTAACCGCTCATTTCCAACGCCTATCCATGATCAAACCTCGAATTTCTTCTAGGTTCACCAATAACGATCGGCAAAGCAAAGCATCGAGGAAAAGACCGACAACTATCGGGGCTTCACGACATGATTTGAGGATGCGAGAGAAACGCACGCACACGGTGTCGGGGGTCATCTTGGCACGGAATTGCAGGAAAGACTTTCCTTTGGGATTATGTAAGCACGAGCAGCGAGATGTGAGGACGAGCACGACCCTCGCTAAAGTGCATCAGTGTCCCGGAAGCCTCGGTGTCTCCTCCCGTTCTCCGCGAGCGCTCTCTATTTACACGCTGCCAGTGCGGCACACTGATCATAGGCGAGTAACGTTACTTCATCATATGCATAAAATATTACAGTCATTTAATTTTTTTTTATCCGTATGACACTATAACACATACTGTTTTCTTTTTAAAGAATAAACGGATTGTATTACTATAAAACTAGAAATTATATTTATAAGTGATAACATCTTCTCATGTAATTTTTGTATATTTCATATTTAATAAACACGAGCATTTTTTTAAGTTCGGGATCCGGAATTATGTTAAGCAAAGACTCGTGTGTATATTTTTGTATACTTTGCCAGCATCACAATATGTACTGTACTGTATGTTGTGGTGTGTCATGTCATTTAGCGCGCGACATCACCGGGAAGTGTCGCCCGCGTCCTTCTCGAGCTGCGGCGTCGCTGCGCGCCCGCACGAGGCGCAGGTTTCACGGTTAGTGTCATCCCCGCCCGCGCGCAAGGGGAACCGAACCAAAAGAGCTAAAAACTAGGAAAATCTATTTTTCTGCAATATTCGAGACCCTCTGGTAACAGTAAACCATTATTGGGCTTTTTATGTTCAAGAGGTCTTGGACTAAGTTAATCACTTCTGACAGAAAGTAGGCTATGGCATAAAGTAAACTGTCAAAAATGCATTGTGCTTTACTAAAATTAATGTCAGTAACAAGTCTCCGCATATTTACTTTAATAATTCGTGTGAAAGCCACTCTAATCGATTAAATACATTAGTGTAAAATACGTTTCTTGTAGCGCACCGACCGTTAGTCTGTTTCCAAGCCCGGTAATGGCGTCTTTATTCCGGCAGGAGTCACCACGCAGCTTCCGCTGGCACGAATGCCTCAGCTAGCGAGCAAGCTACTGGCGAATGTACGAGGAATATCGCTTACGCCGATTAAATTTGTGAAGTGATGTCTTAATATATACGTATCAATACCTCCTTGCCGACAATTCAAGCGTGGGTGCATGCACATTTAGATTTTTTGCAGGGATCGTGACATTATAAAAAAAACACATTATTTCGCTAAAAAATAATTTTGTCGTGAACATAAAGGCTTAAATGTTTAATTCTGGTCACATATTCAGACATAGTACAATAATACTATGTTTTGGTGTATCAGAATCCCGAACAGAGCTATGAGCGGCCGCTTGTACCTTCCCTCGCCCCAGAGCCCTCACTGCAGAGCCGCCATGAATGTTACAAAGACTCGGGGACGAGCAAATAGAAAAACGATCTAAACGGACTCAAAAAATCATCAAATCACTTACCTTTTTCAATAAAACGTCGCGGATGTGCTTATTAACTAGCGACGTGTTCGCGTTAAATGGTTTTATTGTATTTAAGTATCTGTTTTTTAGCCGTAAACCCCGGGGAGTCAGGTCGAAACGAATCCGACAAAAGGAGCGTCTGGTTCGGTATGAAACTCCGCCCAGCGCCGCAGGGGGAGGAACTCCGAGGGAAAACATGCGAAAAAAAAGGCGGAGGCTAAAACTTAAAAATAATACTTATTTTTAACATTCTGATACATTTCTGATTGATATTGATAAAATGTTTATTTATTTTGCAACATTTTAAAGAGCTACTTCTCTCAAGCCTTAAACTCACCTTAAGCGAAGAGGCAAATTAACGTGCATGCATCTAACAATAATAAACTACGTTAATATTAGTTTATAATTGCTAGAGAGTTCTCTTTTATGACTGAGCATTTACCAGGACAAAAATATCTACTGGTTCCCATGCAAAAGAGCAGGACTCTTTGCCAACCCTGCAAGGACTTCCAAGTGCTAAACCGATTAGTTTGGGTGCCCACGTTCATCCTGCTGCCGCGGAAACACACACGGCCTCCGCGCTCCAAAAACATCGCCTCTGCAGCCCAAAATCACTCGCTTCTAATTGGTGTTAAGTTGATCTCCATTTGATGTTGCACTGATATGTTTTCAGAGGCGATGTAGAATGACGGCTGCTTGTGCTTAAAGTTCCCATGGCTTGACTTGAGCGTAAAGATCACAGTCAGGCATCGTTTCCTCTCAGCCCGAGTAAAAGTGCCATTGACTGTATCTCGCCCTCATGCTCTCTGATTGTACACAATCGTCACGAGATTTCTTTACATGAAACTGACCAATGGCACGAGGAAAGGAGGAGACAGCTGTGACAGACTCAACCCCCTCAGACTGACCAGGCCTGGGAGAGATGCTTCACACAAACCACTGCAAGTGTACCATTGATGAGCATTTATTTAGGCAGCAATTTTGTCATATATATTGAGCGGGATGTTTCATGAATAGTGAGCATTAGTGGTGTGTGATCATTTCTCTCAAGATTATGGTCAAGGAAAACCTGCAAAAAAACATTTTACACAATATACATTTAATAAGTCATGTTGAGCTTCTAAATATTTCACCAGCTAGAAAATGTCCTTATGTAAAATTAAACTTGCTTGATTTATAATTTGAGCGTGTATTGTTCTTTTTGGGTCAGTTCTTTTTGTTAGGTGTATTTTGTAACTTGTTTCTTGTAACTGTCCAGAGTCTTACTGGTTTAAAACGAAATGCTAAAATCAAACGAAACATGTATGCCTGTAGGAAAATTATGAAAAGTGACTTTAATATTTGAAATTCAGTTTATCTAAACAGTTTGTTAAGGTCTAATTGCTAAATCTTTTCCACTCCTTATGGAAGATAAATATGTGGGAGGTCAGTTTTGAGTCATTATGACACAATTGTTTCATATATTTCCAAAGAAGATATTTTGAAGAATGTTGCTAACCAAGCAGTTGACAAGCTACTGACTTCCTTACAGCATGGAAAAAATCAATGGACGTCAGTGGCTACTGTTTGGTTATCAACATTCTTCAAAATATCTTCTTTTGTGCTCAACAGGAGAAATAAACTCATACAGGCTTAGAACAATTTGAGGGTGATTAAATGTTGACATAATTTTTATTTTTGAATGAACAATCCTTTTAACTGGATTTTTTTTTTTACTTCCCCAGAAGATAATATTTATTATTTGACAAGATTACAGCCATAAATGAGGCATATGTGCAATAATGAATGTTGTAGAAGTTCATGGGTCAAAGTGAAGTTTGTTTAGGCCTTGTACTTCTGTTTATGTGTCTGTTTCTATGCCTAAAGGCTCCCCTCACTATGTAATGGCCATGAGATGGCAGCAGAGGTGCATTAACAGCGACCGGGCCTTCATTAATGTAGATCACTGCATATGGATTATAACCTCTGTTCATTTCATATCTAGCTCATGGTGTTTTTTATTGTCAGTTTGTCCTGTCCTTGGAAAATATGCCATCATAGTGCAGAGAACATAATTAGTGCACTAGTTAAAGGATACGTGAAAAGTATTTACTCTGAAAGTAAAATATATCCACCGTTGACTGATATATCTGGTAGTTTTTAAAAACAGAATAACTAAATATTGTATATATTTGTAATATTGTAAATATTTGAAAATATTGTAGTGGCATTGCCATCTAATACCATACTCATCTAACAATAGTCAATATGACAAAACATTATAGTAAGATACACCAGTACAATTTCGTTATTAATTTGACTTGTATGTGTACAATTATGATTGTAATAAATGAAAACAAAATGTCTAGAGTTAAATCAGTTTTTTATTATTTTATTAGGTTTGGGCCTGTACTTTAAACATTTACAAAGCTAAAACATTGACCATTGTCACCATTGACATTATACAGTAATATTTTAATAATCACAAAAATCTATTGTTGAAGCGCTCTTTTTCTTTCATACCTGCTAAGGTCACTTTTTTCAACTTTGTGAAGCAACATAATATCTGAAAAAAGGCACTACTGCAATATGTGAGATCGTAATGAAAACAGTTTTTTGCAGGGGAAAATACACATTCTGACAGTACGCACACACAACAGATTAAATAACATCTTAAATGTAGTCCCTTCTTTATAAAAATAATTTGTTTGCAAGATCGTCTTTTTGATTGGAATGTACATGAGACACATTTAAGAAAATTGATTATAGCATTATACCAAATCTACACTTGTTTGTTTTTTTTGTTTTTTTTGCTTTAACAAATTTCATAGATTCTAGTTATGTTCCCTTAAAAGACAAATATTCACCTATGAAGCTTGTTAATAAAAATAAATGGTAGTGCATTAAACGATCAAAACATTTCATGTGCTCTGTGATATTTTAATCAACATTATCATAACTGAGATAGTGTAAAACTTCACCTTTTGAACTCCATAAAACAATTTTTAAATGACTTTTCTCTCAGACAAACAAGGTGAATCAAATCCACTATAATCCAATGACTGTATATTTACGTATTATATACTATTAACACTACTTATATGATTCTCTTAGTGTTCATGTTATATAAACACACAGGCCTCTTTGGTGCTCTGGTGAGAAAAATAGTTTCCAAACAGCTATGCAACAATTTTCAAAAGAACATATTGTTATATATATATGTTTCCTTCTTCCAGATAAACTGGTGACTGCAAACTGTTTTTTGTTGCTATAGGCAATATTATATATATATGCGTGTGTGTGTGTGTCTGTGTGTGTTGTTGTTGTTGAATACAGCATAAATCTCTGTTTAATTATAACTAATTATTTTAGTATTATTTTAATTTAGCTACAAAAATATCAATCATATATAATTTGCATGAATCTCATTCTGTACAGTTATTCATTTTTAGGAGTACATTGTATGTCACCTTGCAATGAAATAAAATGAATTGAAAAGGCTTCATTTCAAATTGACCTTAAAGTGCTTCCTGTATCATTTTGAGCTGACTGGATATCATAAATTCATTTAACCCCTCCAATACACACACATTAGTACGATAACATTTCAACTCTGATAAATAAACAGAAAAAAATAGTACAGTTGACACTAGTTGCTAAAGTGTCATTGAGCAACCTCTTAACATTTTTTTACATATGTATAAATATAATGTTTAAATAATTTAAGCGAAAACAAAATGGAGATACAAACTGATTAATGAAAAAAATCAGGGCAGTACATCTGGACATCTCTGACTGAAAAGAGAGTCAGGCCAGCCCAGGTAGAAACAGGTGAGGAATGAGGTCATACTGGCATTTGCATCTCTGTATATTCATCTTGGCCTTCTTTGTCATCCAATGAAGGCTCTGCATCATCTGCATCAAGCTGTCACATAGACAAAACGAACAACATTAAAGTCAAACAGCAAAATAGGATTTAAGATTTAATGTTTGTAAAGAAAACAAGGTGTTACTGTACAGTGCGAAACCTTTCTCCATTATTTTTCAAACAATATAGGCAAAATATTAATGTAAATATATATATAGAAATATAAAAAATATACAGTTGAGGTCTGCAAAATGTTAATTATTTTACCAAAATAAGAGGGATCATACAAAATGCATGTTATTGTTTATTTAGTACTAACCTAAATTAAATATTTCACATAAAAGATGTTTATATATAAAATAATAAGTTTCATTTATAAAAATTACTCCTTTCAAAAGTTTACATCCCCATAATTCTTATCACTGTGTTGTTAACTGAATGATCCACAGCTGTTTTGTTGTTGTTGTTATTGTTGTTATTGTTTAGTGATAGTTGTTCATGAGTTGTTCTTGATTGTCCTGAACAGTTAAACTGCCTGCTGTTCTTCAGAAAAATTCTTCAGGTGCCACAAATTGTTATTTATGTATTGCATATTTATGTATTTGACCCTTTCCAACAATGACTGTATGATTTTGAGATCCATCTTTTCACACTGAGGACAACTGAGGGACTCATATGCAACTATTACAGAAGGTTCAAACGCTCACTGATGAAAAACCATGCATTTAGAGCCAGGGGCTGAAATAATCAACATTTTGAAGATTCTGAAAGGGGGGTGTAACCTTTTGACCTTAACTGTATTTTATTCTTTAATCTCACTATAAATGTACACAACTGCATAAGATATAACATGTAAAAAAAAAAAAAAAAATACTGTCAATACATCCACAAATCAATTCCCTATCAACAAAAATAAAAGAAACACTCACACATTGTATCTCACGTTGGGTAAATATTCGGGACAGCAGGAACCTTCTGAATGGCACAGTGAGGACGAGAACAAACGGGAAGGCTAACGAGGCCGAGGTTGACATTACAGCCCACAGCACAGCCAGACACACCAGCTGCAAACATGTGAACAGGTGCATGCGTAGAGTACGCACCTGAAATAGACACGTCAAGGTTTAAAGCACAGCTAGATCTGAAGAGACAATTTGAGAATGGCGTTCCAGACATACTGTCATCTGGTTATTGATTTAAGATTGGTGAGTGTTGTGCTTGGCTGAGCTCTCGATGACAAACCTTGCGGACATAAGTGTGGTCAGGATGGTACTTTGGTGGCATAAATAGCAGCATCATGCGTTCAGTTAGCTGGATCCCATTGAGAGACATCACTCCCATATAGAGGAATATACCAAACAACACAGCGATAGGAACCTGCCGCAAAACATCTCCAATCACAATAGACAGACCTTTGGAGGAAAGAGAGTTTGTTCAAAACAACAAATATAAAGCAATTATATCTAATAACTCAACAAGCCATTCACTGAGGGTAACATGTTAGAATTTATTTAGGGATGCAATGATATTAAAATGACCAATAAGCCAATAATTATTTTTATGTTACAGCTAATAACCAATATTTTGAATACTATTTTGAATGAAAAACAAAACATTAAAAACAGGGTTGCCAGGTTTTCACAACAAAACCAGCCCAATTGCGTTTCGAGGTGGTCCCCTGGTAAAAATCGCATTTGCTAAAGTTAAGTGGTTTAAAACCACAAGTCAATTGCATTAGTTCTAAATTGGCAAAGATCACTGGTATACTTTGTAAAGTGAGACACATATTGAACCAGGAAACAATGTATATTTTATATTGCGCGCTTTTTCTTCCTTATTTGTCCTATTGCACAGAGGTGTGGGGCAATACCTATAAAACCACCCTAAAGACGATATGCACTATGCAGAAAAAGGCAATGAGAATAGTTTGCAATGTTGGCAATCATGCACATACAAATGATTTATTTTTAAAATTACAAACATTAAAATGTAAAGACATAGTGGATCTTAAGACCACACAAATTATGTACAAAGCTAAAAACAAAGTACTCCCTAATAATATTCAAAAATGGTTTAAGGAAAGAGATAGTAGATATAATTTAAGAAGGAGAGGAAATCTCTCTCAATCAATGGCACCTACTACACTCAAAAGCATGTGCATATCTGTCAACGGGAAGAGGCTGTGGAATAATTTACCTGTAACAATTAAGGAAAGCAAACATATTGTGCAATTCAAAAGAAGGTTCAAAAAAATGATTAAGTTTTTTCTCAATAAGGATAAAATATGATATCTTGCAAGAGTAAACAGTAGCCGTTTCAAAGCTAGATGTGTAAAAGGGGAAGGCAAATATAAGTTAGCTTCTTCCTTCTCCTTTCTTGTTTTTTTCCCTTTCTTTTGAACATGCTGAGACTTTTAATTTCTGTTAAAATATGTTTTGTTACTAATGATCATGTTCTGAAGAAAAAAAAAGAAAAAAAGAATAAATTTATTAAAAAAAAAAATTTTTACGTTCAATTATTTAAATGATTATTATTACTATAAAGTATCATAATTGTAAAGTATAAGGTACCCAATTATTATTAGTAAGAATTATTTTTGTTATCAAAGTATTCAAATGCGCACATTAGATAATGGCAAGGTAATGGGAGAAATAGTTACAAACCGATAAAAATCTAATATCACTTTATATATTTCCTAAACACTGTGGTGCAGATATAGGCCTACTGTAGATGATAAAAATAAGCCACTCACCTACTAGAAGAGCCACTAGAAATCCTGTTACTCTCTGCTCTTTCACTTCCTGAATGCGTGGTTTGTCACCAGGTGCAACAGCTTTGCTCATCACTGTGAGGCTATTTGCATGAGTTACAGAACGAACCGTAGCACCAGTCAACCACGGCAGCCCAAAGAGCGCTGAAACGCCTCCCATGACCACGATGATCAGCAGGTCCAAGTGAAACCCTGAACCCTTAACCAGCATCCTGTCCTTCTTGCTCACAATAAGACTGTAAAGGAAAACTGAATCAATATAAATCCAGGAATAATATAATGGAGGTTATGTAGGAATGGTAAGAGCAAGTTAGTGAATGCCTGTGACTCACGTGGTGATTTGAGTCTCCATGAAAATGAGGATGTAGACGAGCAGGGCAGGTAGAATGCTGGCAACCATCATCCAAATGGGGAACTGGCCATCAGAGCCCATTGGGTGTATTAACCAACCACGCTTGTCCGGGCTGGTCACAGAGAAGCCATCAGGCACACTTAGTTTCTATAAGGGGAGGAAAGAAGTTTAAAGATCAACTTACAACCCTTAAGGTATAGTCACATTAGACAAATATCACAGGCAATTTCAATGTGAAATCTTTCCCCCTCACACAACATACACAGTTATGTGGATTCTTATTGAAATGACTGGATACCGTCTACAAAACTTTTACAGAAATGTAAATGTGACCACCCTTTTACAGAAAAGTACTGAGATGGTATTTAAAAAAAATGAAGTGAATCCTTATAAAAGCATTGAAATATATTGCAATCGTTTTTCAAAATTTTGGAATGTACATTTAGAGAGAAAATGTAGGAAATAACATAGAAAAAGAAACAAAAGATAAACTTTTATAATTATAATTTTATATTCGGTCTTAAAGGGATAGTTCACCAAAAAGGAAAATTCTGTCTTCATTTATTCACCCTCCACTTGAACACAAAAGAAAATGTTTTGAAGAATGTAGGTAACCTGACGGTAGCCTTTGACATTCAGAGTATTTTTTCCCCATACTATAAAAGTTAATGTCTACAATCAGTTGTTTGGTTACCAGCATTCTTCAAAATATCTTCTCTTGTGCTCAACAGAAGAAAAAGTCTAACAGGTTTGGAACAGCTTGAGGGTGAATAAATGACAGAATTTTCATTTTTGTGTGAACTATCCTTTTAATTATTATTATTATTTTTTTAATTATTGAACTGTTTTATGCATTTTCTTCCCATTTTCTGTTCCAATAATTTCCTCTAAAGCACTTCAGAAATGTCACATGTCTAAAACACAGTTAGACTTAAGTAATTGTGAAATCATCATTCTATGCACCAATAAATTGGGTGTTTGAGTGGAAAATGCTAAGAGTAAACCAGTTCATAAATGATAGATTATACATGAATCAAATGATAAAAACATATTCATGTCTCACCTGTGTGTAAGTGTCCTTAATGCCATAGTCCAGAAGAACCATGGTGGAGATTGCAATAGGAACTCCAAAATCTCCAATAGCCCTTCGGAGCTGAAGCAAAAGATAAGAGACAATATCACTATGGTCAATGCCACTTTATCACCCAAAGAAATTTGACCCTGTCATTAAAAACTTGTCCTATATGTTCATCTAGACATCATTGTGTAAATGGCACAAAACTGGGACAATGGCTTACCGTGCCAGGGAAAAAAGCACTGTTCTTGAATTTACGCAGATAGAAGGCAATGAAGAAGGTGCCGGTCGTGAGCACCAGGGAGAGGAGAGCTGTGTTTGGCTGGTTTAGGGTTTGAGGGGCATCTGGAGACCTGCCGTCACTTGTGGGTGTTGATAAAGCGGTGTCATTTTCTTCTCGCCCACTGCAGCTTCTGAGAGGATGATCCATGAAGATCTGCACATTATACAAGACTGTCTGAATATATGCTGATCACATTTAAATCTTTCATAAACATACACCACTAATTAAAATGTGGGGTGTTTAAGATTTTTCTATTTAATTAATGAATACTTTTATTCAGCAAAGATGAGCTTTTGATGAACATAAATATACAAATTCTAAGAATAAACAACAAAAAACATCTCAATACTTTTCCCAGCTTGAAGAAGGTCTCGTAGATGAAAATGAGAGAGATAAGGATGGAGAAGATCTCTTGGGTGAAGCGGGACACAAATCGCACCAGGAAGCTCCCTTCAAAGGCCACCGTGAGAACTACAATGATGATCAACCAGATTCCAATCCACAAACGTCCTGTCAGATACTCGATTTCATTGGACCTACAGAACTGCAAACACATTGATTCATATTCAGTTTTCCTGCTATATTATTCCAGTGAAATTTTTCACATTTGAGTTGTGGGGCAAATTCACGTAACAGTTGTGCCACTTTTGCTCACAAAAGTTCAGTCTTCTTCACTAATCCAGGTTCTAAATGCATTGCAGTAGCACAGAAAGGTATTTGAATTTATTATATGCTGTGATTTTCAGTCCAAAGACGCCTTTATATTCAAATTATGCTCAATATAAAATGTGCTTTATTCTCAAAAATCAGTGCTATTTGCATGCATTTTCTAAATTAAAACAACTACACTATTTGCAGGCACAATTGTAGTATTTGTATCCATTTATCAGAAATACTAACTGAATAGAAGGACTCTTCGAACACTAGAAGGGGTCCAGAGAAGCCCACCACCAGCAGAGGTTGAGCCCCTAGCAGACAGAACAACATTCCCTGCACAGCAGTGGAAATAATCAGCTCTGACACACCTATCAAACCATCAGTCTTTTCACCTGGGGAGGAGAGAAAGGATTTCATTAGGCAAAAGTTCCTTGTTTTAGATGCATCATTAAAACAGTGGCTTATATAGTCAAAAGTAGAGCTCTGACTAACCTAATAGTCCTCCAAAGGTGATGGCAGGAGAAAGGGCAGCAAAGTAAATGAATATGACTGTGGCCATGCATTGAGGACTTAGGGCATCTTTAAAATCACTGATGTATTTGGGGTAGCGGCTCCGTGCATCTCGGATAACCCCACCAAACAGCCGACCCGTCCTCCGAAGAGGATCGTCTTCAGGTTTCAGAGGAGGCTGAAGAGCTGAGAAAATTAAGAACGAATGAAAAAATTAATTCCATATATTTATTTTGGATAAACCGTTAACTGATTCTGTATATGAGCGAGAGCCTTGTACCGGTGTCCTCTGGGCTCTTGGGTTCCTTGGCCTGTAGTTTGACCTCTTGTTCATGTCTCTTGTGCAGCATCTCTTTTTGGAAGCGAGCGATAGAATGCAGCAGCTCATCTCCTCCAACCTCAGATGGAGGAAGCACAATACTGCAGTCCAGGAAGCTGTTGATGGCTGTCAGCAGGTCCTGCCGCTCATCTGCCAAATACGCCGCTTCATGGAAGTGCTGGAAGAGAGGTTTGAAATGCTGTTTATACTTCTGGCAATGCGGCAAAACAAATGCATCAAGATTAAAATACGATAAAATTATTGTTTCAACGATTTTTAGATATTTATTCACTACCGTTCAAAAGTTTGGGGTTGGTTAGATTTCTTTCCTTATGTTCACCAAGACTGCATTTATTTTATCAGAAATAAAGAATAAACAGCAACAAGTATGTGACCCTGGAGTACAAAACCAGTCATAAGTATTGTAGCAATAGCCAACAATACACTGTATGGGTCAAAATGATTGATTTTTTGTTTATGCCAAAAAAAAATCATTAGTATATTAAGTAAAGATCATGTTCCATGAAGATATTCTGTAATTCTCCTATACTATATGAAAACATTATTTTTGATTAGTAATATATATTGCTAAGGACTTCATTTGGACAACTTTAAAGGCAATTTTCTCAATATTTAGATTTTTTGCACCCTCAGATTGCAAGATTTCAAATAGCTGTATCTCGGCCAAATATTGTCCAATCCTGATAAAATGGACACTTCTGAACAGTTTGTCCTGGGTCACATACTGTAATATTACAATTTCTAATAACTGTTTATCTATTTTAAAGGGTTCATATGATGCGATTTCAAGTTTCCTTCCTCTTTGGAGTGTTACAAGCTGTTTGTGGAAAGAAAAGATCCCTAAAGTTCAAAGACTAAAGTCTCAAACTCAAAGAGATATTCTTTATAAAAAAAACTTTAAATTTGACTCATTCCAAATCTTTGCACGGTAGTCTATATACCTAAACATGACAGAATATATATTTTTCAATGAGACCTACTTTATCAGACATAAGTGTTGATATGGAGCGGCCGATTTGGTGGTAGTCAATGTTGGCATTGGGAGGGCCGAGCAACACGAACAGAAAGCGCACTGGAATCGGCACTTCAAGAACAGACTCTAACAGAACCGCTTCCTGCAGTCTCACAAAGGCCATGGTGGGCTGATCCAGGAAATCCACACTACCTGTGAAAATCGAGATCATCTGCATCATGGCTTCAACAGATGTAATGTGTCATGTGCTGACTGTTAAATATGGATAGTTAACTAACCCACGAGGACAACGGTTGCTTCTGCATCCTCCGGAATCTTCTCAAGCAGCTTCAGCTCATGTTTAGATTTGGTCTTGTGCAAACCAAAAAACTGGGCTGTGTCTTTCTATGGAAACAGAGAGGGAATGTTCTAATTGTCTGTTTTACCATTCTTTGCCTCTTAAAAACACACAGACTTTAATGCACCTCGATCCTATCTGAGTCTACACTAATGCGTGACTCAAAGTTACGTAGTCCTCCGATGAGCGGGTCTGTGGCAGGGGGCTCCGGGGTGGCGATATGGTTACTGCTATGGTAATGAGATATAAGAGAGCCAAGGCTGGTTGCTGAGATGTTCCGTTTAAATAAGCTGTGCTCCTTGCCGTCACTCGGATGACTGACAAACAGAAGAACAACAAAGCATGAAGTTCAGCTGCATGATTCAAATGAGTAAGGAGTTTTTTAATAGGCAAGTAACTTTATTGATCTTTTTTGAGATGTGCAGAGGTGAAACTAACATGTGTTTGAGGAGCAGGGCTCGGAGCACATTGGCTCTGTCCTGTGCTCTGATTTGATCTGAGATTATCATCTGCTCCACCACCTGATGAGCAATACCAGGCAGCGTCTTCTGGTCCAGATCCAACAACACTGCACCTGTAAAATTACACCACTTATACATCAGACGCAGCAGCAAAAAGCATTTTAAATTTGTAAGAAATCAGAGTAATTTACACTATAGTTAGACTTTGTATTCCTCTCTCACCGTGTGAAATGGTCTTGCGGAGCTCCAGCAGGCTGCGGAATGAGAGTGAAGCTACGTGAGGTTTGCCCCAGCGCTCTGTCTCCTCCTCCACATCCTCCTCAAACTTTATCCAACGAGCTGTTTCCTTCCAATGCATCTCCTGGTTCTTATCCATCAGTAACTCATTCAGCTCAACAAACACCTGCGAGAACACATACATTTATTATTTATGTGACCTTTCTTCTTCTGTTTATGCTTAAAGAAATGATGAGTTCATTGAGTCAGATAAAGTTCAGTAAACACTCTTTCTTTAAAATATAAAATGCAAAATAAATGAAGAAAAAAAAAGTAAATGCATCATTATAGGCAATGCTAAACACATCATTTGAGGAAGCAGACAAGATTAAAATTAGTCTACATTTCATTGTGGATTATATCTGTTGTTTTTGTTTTTTGTTTTTTCTTTCAGTCAAGAGCAATCTTGAGCAATCTTTTCATGCAAGCCATCCAAGAATATCTGCAGATTTCAGCTGTTGGAATAAAATCTAATTTATTGTGTTTTAAGTTGATGTCAGTAGAGCTGTTCAGTTATCTTAAAACTAATGTTAAGCATTTAAAGTTCTCTGAGAAATTTCTAATTGGTTGATAGAAAATAGTTTTTTGTTTATTTATGAGTAACATCACCAGTTGAAGAGACTTTAAATTACACATCAAATGTGAATTCTAAATGTATCGTGTTCTTTAAAAATCCAGATATGCCATAATATATATAAGCTACACTGCCATTCAAAAAAGTTTTGGGGTTTTTGGAATAAGTTTAAGCACATCAGTTAAAAACAGTTGTGCTGCTTAAAATTTTCTGGATCTTTGATGAGTAGAAAGTTTAAAAGAACAGCATTTATTTTAAATAGAAATCATTTGTAACATTAGAATGTCTTTAATTCTCACTTTTGGTCAATTCAGTGTGCCCATAAGTTCTAAAAGTGTTCATTTATTTTTGAAAAAACTATAATTGCTACTTGATTTAACAAATAAATAAACTCTTATCATTTACCTTAAATGTTAAAGTCTCTTTAAGTAATGTTACAAAAATTAAAATAATGTTATTAATGTTAACAGATCTCATAAATCAAAAAGTGGCATTCGATAATGACTGAACAGCTCTACACAAGTGCAGTTCTACTAGCTTAGTTATACACGGTTCTGATACTGTGACCATCCACGGCCTTCCACAAAACTTGTGGTATAGATCTGTTAGCAAACATGTGGTGAGTAAAAACCACACGCAAGCTTTAGCTGTTTCACAAAGCAATCATACCAGCTCTGTGTCACCCTACCTTCAGCTGTCGGGCACGACGAACCCTGTAGTCCATGTAACAGGGCCATGATCTCCTCTAACAAACAACAGCAGGCTCAGTGAGCCAATGGCAGAGATACCCCAGCTTTATACAGCATGCAAACTAAATCTAAATCTTTTACTCTATTGTCTCAAGTCTAAGAAGGCATTACAGCTAAAGGATGCAATTTGCTTGATATTAAAACTTTAGTAGGTTGATTTCCTGAATTTGTTCTTTTTGTTTGTGCTTTTGGGAAATAATCTTTTAAGATTTTAATAATCATATTTAACAATTGTGTTACTAAGGTGATGCTGAAGACATGATATGTACAGTACAGACCAAAAGTTTGGACAAACCTTCTCATTCAAAGAGTTTTCTTTATTTTCATGACTATGAAAATTGTAGATTCACACTGAAGGCACCAAGGGCTATTTGACCAAGAAGGAGAGTGATGGGGTGCTGCGCCAGATGACCTGGCCTCCACAGTCACCGGACCTGAACCCAATCGAGATGGTTTAGGGGTGAGCTGGACCACAGACAGAAGGCAAAAGGGCCAACAACTGCTAAGCATCTCTCGGAGAACTCCTTCAAGACTGTTGGAAGACCATTTCAAGTGACTACCTCTTGAAGCTCATCAAGAGAATGCCAAGAGTGTGCAAAGCAGTAATCAAAGCAAAAGCTGGCTACTTTTAAGAACCTACAATATGACATATTTTCAGTTGTTTCACACTTTTTTGTTATGTATATAATTCCATATATAATTCCATGTATTAATTCATAGTTTTGATGTCAGTGTGAATCTACAATTTTCATAGTCATGAAAATAAAGAAAACTCTTTGAATGAGAAGGTGTGTCCAAACTTTTGGTCTGTACTGTATGATTTATTAGCTACACCAAACACCCAAGCCTAAAAAATAGCTCCAAGTGGACAGGGGAAAGATAATCTAGTTAGCTGGTGTCTCACCTCATGTGGGGTTCGATCCAACTTGGTGCGGATACGACTGCTGGGCTCTTTGTGATCCTTGCCGATGTGAACCACCTGACCTTTAGCGCTTTTCTTAACCAGGTGCCGCCGCACACCAGGGACATCCTCAAACCTGTGACCTGCAAGAAAGACAGCAAGACGATGCTGAAATACTAAACCGAGAGTTAAAAAACAACAAACAAGTCAGAACAACACTGAATCCATTGTAACACACCAGAAGGTCTGTGAGTATCAGTAACTCAGGTGCTTATCCAACCCTGACGACACTGGCTACATCACACACAACAATCAGCATCCAAACACAGAAACACACAACTGGGCACTTTGAGAATGTCCACATTCCTGAACCACAGCCATAGATGGTTAGACTGAAAACATGATTTCTTCTCAAAAGAATGAGAACGGAAGGGTAAATAAAGGATTGCTTTATAACCTTAGAAAAAAGATAGCAGGAAAACAAAAAAAAATTCCAGTACTGAAAACATGTTATTGGAATGGATTGATACAATACATATTATATATATGATATATATGTATTTTCAATTATGTATTTATTTATTTCTCTCCTTCTGAGAAATTATGTATGTCCTGTATTTTACCTCTGAAAAAAAACACATTATTGATGATCTATGATCAGCTGAAAAGCCCAGTACTCACTAATAACTAATATACAGCTACACTATACCATAGGAGATACTTATGGGTTTTATGGGTACTTGGAAAATCCTGAATTTGCTCTGTTAAACATTTTAAACAAAATTCATAATTTTAAAACAAAAAAATAATTAAAAGGCTATCAACTGATTTAAATTATTTATATTATACCTAAATATTAGATAGCATTGTTTAATTGATTGTATGTATATTATATACATCATTGATTATGTATATATATTTTTTAGAATGTACGTTAAATTTTTATTTTACTATAATGATCATCATCATTGTTTCAAAAAATACTTATAGATTCTATTTCTTACAGATGTCTTTCATCGCTATTTGTAAAAAAAAAAAAAATACTGAAAAGAATGTCTCAGCATATTACAATGATTTCTGAAGGATCATGTGACAATGAAGACTGAAGTAATGGCTGCTGAAAATTCAGCTCTGTCACCACACGAATAAATTACATTTTAAAATATATTAAAAACAGAAAACTGTTATTTGACACTGTAATAGTATTTTACAATATTACTGTTTATACTTGTGGCGGGGGAGGCGTGGTTTAGCGAAGTCTGCAACGGGAGAGCGAATGAAGAGACGAGCGGTGGTAAGTGGTTCAGGTGAGAGACAATTAACAGCTGGATCTCATTGCAGTGATTGGTGTGGGGAACCGGTATTTAAGCCGCACGACATCCGGAGAAGGAGAGAGAGAGGACACGTGGGAAGAAAGAGACGCCGACGTGCGCGGAGAGATCGTAAACCCAAGAGCAGTGCATTGTATTGAAGACGCTTGAACGTGTGCGTATGTGGCGCAAATTTATTTTTCTGTTTTATTTTTGTTGTCAATAAATACCCACGAGCCTCAGGGGTCGGCAAACCCCTTCCTTCTGTCTCTCTCTCTCTCTCTTTCTTTTCCCCTGGGGTATTCCACTGGATATAGTGGAATACCCCGTAAAGGCCATAGCCATTAAATTTAGAAGCCAAAAGCATAATGTGGAGGTGGCCGTTAGTCCGCGCCTCAGGCATCTGCTAATCTTGGGAACCAATTGGCCAGCGTTTCAGCAATTATTGGGGTGTTTAACAGTGGATGCCGTTGGGGGAAAGAACTGGCCGGGGGGCGGGGCGAGCGCTCAAGTGGGAGAATCTGTACCAGGACCTAGCGGGGCGGTCTCAGGGGATCCGAGCGGCGTGGCGAGGCTAAACCTTTCCAGTCGTGATGACTTTCACCTGGAACAATCCCAAGACGAGACACTCAAACATGCGTTCGAGCAGGTCCGTTCTATCGATGGGCAGGTCCTCCACCCTGAGCGCCCGCTAGCCCATCCGTATTTTGCCATTATCAAGGATCGGTTGTATCGAGTGACCCGCGACGCTCAGACAAAAGAAGATACAACCCAATTGTTAGTACCTCGGAGCCGTCGGGAAATGCTTTTCCAGACGGCGCACTGTAATCCTATGGCGGGACACTTAGGAGTAATGGCAACACTAAATCGACTAACGACCCGATTCTTTTGGCCGGGCATTCACGAGAACGTGCGCAGGTGGTGCGCGTCTTGTCGGGAATGTCAGTTGGTAAACCCACCGGCCACCCCAAAAGCGCCATTGCGCCCTATTCCCCTAGTGCAGGTCCCCTTTGAGCGAATTGGTATGGACCTCATCGGGCCGTTAGAATGATCGGCACGGGGACATCGTTTCGCGTTGGTCTTAGTGGATTGCGCGACACGATATCCTGAAGCAGGACGGCCTGGTCGAACGGTTTAATCGCACATTGAAAACCATGATCCGGAAGTTCGTACAGGAAGACGCGAAAAATTGGGACCGGTGGCTAGAACCCCTCTTATTTGCTGTGCGCGAGGTCTCCCAAGCCTCCACGGGGTTTTCCCCCTTCGAGCTTCTTTATGGACGTCAGCCCCGGGGGGTTTTAGACGTCCTGAAAAAAACTTGGGAGGACAGACGCTCGGATAGCAAAAATGAAATTCAATATGTCCTGGACCTGCGAGCAAAACTCCACACACTGGGACGGCTCTCTATGGAGAATTTGCTTCAGGCCCAGGACAGACAAAGCCAGCTATATAACCGGGGGACTAAGCTACGAGAATTTGCACCGGGAGATAAAGTGCTCGTGTTACTGCCAACCTCTAGCTCCAAATTACTAGCCAAGTGGCAAGGAACCTTTGAGGTCCCACGGCGGATAGGAGATCTCAATTATGAGGTAGTACAAACAGATAGAGGCGACTCATGGCAAATCTACCACCTCAACCTTCTTAAAAAAATGGAGCGGGGAGGAGTCAGTGCTGCTAGCGATGGCAGTGATTGAGGAGGAGGATCTCGGGCCAAAGGCGGTTACTAAAGAGAAATCCCTCGCAATAGCCCTAGGGGGAGATCACCTCTCGCCCTCGCAGCTCACTGACATTGCGCGTTTGCAGGTGGAATTTGCGGACGTGTTTTCGCCCCTACCTGGTCGTACTGACCTGATTCAGCACCACATTGAGACAGAGCCGGGCGTCGGGTGCGGTTTTGTGTAGACTATCGCAGGGTGAATGCAGTATCTAAATTTGATGCTTATCCAATGCCGCGAATTGACGAGTTGCTCGATCGGTTAGGCACGGCTCGCTTTTACTCGACATTGGACTTAACAAAGGGATATTGGCAGATCCCCTTATCTCCCATGTCCAAAGAAAAGACAGCCTTCACCATGCCGTTCGGATTACACCAATTTGTTACGCTTCCTTTCGGCTTGTTCGGGGCCCCGGCTACGTTCTAGCGACTCATGGATCGAGTGCTGCAGCCCCATGCTGCATATGCCGCGGCATATGGAGCATGTGAGGGTGTTCCTCAGGGCGCTGAGACGGGCGGGGCTGACGGCCAACCCGAAGAAGTGTGCAGTTGGGCGGGTGGAGGTAAAGTATCTGGGCTTCCACTTGGGCCACGGGCAGTTGTGTCCTCAAATCGATAAGACGGCAGCAATTGCGACCTGCCCCAGGCCGAAGACCAAAAAGGAGGTGAGGCAGTTCTTGGGGCTGGCGGGATATTACGGGACCTTTATTCCTTGTTATTCGGACCTCACCAGCCCGTTGACTGACCTCACTAAAAAGGAGGTGCCGGATACGGTCCAGTGGACGGAGCAGTGCCAACAGGCCTTTACCCGAGATAAGGCTGCCCTGTGTGGCGGGCCGCTCCTGCACTCTCCTAATTTTTCTCTCCCCTTTTCCTTGCAGATGGACACGTCGGACAGGGGGCTGGGCGCGGTCTTGTCCCAGGAGGTGGAGGGGGAGGACCGCCCGGTGCTGTACATTAGTCGAAAGCTCTGGAAGAGAGAGACTAAGTACAGCACCATAGAGAAGGAGTGTTTGGCCATCAGGTGGGCGGTTCTCACCCTTCGCTATTACCTCCTGGAACGGGAGTTCACCCTCTGCTCGGACCACGCGCCCCTCCAGTGGCTCCACCGCATGAAGGATACCAACGCGCGAATCACCCGTTGGTATCTAGCTTTACAGCCATTTAAGTTCAAGGTAATTCACAGGCGGGGGGCGCAGATGGCTGTGGCCGACTTCCTCTCCAGGAATGGGGTGGGGGGGGGTTGCAGGCCGGATGGCTCCCCGACCTGAGTCGGGCAGTGGGGGTATGTGGCGGGGGAGGCGTGGTTTAGCGAAGTCTGCAACGAGAGAGCGAATGAAGAGACGAGCGGTGGTAAGTGGTTCAGGTGAGAGACAATTAACAGCTGAATCTCATTGCAGTGATTGGCGTGGGGAACCGGTATTTAAGCCGCACGACATCCGGAGAAGGAGAGAGAGAGAGCTGAGAACTCGTGGGGAGAAAGAGCCGCCGACGTGCGTGGAGAGATCGTAAACCCAAGAGCAGTGCATTGTATTGAAGACGTTTGAACGTGTGTGCATGTGGCGCGAATTTATTTTTCTGTTTTATTTTTGTTGTCAATAAATACCCATGAGCCTCAGAACGCCGACCCCAGTCTCCTTCCTCTTTGATCGTTTGAACTTTACCACAATACTGTATCATATTAATGCAACCTTGTCAAAAACATTAAACAAACCTTTCTGTCAAATTTTACACAAACACACATACGTACTCACTTTTAATGCCATCCAGGTCAACGGTGGCGAGCGTCTGTGCCTCGCTCTCATCAGTAGGCATGTATTGATAGTGTTGTAAGGATGTGCCTGTCATGTTGCCCGTCCGGCGGCGCTCCTGCAGATCGTAACTGCGGCCAGAACTCAAACTTGGAAACAAACATGGGGCAGAAACTCGTCTGCCATTGGGCAGATTATGAACCCAGTTTCTGCCCCTGATGTGGCAACAGAACATAGTGAGTTTGAACACATACATTCTATGCGTTTGTATATGTGTGTGTGTGTGTGTGTGTGTGCGCATATACACTTACGCAGTTGTTGTAACATTTTCTGGTATGCTGATACTGGTGTGAAGCATTGAATGGGGTATGATAGGCAGCTTTCGTTGTGGTGAGGCTTTACCATTCTTATTTACAGTGGAGTCTCGATCATCTTCTGATACAAAAAACTGGGGGCCAGCAAGAGAGGAATTAGTAAGATCATAACAAGTAGGGTGTGTGTGTGTGTGTGTGTGTGTGTGTGTGTTTGTGTGACTCGACTACCTGTGCATCCACCTCTGTGTCCGTTTCCGGTGTAGGTGTGGTGGTGACATTGCCCTCTTTATCCTGCTGACTACAGGAATCTTCATCCACCTCTTCATCCTCTTCATCCTCATCTATTGGCGGAGCTGATCCCATAGATGAACTCCTCCTCCTTCCTGAGTCCTTCCGCTTTCTTCCGGGCTTTTTCCTCCGGCCCTCTGGGAAGTGTTTAGACAGAGGGTGGTGAATGTGTAGAGAGCTGTGACGGTGATCTACAAATGCCAAAAACATCAAAGACTTAGAAGAGCATCACTACAGAGCCCCTTAAGGGAAATGGCCATGGTAAAAAAAAAAGATAGGACTAAATCATATTATAACACATATTTCAATGTGTTTGTGAAGTTCACCTGAGAAACTCTGCATTCTCTTACAAAACTTCAGATATAAATATTATCAGGTGGGAGGGAAAACTATATTTCTGTCATGGCAACTCTAGAGTTATTTGCATGGGAATGTGCATGACAATGTTAATGTGTCTTTGTGGGGGAATAGATATGCTACGCTGCTACTGCTGAGGCAGAGCAAGCACCAAGAATTGCTACTGCAAATACACCAACAACATGCTGCTGTGAGCAAGTAATAAATACTGCTGCTGCACATATAACATACATTAATAACCCCCATAGCATACATGATCCCCCCATAGTAGATCTATACAGGTGGAGCTGGGGAAGGTGGAGGGTTTCTGAAGTGTAATGCAAACTGCTACCACAAACATTAGCTTAGTATTTGAATGTTGAGCAGTGAGCTCATTGGCTACCGATACTGGAGAGAACCAATCAGCTGTGACATGTTATGATGATGTCATTATGTCATACTGAGTTGTATCTATCGGACTGCGCAATCTAGTGTGTCATGCCAGAACTTTGTATTTCAGTGCTCTATATTGCAAACAAACACAAAGTTTCTCAGGAGAACAAAATAATTTTGCAGAAAAATGCAAATGCATTGAAATATAATTTAATTTCCCCATATGGGCTTCGTAGCCTCACTAACTATCCATTGAGCCATTTATGATTCATTGAGCATTTACTGATTAAAATTTTGCAGACCATGTAAAAAGGCATTCAGATTTGGAATGAAATGAGAAATATTTAAAAATTACAGACTTTTTACTTTTGCTGTTTTCGTAATTTTAATATAATTTTGAGATTTTTTGTTGTTGTTGAAAAAACACCATAACACACAATAAATATAAATAAAACAGTCCAAATAATATGCATTCCCATTCAATTTAGTCATTTGTAATATGAAATATGTTTTTAAGGCTATAAACCAACTGCATCAGTAGTAAAGCTCTCACACTCAAAGTCCTCCTCATTAAAGGTGCGGTGTTGTTCAATTGGCAAGCGCTGGGGGGGTGTGAGGATCTGCTGGAAGCGCTGCACTCCCAGTGTCTTGTTCAAGTCCCCTTCATCATCATCATCACATCGCTGGGGCGGAGAATGCACTGCAACAGGCTACATGTAACCAGACAGAGATAACTTTCATTTCTTTTCAAATAGCCTATGTAGACATCAAAGCAGATGTTTTGCAAGAAAGAGTCATTCAGCCATGCATTCTCAGATTCTTATTTGTACATCATAGACTAGGCAAATTAATTTATATAGCACAGTTTATACACTATGCTAATTCATAACATAAAAAGGATAGCAAAATGATCATAACAGATGCATAAGAAAAATAATAAAAAGTGATTAATATTTATTTAAAATGAATTAAACGCAAATAAGGAGAAAATAATATATAAATAAGATGATTTTTGTATAAATATTATTATAAATGTATAAATATATCCCCTGCTGGTATATGCTCAAAAAAGCCTCGTTCTCCAATGACAGTCAATCCAAATTAGCTGTGTTATGACAAAATACATCTTATAAATATTCAAATGTATTTTTATATTTTACAGTTTGCCTTCACCCAATCAGCACTGTCTTGCCATTTTCATGCATCAGCTGAAAAACCAATCACTTGGCATTTAAAATAAAACTTGGATGCAGAATTGAGTGCTTATGTTGCTCATAGCAGATTTCAAATCACAAACTTCCAGGAGTCAACTCTCAATTAAATGACCTCCTTCATAGTAAATGAATGGCATATCTGTGTATATTTATGGATGGTATCACTCTCTCTATGCTCATTTTCTCATTCCGTCTCTTCTCCCCCGCTGTCTGTGGTATGCTATCCTGAGGATAAACTGAGGCTTGTGGTCATGTGCTTCATTTAATTCTGTGTTTTGACAGAGGGGCCCGGCTCCCGGTAAAACTAACATGCCTACAGATACCAAACTCTGGCACGCAGATGCTCAATCAAGACGCAGAATCCTGTAGCTCATCCCACCAGAGCCACAGAAAGTGAGTCAGCACTCCTACATCCACTCACAGAGTCGCTTCAGTAGATCATGACTAAAGTCAGCCAGTGATGCTGAATGTGTCAAGAAGCCTTGTGAAGCTGCTGGACCATGGATGTCTCGCTGCTTAGGCTTGTTAAGAAGCCTGGTATGATACACACATACCAAACTGCCAATGAGGTGGACCAAAAACATAATGTGCAGTAGTGACCAGCTGCTCTTGTCAACCGTAGAGACAATCAAAACACTGAAAGGTCTTCTGACTGCAGTGTATTGCCAGAGCAGCCCTCAAGAAAAGGAAGCAGAGGTTGAGATATCAAGTATAGAGCCGATTCTTAGTTCTTATCAGACACTTCTCTACACCCCCAGCCTCTGACATCATCGCCCATATCTATAGTCACATCCTGATCCCTTACACGCATAGTCATCTTCCTATTTACAGAACTTTCACTTCTTAACAATATTATGTAGGCATACAGCTATATAAGTTATATTTACTTATAGTCCGAGAACAGTCTGAGAACAATAATTATATAATTATTTAGCATGATCATTGATGGAAAAATGCTTGTGTATAATACTGTGTAAAAAAAATCACCCATCCACATAAGTCAAAATTTTATCCATCCAATAAAATTTCACATTCTACAGGTCACTTGTATAAAACTTTAGAACATTAAAAGAGTACAAATATCAAGGCTGCTACATTCAGTACTACTTAATATCAAGTCAGGATAGTTTAAACAATTTCACCAGACTTAGTTAGTACACACAGAATGTGTTTTTGCATTTAGCTCCTCTGCTTTTCTATTGTTTTTATATCTATAAAAAAAGAGCTAGATAGACGTGTTTGAACATCGTGTTTGCGTCTTTTGCAGTGTCTCGCACATTTTTTCGTTCCTGTGCCCTGCATCTTGCATTTTTAAGACAAAACCGTGCTTAGTGTCCCCTTATTCAGCACAATCCAGTACAGTACGTCCTAACCAGCTGTAATGCAAGCAACAAGTAATAAAATGTATCTGTCATGTTAAAAGCCGTCACCGCTACAAGTGACACTACTTGTGGAACAAGAACAAAATTATCGTTGCTCAAGGGCACCTATTATGCAAAATCCACTTTTACATGCTGTTTGGACATAAATGTGTGTTGGCAGTGTGTGAACACAACCACCCTACAATGATAAAAATCCACCCACTCCTCATTTTTTAAACCCTTTTAAACCAAGTCAGTCTCACTAGGCCTGCCGTTTTGATTCTCATGCAGTGTGACGTCACATTGTATATGGCCAGGCCACTGGGGTTATTGACAGCTCTTTATTGCTATAGTTTCATTTATACATTTCATTTATTCATTTTAACATTTATACGCTGTTCTCCATTTTCTCCACGCTCAAGCAGCTGTAACATAAACAATGTCTCGCAAGTAATTTCAGTGCTCTGTGTTTGGATGTAAGACTTAACATAAGAGTCTTCATTTTCTCCCAACATCTGAGCTGCTGAGGTCACTGTGGATTACTTTCATTTTACAAGGTAATGCGCCTCAAAATCTACCTAAATACGTTTATCACTCCAGACTTCTTTGTGAATGTCATGTGATTATAGTGCTTAGCATTTCAACCGTATTTGTGTGCATATATTAAGTATTTTTTAACTAATCTGCACGATGCCTCGTTCATAGCGCGAGATTCATTCGACCACTGTGATCTACAACAATGACAGGTCAGTGCAGTTCAAGCACAGTATCATCGTGCTGTTTCGTCCCACTTTCAGTGCATTTGGCCTCCAATATGTACGGCTAAACACCGGTTCTCTCACTCTCAGTTATGTTGCTTCTACCTGCTGTTTATTGCTGTAGATATACAATGCAGAGGGATGTTCGTGAGGCCCTCTTCTGGAGACAGGTCGGGAATATACTGCTCATTTGCATTTAAAGCGATACACTCCAAAACAGCTCTTTTTTTTTAGACACACCAACAAATGACATTTTCCAGCTATTATAATAAATCATATTTTGGGTATTTTGGGCTGAAACTTCACAGACACATTCTGGGGACACCCAAGACCATTATTACATTTTGTAAAAAGGGGCATAATAGGTGCCTTTTAAACTGATCAAACGTGGATGAGGAGAGACTGACAGTGTGCATTTAGAATCGGATATTATATGATAAAATCCCTTAATTTAGTATGGGTAACACTTTAGTATAGGGACCAACTACCTGCTTGCCTATTATTAATGTATTGGCTGTTTATTAGTACTTATAAAGCACATATTCTGCATGACCATATTCTACTTCCCTTATCCTACCCAATTCCTAAACTTAACAACTACCTTATTCACTAGTAATAAGCAGCAAATTAGGTGTTTATTGAGGCAAAACTCATGGACCTTAACAAATTGTGATTGTTGTATGAAAATACAAGTTTCTTTCTTTTTTTTTTTTACATTAAGCCCTTAATTTGAAATTCTATTTTTAAATGGTGATACAAATGTACAAGAGGTACCAAGCAGATGGGAACTCTTCAGATTTTTTTGTGTCGCATCACACATTTTATGACAGACAACTGCTCGCTGCAGCAACCTAGTTGGGATATTGTAGACATAATTCTTATCCCATCAAGGGTACCAAGTCAGGACTGTTATTGGTGCCCCCAGGTGCATGAGGCCCCTGTAAAACACACACACACACACACACACTCACTCACATTCCACCTCCTCAAATCCATCTGTCTTTGATTTGCCTCCATTATACTGTATACACCTGGCTTGAATATTTCTGATATAACTCAAAGCTTTGTGTTCCTGAATACCGAATCCTCTACACAGGAATTAAAGTTTTTTTTTTTTTCAAAGGATGAAATGTGATGCTCCTGTCACCTCATCTTCCTCCCTCCATCCACACAGTGAGCGACTCAAATTAATTTACACATTCCCACAGAAGTGCCATTGCCTCTGTGAGATCTGAGAATGATTTTAGTATGGGGAACAATGCTGAATGAGCAGAGCCAGAGATCTTGTTGAATTACGCAATCGTTTTACCAGACAGAGAATTACTTCACAGTGAACCCATTGATGACTTTATTTAGCTCTATATTTCATCACACAAAACCCACCAGAACTTCTGCATAATCTCATAATCAAAACAATCATTGACTTCCAAAGTAGGGGAAGAAATATTATGGTCAATGGGGACCAACCACTGTTTGATTACCAGCAATCTTCAACATTTTTGGGTGACATATTCCTTTGAAAAGAAAAAAAAACAATGGGGTAAAAAAGTTGATGTTTAGCTATTTTTACTGAAAAACAAGACAATGTGTGACTTAAGTAACTATAACCACTGTCTGGCGCCATTATAGATGCTAAACAATCATCTACTGTTCAAATGATTACTTAAGGATCTATTATGTAACAATATTATTCACACTGCAGGATCATTAATAAGAGCTTTTATCAGTTCAAGCTTTGTTGGCAGGAGGCTTGATTTCTTGATTGTTACCACTAAGAGCCCCTGTTCCCATCATGAGTGTAAGAAGCAAGTCCATCAAGCCATGCATGGCTCTTTGAGGAACAGTAAACCACCCAGATGAAGGCTAATTGAAACACTACAGTTTTCCAACGACATATTTAAAAACCAGACACAATCTGCACAGCACGTCTTCATCATTGCTGTATAATGGCACAACATGTTCTTTAGAAGTAAACTGATTTCTGGGTATGGTACATTAGGTGGCTCTGTCCTCATGGTTACACAAATTGTTTTTAAATCTTATTCTGGTGGATAAGCCCTCTAGAGTATTAATGGCAATTGAGAACAGAGCACAGCTAGAATCTCACCAAATCAGCAGAGCAGGTACTGCTGATGTTCCTAAACACATGTACCACACAAACACACACAACAATCACCCACTACTGAAAATTAACCAAACCTTTCCCCCTAACCTTAGATAACACTTTGGCAGCTATTAATGCCACTAGTTCCTCTGTGTGACAAAGAAAACATAAAGCTGCACAACATCGGAGAGATAGTAATGCAATTAACTCTCCTGATATATTTCCAGCAGATGCGTGAAAGTGTACTACCAAATATTCAACTACAAAACATCTTTACATTGAGTTGTATTGACATAAAACCGACCAGTGTAGTTTGATTCACAATCAAATGTCTCTTATGAACCGATTCTTTTTAAATAAACACAAACAGCGCAACCAGAGTAGTCCAATTCTCAAACAGAATGACTCATATGTTCTGGTTCTTTAATGAATTACTAAAAAAGGCAATTAAACTGTTTGAATCAGTTAACACTGTCCTGTTAATTTGCAACAGGTATATTGTGTTAAAAAAGTAAACAGGGTCACTGTCTCGTTCACTTTACTAATATTTTGTGTTCAATAGAAAAGCAGTGGATGAATACTGATGAAACTAACCTTAAATGTACTGTATTGGCAAAACATATTCCAGCTTAATCATCTTCATAGCCTAAAAAATTAAAAAGTTAAATATTACTTACCAAATGCTGTGTCAAGCTTGCGGCTGAAGTGACGTCACTGGCATCCTGAGGGTCACTCATTGCTTATGGTCAGGTTTGTGCGTGGTGCTGTAAAGTGCGCTGGCTTTAGCCCTTTTCTCTTTCACTCAGACTCAACTGGGAACTTTCGGGCAGCATAACCTGAGGTGAAACATAGAAAAAAAAAAACATCTGCTAGGTTTGAAGATCTCCAACAGATCAATTTACAATATTTTACAGACAACCTTCATTTTTCCTCACTGAGCTTCTGTGTTTTTGTAGTTTATTGAGAAATGCAGCACTGAGAAAGCTCTCGACTTTAAAGAGACTTTAATGACCATTAAAGCCTTTCCATTAATGGCTTTAAAGCCCTAGAGTAAAGATCCATATAGTTAAATAGTAACATAAATTATACATTCTGTGAATAGCATTAAATACATATTGTTGGAAGTCTTTCAAAGACCCAATAGATGGAATAATTTTTCTTCCATGTCATTTCACTTGATTATTATGAGAGAAAATGACAAAATAACTTGTACTCATAAAGTTAATTGCAACATCACATATATGCACATTTCCAAGTTTAAAAATAAATTCTAAAGACTAAAATATAAATCACATTTCCCTAAGAGGCTTTTTTCGTATCCTTGTAAAACCAAGGAGACCAGATCACTCTGAGCATCAGTCAACAACAAGGTCAAAGCTCATATACAATATCACAGTAACAGCATCTCATATGAATTGGGCATGGCACAGGAAATTCTGTAACATTTCTCAGTAGAAAATGCCAAAATTAGAAACCACATCCTTACTCAAATTGATAGAGATGTAGGTGTCATGTCAGTATGTGAAAGGTCACGCTATTCATTTCTTCCTATAGGCCACCAGTAAACAGTTTTTAAAGGAAAAAACATCAGTTGTTTATAATATTATACTTATAAAGGACAAGTTAACAATGAGGAATCGCAAAACTATATGGCAATGAAAAAAAGAAAAAGAAAAAGAGCACGACATGAGAATACAAACATCTTAAAAAAAGAGAGAGAGAATAATTCATACCTGTGAAAGCCCAAATATGAGAACACTAAAACCGTTGCCATTTCAGCCAAAGTGTATCTGCTCACTCAGCTTATCTATTTCCCCTGACTCTTTCTTGTAGTTTCCTGTAGCACCCTCCATTCAAAGGTTAAGTAGTGTGTGTGACGTTGGTGAAACATGCACTTGCCTAAACAGAGAACACTCTTTTCAAGGCTGAGTAGTTATAATGGCTGGAGTTCATGTCCAGTTTCCTTTCTTATTAGAACCTAAAATGTCTTAAAAACTTTAACAAGAAGTTGTTTTACAAATTTATGTTAAACTGTGATACTGTGTTATGCTAAACTGTGATGTTTTCAGAGCTATGAGTTGATGATATGACCCAGTTTGGTGAAGGTGCTCTATTTTCTAATTTACACTTCATATACTTTTACTGTGAACACTTTTGATGTACCTTTTGTAACAAGGTCTTTTGCTTTGATCCCGGGGGATCCAATCCTGGTCCTGGAAAACCAAAGTCCTGCAGTGTTTAGCTCCAACTTGTCCCAAGTTCTGAAGATTCTAGTAATCCTGAAGACCTTGATTACTTGGGTTCAGGTTCGTTTAACTGGGGTTGGAGCTGAACTCCATGAACAGGACCGGACACCCCTGATTTAATGGCAGCAGCACTATCTCCACATGTTTGATGATCATGTTGTTCAGCATTATTTGAGAATGATCCAAAGAGCACTTTAATGGAAGTAAAGCTGAACTTTTATACAAAGGGGTTCACATAGCCAGTGTCATATATTTGTACATTTTATATTTGTACAATTTTTTATTCTAAATTCAAAATCAGAAAAAAGTGCTTTATTTGGAGATTTAAAGGTTTCCTCATAATATATTTTATATCAACCTATTTTTTTTTGTTTTACAGGTACATCTCAAAAAATGTGAAATATTGTGAAAAAAATTGTAATTTATTTTAAAAAATGAAACTTGCATATATTCTAGATTCATTACTTGTAAAGTAAAACATTTCAAAAGTTTTTTCGTTTTAATTTTGATGATTAGAGCTTACAGCTCATGAAAGTCAAAAAATAGAGTATTTCCTAAGATCAATCAAGAAAAAGGATTTGCAAAACAGAAAAGCTTTTTTTTTTAAAGTAGGTTCATTTCTGCACTCAATACTTGGTCAGGGCTCCTTTGTCACAAATTCCAGCAACAGTGAAGTGTGGCATGGAAGCGATCAGCCTTTGAACTGCTGAGGCACTACTGAGCCTTCAGCTCGTCTGTATTGTTGGATCGACTGTTTCTCATCTTTCTCTTGAAAATATCCCATACATTTTATATGGGGTTCAGGTCAGGTGAGTGTGGCTGGCGAATCAAGCACAGTAATATCATGGTCAGCAAACCTTTTGGAAGTGTTTTTGGCACTGTGGTCAGGTGCTAAGTTCTGCTGGAAAAGGAAACCGGCATCTCCATAAAGCTTGTCAGCAGATGTGCAAAGTGTTCTAAAATCCTTCTGGTAGATGGCTAAATTTGATAAAACACAATGAACCAACACCAGCAAACGTCATGGCTCCCAAAATCCTCACTGACTTTGAAAACCTCACAGTGGACTTCAAGCACCTTGGATACTGTACCTCTCCAGTCTTCCTACAATTCCAGACCTTGATTTACAAAATTTACTTTTTTATCTAAAAAGAGGACAACAGTCCAGTTCTTTTTCTCCTTAGGTAAGATGCTTCTAATGTTGTTTCTGTTTCAGAAGTGGCATGGTAGCACTTTTCCTAAAGACATCTGAGCGTGGAGACTCTTGATGCACTGACTCCAGCTTCAGTCCAGTCCTTGTGAAGGTCTCCCAAGTGTTTGAATCGGCTTTGCTTGACAGTATTCTCAAGCTTGCAGTCATTCCTGTTGCTTTTGCAACTTTTTCTATCCAATTTCTTCCTTCCAGTCAATTTTGCATTTAATATGCTTTGATACAGCACTCTTTGTGAAGGGTGTCAATGATTGTCTTCTGGACCATTGCCAAGTCAGCAGTCTTCCCCATTATTGTGGTTTTAAAGAACAAGAGATACCCGGAATTTATACTGTAGGGATGGTCATTTAATGAAACTCAAATGTAAATATTCAAATTTTTTGAGATACTGGATTTTTTTAATGTTTTAATTTACACTTTTACAAAGTTTCACTTTATAAAATCATTTACAATTTTTTTTTTTTACTTTTTCACAATATTATAATTTTTTGAGATGTACCTGTATGTTTGTCAAACTCTTAAAACTTTATTTTTATTTCAGATTTTTAGTGCATCCTCAGACGTTTGGGTCTCACTGTGTGTCTGTACACTAAAGGTGACTGAGGACAGTGATTCAGCAGAGATGTTCCCCAGAGATTATGAGCATCCACACTGTGAGCCTTACGCTTGTGCTGCTGCCATGTGAACACTAAATTCAGAACTGTGTGATATAAATAATAGTTTCTAACAAAAAACATGCAATATCGCAGTTTCTTTACAGCATGCAATCACAGCACATTGGCTGTTGCAGTGTTATCTGTGCTATTTGCCTGTGTGGTGACAGTAGATGGTCAGAAATTAAAAAAAAAAAAAAGTCAGAGCCATGTAGAAAAACATGCAACCCAACATTGCACTGCTTTGCATTTAGTGCTAAATTTATATAAATGTACATTTTTATGCATATTTATGCACCTGGTAAAGTGACTTGCAATGCATTCAATTTACTAGAACTATATATTTTAGCAGTCCATTCATTCCCTAGGAATCAAACCAACAATATTGACAGTTCCTACCACCACGCTCTCCTGTTTGAACTAAAGGAACTCTAAATAGAACAAGTTCATTTGAAAATGAGTAAAACCTTCAGTATTCCAGTCCATTAGAAGAATCACTGAGTCATCGACTGCTCTTAATCTTGGCCAAAGTCATTGTTACCCTGATACCAAGTGTAACTCTAGACCCCTCATCATCACTGGGCTGGATATACAAAGGATGAACGAGAGAAAGAACCACATTCCTGACAATCACAGTCCAGTGACAACAAAGAATGACGAAAAACATGATTACATTTCGTTCAAGCATATTTCTATGTGTATAATTCTTCTCTGCCTGATAGTGTGTATAAAATTTAAGAATTCCAACAGGAAACACTTTGTAAGACAGGAAGGGCTGGAGTTACATTTTCATCAAAATACAATTCCAAACACTTTATATGCCTGTTTTTCTACCACAATAATATGAACATACCCTTCCTATATAACTAGCACCAGAAAACCAAAGATATCAAACCTAAAACTTACCTTATTTCTCTGAAACCTTTATTTCAAAGAACATCGTTTTGTTGTTTATTTTGTTACAATAAAAGGTCACCAAAATGGTTCAGTTAGCATAATTCCTTTAAAAATTTTCTTGTGTTCCACACAAGAAATTAAGCCATACAAGTTTGGAATTACATGAGGGTGAGTAAATGATGACAGGATTTCCAATTTTGGGTGAACTGTCCCTTTAACTAAACCTTGTTACAGAGAAGAAAAGCATGTTTGCTTCAAACAGAGAAACACGGAGAGAGAGACTTACCTCAGAATCCTCACTGCAGGGAGGCTACAGCTACAGCAGTCATTGTTGTGTGATAGCAAAGACCCACTGAAGCCAAACAGCCACCGAAAGGCAGAAAAAGAAAGAGACACAGAGGAGGAGGAGGAACAGGAGGTCAAAAAAGCAGTGATTGGAGAACAGAACAGCTGTTCTGGAAGTTGAAGTGCACTACCCTTTTACCCTAACCTCTCTCTGTCTCAGTCTCTCTCTCTCTCTCTGTCTATCTGTCAGGCACACATGCTTTTCACTTCCAACCTTGAGGCACCCACTGATAGCTGTCCCTCCCCCCTCGATTAAGTTTCCTCCTTTAGCCCTCTGACAAACATGTGACCGAAGGGACATGACTCAACAATACGGCTCTGTGGCATTAACTCCAGGAATCATTTGAAAAGACTGAAATACACACATCCTTGGGCTCTGTTTGGGACCTACGGACATACTTCATATGTGTCCATGTATACTTTAATAAAGATTATGCAAAAGCGACAGCTTTGACTTGTATATGTGTGAAATTATCTCTGAATTAATGAATGGTCTGGGATCAGTACACTCTTAAGAAAAATGGTTATAGACAGTACCAGAAAAGGGTTCTTTGGCTTGTAACAATAGCAGAACCCTTTTTAGAGCTAAATAGAACATTTTTATAGGGTTCCATAAAGAGCCATGCTTATAGGACCTTAATGGTGTTATAAATAACCTTTTTAATGATAATGCTTTGAGATAATGCTTGAGAATGCTTTTTTAATTATGTGAATTTGCTGCAAAAATGACAGTAGCCTAACAACAGTTATTAGCAGAATACAATTAATAAATGAAAACGGACATTGAACATAACTACGTAAAGAAGTAAAACAAAATAGAAACTGATGAAAATAGTTAAATGAAGTTTCAGTGAAATGCCTGTAAGTCCATCATTATGTGTAGTTTGGTGTGATGAGTGGCTGTTTCTCTCTACAGATGATGAGGTTGTAGGATGTGACAGCATCTGAAATATACAATTGAGTTCCGAGTTACAATGCGTCTCCACTTGTATTTGTAAAAACAAAACAAAAAAGGATCATAAATTACATATTTGTGTTATTTAGTGGTGAATAGGAAAGACATATCCTTAACTGAACAGGGCTGATCACACTTACACGTTCTCTTAAACTTAAAAGAGAAAAAGACATGATTTGTTACAATTTGAAAGTAAAAAAATATATAGACATTTTAAGAAAGAAATTATTTACTTGTTGCGAGTCTGTTGACAGTCTGTGTAGTTGGATAGCTGAATTCTAGAAAATCAGTAGGCCTAATAAACTTTTTTTTTGTTTTTTGTTGGAGTTTAGCCTCTGTTAGTAATAATTATTTTAAAAAATGCTAATCATATAGATTATAAATTCAATGTCTCTGTTACTTACTTAGTGGAGAAGAGGACTAGCCTTTCCTCAGCCAGAGCTGCTCACATTACATGTGATCAAAAACGAAGAGAAAAGAACATGTTTGTTTGAAAGCAAGATATCATTTTAAAGTTACATTTGTATTTAAATTTAAGAATGAAATCATTTACCTGTTGAGAGTGTGTTGACAGTCTGTGTAATGTTAGTTAGATCACTGAACTCCACTAAGTAATGAAGTGCTTTGACAGTTACAGATTTGAAAAACAAAAGGGCGGGAATAAAGAACCTCTGACACAAAGATCCATTTCAGTATTAAAAGGGTTTTTCAGGATGCTATGGTTCTAAATAGAACTGGTTCTACATGTAAAGAATCTTTAAAGAACCATCTTCTTTTAGAGTGAACGACAAACTCATTTGAGGTTAAATGTTGACAACCACAAAATTTATTGTTAATTTATTTTGACAGAAAACATGTATTTAAGAAAAAAACTCGGAAATGAATTCGACAATATTTAAATGTAAAAATACTGTTTCAATAGTAATGCCACATTAACATGGATTTAGGATGAAAACAATCGCATACTAACTGCATTGTATTGGGTGAAATATACGTTTTAACACAAGAATTAATGTATGTTAATTCATAAAATTACAGACTTCAAATTCCATAAACTGTGAGTGCCTCATAGTAAAGGCCCGTTCAAACCAAAGATGACAACTATAAAGATAACGATACATTTCAAAAGATAATTCTCAGTATTTAAGAATAGCAGAGTCCACACCACAGCTTTAAAGATAAAGGCACAGAAAAACAATATAACTGGAATCGATTACAGAATATTTTTTCCAGTTGACAAACAAGAAAAACATTGACACCCAATCAGAATCAATCCTGCTATAATGAGCTCAAGAATTTAAAGCGGCAGACCAACATGTGCTTAGAATAAACAGATGATACCATCCACTGGTGAGGATGCTAATATCTTTATCTTTACAGTTATCATTCTTAGTGTGGATGGGTTTTAACAATTAATTTTTTGTTATTTTTTTTTAAATGAGGGACAAGTCTAAATTATTTATTTGTTTGTGATCGTCAACATTATGCCACAAATCCTGTTAATTGACCATTACTGTTGCTATTGTATTGAGCCCGAAATATAACTTTATTAATTTATAATTATACAAATTGACAGTTCAATTGTGAAACAATAAAGCAGAGAGGCTCAATAGTCTTACTAGCCAAATAAAATGTTTTCAAGAAAGTAAATTTGCATGCTTGCTCTATCAGTGGAGATACGCTTTATCCTGCTTGTGACCTCAGAGGCCACTGGACGTTTTATGTCTCAGTGACAAACTACAGCACAACAGTTTGTGTTTAACTGATTATATGTCCAGCATTGTTCTTGGAAATTTGCCTCATATCTTTTTTGTTTCCCGAGGTTATAGTCTTAATTGCAAAATGACGTCTTCATAATGCATTTAAAAGAGAAATATAATGCTTGTCCTGAACATTATGATATAATGGATCACTACGATCCTGCGATGACGTGAATTCACGGCTGAATTGTTGCACACCATGCAATCCAGCCACCAGCAATGAAACAGTACTGTTTTAATTCCACATTACAAGGTCGCTATTATAACTGTAAATTATAACCGAACACTGTCATTTCCTGTTTGACCTATGCAGATTTTCTTTTTATAAATACACCCTGATGATTTCAGCAATCACGCCTCGTTACATGGCAGTCAAGAGTTTGGCCGCAAGCTGATTCTGTGTCTGTTTTCTGATTATGGTACTTGTGGAAGACATGGCCCAGAAAAAAACGTTGATAAATCAAAGCAATATACTTGAAAATACAGTTATTTATGTGCAAGTGTTATTATGTGGATTAGACTAATCTGTAGAAAAGGTCTAATGTTTATATCCAATTCCGTTGTAAAATCAATAATGAAATATTTCACAATGGGTGGTCGAATAAAAACTGAACCTGTAAATGGGAAATATGACATTAGGGTACAAGCAACAGGTGGGTTAACTATGGATAATTATTGCTTTGGGGATAACCATAACCCTGCCAAAACATTTTTTCAGCTCCAGCAGCTGTGGTATGAGCAGTCGGAGGGAGGGGCGCAGGGAGATGGGTTATTTTTACAGCGACAAATATTTGTTGTTAAGGTCTTCGTTTACAAATGGAGATGTCTCGAAAACAAGCCTGCTGATTCCCCATCCAGCCATCATCCAGAATGGCAAAATGTATTTCTGTATGTTCAGATAAACACTGCTCTGCAAAGTCATTCTAACCTGAAAAAAAAAAAACAATGGCCTGGAAACACAAAGCCATTCATAATGTATATTTAGTAAGCCAACCTAATAATAAACCAAGAGAAACAATGTGTAAAATGAACAGTGCGGTGTTCATTGATTATGTTTACATACTCATCATTTTCCAATTATCCATATTCTATTTGAGACTTGCTCCACATTTATATAATTGCATATTTGGAAAAACTAAGAACCTTTTGTTGATAATGTATTGATAATGTACCTCATCTATTGCAACATTAAACAGTAATGTATAAACCTTCAAATTTAAACATAGCTTGGTCCTTTGGTACTGTCTCATATAGTGATTCTACTTAATATACTGCTTAAAAAAATAATAAATAAAAATAAAAAAGAACAAGAAAAAAAAATGACCATGGAAATGATAGTTCTGCCAACATATCTCAGGAAAATATAATGTACAATTCAACTTTGGTAGTTTCCAATTAAATACGTTTTTAATTAAAACCAACTGACAGAGATCTCATTCCAATTTAACTAGGGTTTAATAACAAAAACCCTTGTTACCATGGTATTGTGGCGGAACTGATGACCATTGAGCTTTGAGAGACGAGCTGCACTCTTTTTACTACAATCTATCACACAGATCTCTGTTGTTCGTTCTCGCACTGATTACTTATTTGTCTAGTACAGTTTAACTAACGTCAGTGACTCATTTACCGTCAAATGCATTTGCAGAATGCGTTCAAATCACACACCGACTCAACGCACGTGCCTGTCGAGCAAACCAACTCGCTTCATATCATCGTGTCCCAGACGCTCAGGAAAACGTGGACATGCGGCATGCAGGTGTTTGTATCCATGAAACATCATCTACACTGCAAGCGACACGACAAAACTACGAAACGAGACATTATTGGCAATGAAAAAGAGAGAAACAAATCAACACTGCATTATTTACAATTGACATCCCGTGCTTGCCGCGCACGCACCTCGTTAACAGCTTCGCTCCCGCCAGCAGTCAGTTAACTGGGTGTGTTAAAAAATAAATAAATAAAACATCTACCGTGCGAAAAAAAAAACCTTAAATGTTCAATAAGCTCCATACAGCATAAAATAAAATAGACTTTACCCAAAAAATACAGCATAAGCTGCTCGCTCCGTCAAACTCAGTCATTGTTGACCATGACTAGAATTCACAAGTGAATGAAACGACTGGTTAAAACAGAATAACACATTAATAAAAAGGTTAAAAAAAAAGTTTTACCTATGAAATGATGATACTCGCAGTAGAAGGGAATTTCAGTAAATGACTATTCCAGTAACACACAGCAAGTCCCACCAGACATGAAAAAAAAACTCACCTGTCATGCAAGAGGTGTCCAGATTTCCAAATGCTGAATGTTTGTGTTAACACAAAGATGATGGAATCGCTCTGTCAAGTATTAGGAGTGAAACCCGTCAGTCAGATGGAGAAGGAGGTCTCGTCTGGAAACCTGGCATGCCCTCACATGAAGAATCAGTCAACTTTTTGTAAAGGGCACTCAAGACCCACTTTATATACAAGAAGTGGTGCATGGTTTGTGCATGTGATTAATTGGTCAGCTTTTACATCCCTGGGGAAGAAGTGCAAAACCTAGGCTAGCAGTCACATTACAAATGCACAGCACAAATATTAACCCACAAACGATGTGTTCATCACAGTGTTTATAGTCTTGACATTTGTTTTTGATGTAGATGTAAAATGAGTTTATGATATTATTCTAGTGGATCTTGAAGGGAGAATTCACATTAAAATTAAATGACATTTCAGGCTCATATGACTCCACACATTTTTTGGTGAACTATCCCTTTAATGTTAATATTTGAGAAAACAATAGGTCTACATATATGCCTGAATAATCCATATGAAATACTTGTATCATCAAGCAGCATTTGTTTCAAGCACACAGCTGTTTACTCCCATCGCAAAGCACATAGCTGCATCTTTGAACTGCATTTGGAGAATAAATAGACCTCTTATTCTACAATGTGAAATGATGTATAATTGCATTATTAATAATTCACCTAAATTGTTCTTTTCTCTTAAAGTTTATCAGTGACAAATGACAGATTGCTTAAACCAAAAGGGTGCACTCCATGTCTGATCCCTATACCGTTGAGTAATTGTCCCTGCTTACAAAAATGCACATGTAGGTAACCTGAAAGGCCAATTTAGTGAACCATAGTCAAAAAATGTCAGGGGTCAATACTAGTTACTATCAGTTTTCTGCAGTGTTCTTTCAGGGGGAAAAAAAACTTTTTCTGCTGAGGAACAATTATAATAGATCAGCACATAGTGAACCTAAAACAACTGTGGAAGCATGTCAGTTCGTGGAATCATTTCTTTTGATCTAATCACTTTGACAAGAGTATATACTGTACACTTTTCTGAGTGCAAATAAACAAGCTGTTCTTTTCCAACACAGAATAATCCTGTGAAAGCTCAAAGCAGATGATAATACACATGTGAAGAATGGAACAGAATGAATGACCACCCTTTGTGCAGGTGTTCTGTGGGAACAATCACATATGTCAGTGTTGTTAATAATTAGGGATCCTATGACAGAACAGAGTTATGCAAACATGCTTTACAAATATCTAATTAAAGGCTTTTGAATCGGCATAAACTATGGCCTTTTTTACACTGAAGTGTGGGAAACAAAATATTTGTGAGAAGTAGGTTACTGGTATAATTATGTCCAGAATAATGACTAAAAAATTGTTTAAAAGAAATCCAGCAAATATGCTGTTTACCAGTAAGTTAAACTTAAAATAAAATGCCTAAAATAAAAATGTGAAATTCAAAGGCTACCTGATTTATCTTTTAGGATGAAAGACTGAATCACATTATATGCTTTACCCACAAGGAACTTGAAGATGCACTTTTTAAAAGGATGTACTCTTAAATGGGTTTCTGTTTACAGTTTATTTATCATGGGGTGGTCTACCTAATGGTAACCACCATATTGAATTCACATGACTTGCCAAACACAACTTTCTTTATTCACATATTTTTACTAATCACCTAATACTGTAAATCAATCTAGCTAAAAATATGCTGGACAGTTCTTCATGTCCAATGGTAAGCGAAAACCTTTGCTTTGAAGGAATAACTTGTTGAATATTTACTCACTCTCATGCCATTCAAGATGTAGTTAATCAAAACACATTAAAAAATTGAGATTTATATCACTTGTTTAACTGGACCCTCTGCAATAAATGGGTACCGACAGAATGAGAGTTCAAACAGCTGATATCACCATAATCCACGACCATCAATTAATGTCTAGAGAAGTGAAAAGCTTCATGTTTGTAATAACCTTTATAACTTTACCAAACTAGCCCTCTATCAATAATATTGCTTTCTTTGTGAAGAAGCTGTCTTATCTGAATCAAGAGAGAAATATGCAGAGATCAAGCACTGTTTAGAAGCAAAAAACAGTCCAAAACATTCCTAAAAACAAATGTCAGTGGATTCTGATGTGAGAGGACAACAGGTATGGGCTTTTTCACTGGAAGAAACATTACTATGGATTATGGACTGGTATTTTGGTCAGAAGTGACGGTTTAAAGTTAATATGCCTTAATAATGTATTTGTTTCTTACATACTAAGAGCTTTTCACTTCACAAGACATTAATTGATGGACTGCAGTGGTGTGGATTACATGTTTTTATTAGCTGTTTCCACTCGCATTCTGACGGCACCCATTCACTGCAGAGGATCCATTGGTGAGCAAGTGATGTAATGCAAAATTTCTCCAAATCTATTCAGATGAGCAAACTCATCTACATCTTGAATGGCCTGAGGGTGAGTACATTTCAAGCACATTTTAATTTTGGGTGAGTAATTCCTGTATTTTTATTTTTCTGTGAGAGAGAAAACTAAATCTTACAGAAACAGGCTTTCTTAAAAATTAACCCTGGCTTCACATTGTTCATAATACACTTCCAAAAAACAAAAACAAAAATAGTCAATACAATAATAACTCAGCTTGAAAAAGAATCAGAGGTGCTGTTGGGAAAATTACTTCTAGCTTCACCAAACTAACAGAAGCTTTTGCCTGAAGCCACTAAATTCAATTCAATATAAGCAGCAGCAGACGTTATTGTTATAAAGCTAAATCCAAACAGCTTACATAGTTCTGGGCACCTGGCAGCTTAAAAAAAGCTTCAAAAAGTGCATAGAGAAATAACATTTAAAAATTGCAATATAAAATTATATATATTTTGCATAAAGGGCTTAAAAGATAATTATCCAAAATATCACATACACACATGCTTTCTGCATGTTAACACGTTGTTAACTGCAAAAAAAAAACATTTTCTTCCCTCAAACCAGCAATTATTGTTCACATGACTGCTTGCCAGTATGAAGGCAGCGAGCAAGAGAAGTTATTTTAGTTGCAAACCGGAATAAACGAATAAACCAGTGATCATTGAGAAAATTGAGGGAACACTCTTAAAAATAAAAGTTCCAAAAGAAGGTTTTATCCATTTTTGGTTCCCCATTGAACCTTTAATTGAGCCGCTCATAAAAGAAACATTTATTTCTCAATGTGAAGAACATTAAAAAAATTACAAAGAAAGATTCCATGGATGTTAAAGGTTCTTCATGGAACCACCGATGCCAATAAAGAGTGAAGGACAAACAAAATAAATATCTGTATACACAGTGGCCCTAAAAAGTAAAAAAAAAAAAAATTCCAATTCCCATTGCACTTTCCTAAGAGAGGTTTAGGTCAAAAGGCGAAAAGATTTGCGGCCTAAAGACACTGCACAACATAACTCACAACATTATTTTTTGTGCCAATATAAACATTTTGGCCCAACTCATGCCCAATAGACTGATATAAGATTTAAGTTTGAATGAAAATATGAGCTGCTCTTATCTGATGAGCCACACTCTATGAGATCCTTAATTACTAGTTGAGTCATGTTGATCTCAGTCTCATGCTCCCACTGCATCTTTTACCAGCCCTGATACATCCCTTCTCCTTTATTAGGATGGCACTCGCTGTTCCCACTATTAATAATTACAGGTTTAAAATATCATGTGTGGATTTTAATACATTGGGAACATGATGACACACTCTTTCTGAAAACATCTCTGGTGAAGCACAGAACAGATCAGACGGAGCTGCTGATTTGAGTCTTTTAGGTCTTTTTACCCTGTAGAACGAGAGAATATTTAACTCTTTTATTGAGAAGGAGAATCATCTTCAGAGAATAAGACCAACATTTGACTAATGGTTTAAAGAGTGAAAAGGATCCAAGGCCAGTTATTAAGTAACCAAGTTAATCTCATTTTCCTTTAAATTGAGGCACTAAAATAGCAGAGAAACTTCTGGGCACCAGCTGCGCTTAAGTCGCACATTTTGAACACCACCTGATATCTCTATTAAAAGATAGAAGTTAAACAGATTAGTTAAAATCCTTGCTGCAAGAAATAATTTATAAAAATATTAATTAAATGAGATATTTAATGATGTATATATTTTTTCATTTTCATGTATTGTGTCTGAATGCTGCAAGCAAATTGCCTTCGAGAAATGAAATGAAGACAACTAAACGCAAATATAAGTTTCCTCAAATCAACATTTGGGATTCACTTTGGTTTCTTGAATGATCTTTAGGAAATCTGAACACATACTGACATCTACAGTGCTTGAGTTTGAATAAATTCAGGGAAAAAAATTCAAGGACAAAGATTTTGTTCACAGGTTTATCAAACAACTTCTCACATCAAACACATATACACAAACTAGCTTTAAATAAGATTATTACATGTTTCATTGCACAATATTTCACAAGACCAATGATGAGCTGCTCAGTCATCAGTCTCTTATTATCTTCCCTGACTCTGTTTTACAGAGGAAACATTTTTTACAGTCTAAGAGCAAGGATACAAAATAAGACTAATGGGAGGTAATATATAAAAAGGGCATTAGACAATATATGTTGTGTGTTGTTGCATTATGGGTGAAAAAATGTGAAATGGCAACCAGTGAATGTTACAATTATTCATGACTGGAGATTTATGGCCCTGCTAAGGATGATAATGTTGCACAAAACTGATATATTTGCTCTAATGTTGTGCTGTACTGAAGTAGATTATACTTCCAGGAGTTTGTGCACGCACAGGCATCATCTGGATCAATCCTTATGTTCCTGTTCCTCAGGTTTGCTCTCCGTTTGCCCGTCTCTCCTGCTGGCCAACTCTTTCAGCCCTTCCTGAAGCTGCTCAACAGCTTCTCCATCTCCTGCTGCACGTGCCAGAGCCAGAGCTTCCTGGTACAGTTTACTAGACTCCTCAAACTCCCCTGAACAACAGAAGACAAGCATCCATGACACAGCGGTGTATCCCTGAGAAAATTCATTTCAAATGATAAAACAATAGGAATATATAATTATAAGAAATTAATACTTTTAGTAAGCATGAATGCATAAAATGACTGTGAAGCACAACTGTTTTAAACATGAATAATATATTTATCGGCAGCAAATCAGCATATTTAGGGCCCTATGAACACATAATGATTTTTTATTAAATCAGTTAATTGGAGATGCTTTTGATGATTAAGTATTTCATATTTTGTTAAATTTTTAATAAATTGCTAGTAAACTGTGCAAGTTTCATGATTTCAATTAATTATTGTATTAATATTTTTTAATGTCACCATTAAAACAGAGCTTAAAAACAAAAAAGCAATGGAATCCAGACAAATTTAAATGAAAAAAAAGGAAAAAAAAGAAAGAAAAAAAAAATGATTTAAAAAAAAAAGAAAAGAAAAATGGACTTCATGGGGCCCTACACATAGAATGATTTCTAAAGGATCATGTGACAGCTTTGGCAACACAGGAATAAATTACATAATAAAACTGTTATTTTTAAACTAATTATTTCACATTGAACAACTTCTTTCAAAAACATTTAAAAAATCTTACTGACCCCAAGTGGTAAAATGGAAGCATATATATATATAATATGTTGTATTTTTATATATTAGTATTTAATAAATATTTCATATTTACATATGGGATTGTATATCAGAATGAATTTGTGATTTGTGCACTTCATTTGTTCAAAAACTAAATGTAAACGTCAGCGGAACTAAAGGGATCAGTTGAACCTTTGTGCATCAGAATTCCCGCCATATTCCCAAGCAGCACATGTTGATCAGGGTGACCCGCTGCATGTCCGAGCTCAACCGCCTTCTTCACATGAGCCAGAGCCTCATCATGCTTTCCTTGCAGGTCCAACACAGTTGCCAGGTCACTCAACAGAACCAGGCTCTGAAGCAGATTACACAATACCATTTAACGGGACAAACTATCTGCCATATCAGAAGATCTTGTAAAATACAGTAGGAACATATTCATTGGATAATTATGATAATATATGTAGCAGTGTGTAATGTCATCACCTGTGGATGGGACTCTCCCTGCTCCTCCTGGCAGATCTGCAGCGCGTGCCGATAATCTCTGCAGGCTCCTGTGAAACGATGATTAGCTGCCAAATAACGGGCCCTGGCGTCCAGACTAAGACCGAGCAGCAACCTGGTGTCTTTGCGCTCCTCATCTAATGCAAATACAAACATAAAGTAAGAGATCAATACATTGACAAACGAACGCAAAAGATCTGTTGGCAGTGGCATACAGCCAAAACTGAAAGGTGGCTGTGATACCTGACAGGCTTTCTGGAGGAAGCTCCTTCTGTTTCTCAATCTTGGCCTCTAAAGACTCTGTGCAGAACTGGAAGCCATGCTCTGCCAACTCGTTCCTGGAAATGAAAAGTCAGAGTTCCTGAACAGTGCAGAGGTTAACAGGTCAGCTTTCACTCTCTCAGCAGAGGAGCAGAACTCACTTGTTTTGAGTGGCATATATGCTGGCCAGCTTCAGCGACATCTCGATCACTGCATTGTCATCCTTTTGAGATAAAACAGGTGTCGGTATAAAACAGTAAAAAGCATTACACGTTCATAAAAAAAAATGTTCCAGCACTGAGTGTTTTTACCTGTAGTGTTCCTCCTGACAACATAAAACTCATGGCTGCTTTGAACAGCTTCTCAGCCTGCAACAATAAACAACGAAGAGTCTCACATGCTGCTTGTTTGCTACAGATGTACACTGTACTAATGTAGAGCACTGAGTCAGTGGAGTAAGATCACCCTCAGCCTTACTCACATTATCCAGCTGACCTTGGACAAATGCAAGATTCGCCATCTGTGAAGCAAAATGATGCTCTCATTTAATCTTCTCTGTTGTGTGATATTTAATATTGATGGTTGCAATGTTTTGTTTAACAAGGAAAATAAAAGGACTGAGTGAGGTTAAAAAGGAGGAAAAAAACACCATACCAGGCTGTATGTGTATATAATGGCATCATTATTGTGCATCTGATGTGCCAGTCGTACAGCTTTGTGTAAGAATCCATTGGCAACATCCAGTTCCCCAATCATCATGCTGTACTGTGAAGGATGATGGGTAACATTCAGTCTTCTAAAATAAATATTATGAAAATCATTTGAAAAAATATTCAAGACTGGAAGGCACTACATAACTTCTGCCCCCAATTAAAATCTGGAAAATTTGATGCTAGTTCTGAAAGTCAGAGCCAGTCTGAGGATCTGAATTGAAACACTTGACAGAACATCATGTAGTGATTTCTTTTTTAGCTGAGTGATTGTTCTAGTTGAAGAATATTAAACATGTCTGATATTTTTCAGCTGATTTTAGAACACGTTGTTTGACTGCTAGTGCGTGATCCTCACAATGGTTGCAACCATTTACAAAATCTGCAGGTGAAAAATAATGCCTACTTACAAAGTGTTTTAAAATCTAATTTGAAAAATTTGTGTAAGAATTGATCACCCAAAAATGGAAATATTTATTTATTTATTTATTTAACACAAATCATTTAATTACAAAATATATTATCAAAGTAACAATGTAGCAATTATTTGAACTTAAATATTAGTCTTTGTCCCTGTTTTTTCAATTTTTCATTGTGGTCTCTCAAACTATGCTAGGACAAACAGCTGAAGGTACATGATCGGACGGTTTTGATGTGATACCTGTGTGTCAGTAAAGAGAACTCAGTAAAGCATCACAGTATACCTTGGCTTTCTTCAAGAGCAGAATCAGCTCATCCTCAAGTTTTTGCTCCTCTGTCCTCTCATCAGAGCTTCCAAAGAGCGAAAAGGCTGATGCAAAAGCAAACATTTTAATGATTACACAGAGGTCACACTGCGTTAAAAGAACCGCTGGTGTGATAGCATCACGCATATTACGTCACGTGTCAAATACAGCCACCAATGTTCTCGGTTCACAGAAAACCTGCATGTCAACTCACCCATGACCCCCCACGCAAGAGTCCAGCTGCTGACCCCTGCAGCGCCAGGGGGACGCTGCTCGCTGACACACAGATGCCATGACCGCAGGAACACGGCCGCCGGCTCATGCAGCGGTTTGATTCGTGCTAGAGATAAACCAGAACCAGATACATTTCTGGTGCAGTCGTTAACACAGTGCTTTAAACGAGCTACCTGTGCGGCGAGCCGTCGACAGCAAGAGCGCAGCGCCATGTTTCCGTGATTATGCAATGACGTCAGGCGCGGTGGTCACGTGACCAGCCCAGATTCACGAATAACGGTTTACTTTCTTTCTATTTATTTCCATTTTATTTATATGGCTTTCGATGAAATGTGCATGGAATATTATGTATTTGTATTCATTTATCTTAATGCCTTTGCACTCAACATAGGGGTCATTCCTGTATATATATATATATAAAAATAATATTTTAGAAATAAACTATAAAGAGGAGGTTTACAGATCAGAATTCTCGTCCTACTATTTTTTTTTAAATGACTGGCATAACGGGAATGACACACAACACACCAGTTTATTATTCACGGTTCTGTTTATTTTTACTAAAGCACAGATGAGGTTACAAAACAACACAATATCCTGTTATCACCCACTGGCCATTAGTATTTTAACAGCAAAAAGAAGGAATGCTTTTCTGTTCTAAATTAGCACACAGTGGGCCTCTGTTCCACAGATCATGCAGTAATAATAGGTTAAACGTATTCATTTGTAGACACAGAAGTACAGAGAGAGAGAGAGAGAGAGAGAGGAAAGGCATAGAGTGGTCCATATACACTCACAATTAATATGCACACATGTACGAGAAAAACTGCACAAAAAATACACAGATCACCTCAAATTTAAATACTTCTGCTGAAAAAATAGCTTTCAAAACCAAGCATGTTAAGCTTTCAGTGTCTGAAAAGCATTTATACATTTAATCTAAAATGGAACAAAGTTGCATGTGTGAAATGTACAAATTTGTGTTTTTTAAACTACCATTTCAGTAACAATACTGTAGGTTAGCATAGCCTTAAATCAAGAAATAAAGCATATGGGTATGAGGCTTTCTACCCAAATCTCTTATAACCCACTGTGAAAAACGAAACACCAATCCATCAAAAAGATTAATGCTTAATTTATAGAAACAGTTTAAAATGCAAGCAAACGGGAATGTCAACAGAAGTTTAAATGACCTAAAAACCTATTGAGGATTTCAGAATTAGGAAAAGTTATCCCAAATTAAAATGTCAACACACTCTCTACACATAGAAGTTCTTAAGAGACGAGAATTGTATATTAAACACATGGAAAATATGCCCTACAGTATGTGCTTGAAACAAATCATAAATACATATCATCTTTTGTCTCCACTGAATGTAACAAGTCATCCCTTTCAAATAAGTCAGCACCTGATAATTCAGTATTTAAAACATTTTATGTTTTAAAATGTGACTTAGAAAATTAGAAATGAAAGCAATCAAGTGTCTTGGAAATGAGCAAAAACACCCAAGCATCACACACTTACGAGTTCATTTACGAGGCAATTCATAGATGTGACCCTGGACCACAAAACCTCTTAAGTGTCAATTTTTTCGAAATTGAGATTTATACATCATCTGAAAGCTTAATAAATGGCCGAGATATAACTATTTGAAAATCTTGAATCTGAGGGTGCATAAAAAACAAAATATTGAGAAAATCGCCTTTGAAGTTGTCCAAATGAATTCTTAGCAATGCCTATTACTAATCAAAAATTAAGTTTTGATATATTTACGGTAGGAAATTTATGAAATATCTTCATGGAACATGATCTTTACTTAATATCCTAATGATTTTTGGCATAAAAGAAAAATCAATAATTTTGACCCGTACAATGTTTTTTTTTAGCTATTGCTACAAATATACCCCAGCGACTTAAGACTGGTTTTGTGGTCCAGGGTCACATACGTTGCAGACCTCACTGACCTGTTGGACCAAGTGCCGCAAATAAAATCTTTGCCATTGTCACATCACGTGACTTTAATTATTTTCAATTATTTTTGGCACACAGTTTAATATAATTAATTTATTTATTTTTATAAATCTACATTGGATGCATACAACAACATTGAAATCTCATTATCAACCAGCATTCTGAGGCACAAAATATTCACTGACCACAACAAGTTCCTGTAAGCTCCAGCTTCTGCTTCCCATTCAAGTGCAGGTTATTGCACAAAAAGCAATTCAAATTGTCACATACAGGCCTGTCCAGCTCTGGTATAATTTTACTGCACAATGTTGCTGACTGAAGAAACTTAGGCTAAAGAGACTATTATACATTTAGCGATTGCCTGTCAGTTTTAAGATTAATTTCAACTATACAACGTGCAAACGGAGGGATAAAATCCATTGACAAGTAAGTAGTGTCCCTATATTCCCCACTAAATCACACACTGATTTTTTTTTTTCTCATTATTGTGTGATGGAATTCTAAACATTATTCAATGCAGATGACCTAGGGTTTTTCAAATCACTTGAACTGAAAACACAAAAATTTTGTGCAGTGATTGTCTACCATGAACAGCATGTGTATATCTGATTGGTAGCATGGTTATCTTGCAGCGAGGGTGCATACGAGGTGTGCAAAGAGCTGCCTAACCATGACCAGAAGATAAACAACAGCACACATCAAACTTCAACTGCCACACAGAATGAAGGAAGACTGTTCACTCCTCACCAAACCTTGGAGTAACTGAGAAGGGTGTGGGTGTGTGTGTGTATGTGTGTGTGTGTGTGTAACAGAGGACAAAGGCTAAAGCCTGGACACAGCATGAACACCTCACTCACGGCTCCCAAAGAGCTGAAGGAAAAAGAGGAATATGTAAACCACATCCATGTAGAGGCAGATGGCTCCGAACACATGCTCCTCTGGGTTCAGAGAGTACCGCCTGTTGCCGATCAGCAGCTGCATGTCAAACGCCAGAAACTAAAGTACAACAAAAATGAGATAATTACATCTTGTACGAAGCACATAAGCATGATGATATTGCAGAGTTAAAGGGTACTAACCAGAGTGAAAACCAGAGCACCAAATCCAGCATAAGCAGTATGCAACCAGGGAATCTAAAACAAGCAGATGTTTGAGTTGATGACACTGTGTGGGTTGGATTGATAACAAAATTATGACTTCAACATGATACCTGACAATATATAATAATTAGAATTCATTAATAGTGATTAATATATATTAATGACTATTATATAATACAAATTGCAATGGAAACACATGGGAAATGCATTTAACTGTGAAAAAAATACGTGGAGAAAAAAAAAACCAGCAGCTGTGGTTCCCAGAATGATTTAGGTTTTACGGATTGAACTTAAATTTACATTAAAAGCCGAGATGTGACCCTGGACCACAAAGTCTTAAGTGTCAATTTTTCAAAACTGAGATTTATATCATCTGAAAGATGAATAAATAAGCTTTCGATTGGTGTTTAGTTTGTTAGGAACAGACAATATTTGGCCGAGATACAACTATTTGAAAATCTGGAATCTGAGGGTGCAAGAAAATCTAAATACTGAAAAAAAAATCTATTTTAAAGTTGTCCAACTGAAGTTCTTAGCCATGCATATTACTAATCAAAAATTAAGTTTTGAAATATTTACATTAAAGTGCATTAGTCCGTATTTTTATGAACTTTTTTTGAGTGCATTCATTTACCATTCAAATTACGATCATTTTTTACAGTGTACACATTTCAAAAAGATAAAGGTAAAAGGTATATCTAAGTGATTATGACAAAGGATTATAGAGATCTAGTACTTAAATATCTCTTAAGGGTTTACAAGCAGCTTACATATCCAAATGGTGCAGTGAAGAACAGCAGAAGCCCGGTGACCATCAGCACCATCATGAGGGAGAAAAGTAATCCATGACAGGTGGTGAAGTCAACCTAGACGACCGAAGACAACACTCTGAAGACATGACACATAAATGAAGCACTTGAAAGAAGCTGTTTAGGACAAAATGATCTCACCCTGGACTGGAAACAGAAGAGCGTGATGGCCAGACACACCAGTGCTGTGATGCCCACACACATCATCACCACTTTGGTATTATGGTAGCTGTAGATAGAAAGAGAGAGAGATTAAAGCAGTGCCACAAATTCAGCACATACACACACTTGCTGGGTTTCCATGTTTTATGGGACATTTCATAGACATAATAGTTTTTATACTGTATGAACTGCATTTTCTATCCCCTAACCCTACTCCTCTATTGGTGGCAAAAAAACTAAAATAAATTCTTACCAATTATAAAGAACATTTCACTTCTAGCAGTGCTTCATTTTTATATAGAATATAAGTACATAAGTTGAAGTTTTTCTTACCTGGCAAGCATGCCTGCCATATAGGACATTGCCAAAGTCTGAAAATAAAAGCAAGAATATTCACCCCTTTCTTAGTTATTAATAGTTATTATTATTAAATATACTTATTATAAATGAGTGTTTACGATCATCCAACTTGTTAATGAATGAGACAATGATATTACTTACAAAAATGGCTAGAAGGATCATATTGGTAGGGTATCTTCGTCTGTAGATAATGTGATGGATATTAAAGAAGCTCAAAGTTCCTGAAATCACACATCTCCTACGCTGGTCTCAAACTCAAAAACATGAAGAACGTATGGTAAAAGAAAAAAATGTTTTTACCGTGCATTTGTGCTGCATACAAGCATCAGGTATGTTCCCATAAAAGTCATGCTGGACAAAAACAAAGCAGTGAATATACTTTAAATATAAAGTCCCAAAACCTTTAATGAGGAAACAGAACAGTCACTTACTATGAGGTCAGATAGAAAACTCGATTGTACTGTACAAACTTCCGGACTGGCTCGCTGTGAAACACAGAACGCTCATCAGTTGCAGGGCTTTCTTTTAAAAGTGGAAGAAATGGATAAAATGGGGCTTTGTCTTGTACTCTTATGTGTGTATCACTTACCAAAATGTAAAGAGTGACACCACACCAAATGTGACCATGAGCTGAACCATGAGGATACAGAAGACCTGCCAATGAAACACATGCTGTTCAAAACTAGGATGTTTACACATAAGCATTTAATCATCATTTCGGGTAAGATTTTTAAGGTTTTTGAAAGTCTCATAAAGACTGTATTTATTTGATGATAAATACTATTACACAATAATATTGTGAAATAGTATTACAATTTAAAACAAAAGTTTTCTGTAATTGCAAAAGTTGTGACACGATCCGTCAGAAATATGCTGATTTGGTGCTCAATAAATATTTCTTATTATTTTCAATGTTGAGAAATAAAACTGGAAACTGTGATTCATTTGAAAGAATTCCTTGATGAATGTGAATTTCAAAAGAACAGCATTCCTTTGAAACTTGTCTTACTGACACCATTTAAATGAAAATATATTAGCATTTATGCATTTAACAGACACTTTAACCAAAGCGACTTATAGTGCATTCAGGCTAACATTTTTTACCTAACGTGTTCCTTGGGACTCAAACCCACAACCTTTTGCGCTGCTAACGCAATGCTCTATCACTGAGCCACAGGAACACTTCAGTATCTACTCTTCAGTTTCTGGTGCAAATGGAAAAACAACTGACTCAGGACTTTCACACCTTCCTGATGAACATGCGGCGGACAGTCTTGTCCTCCCAGTTGCTTCCACTGAGGCCGTCGAAACTGCTGCTGGAGCTCGGGTCAGAGAAGGGTGAGGAAGACATGTCTGCAGTATACGCATTGGAATATCCCGGACCTAAACAGACATTTTCCACTATTAACATTGTTCAAACAGAGAAGAACGACATCAAGCATAATGCTCTTGCTTATTACCAAAACTTCTGCATCTGTAACTGGAGATCTTATAGTGAATGGTCACTTACTGGGGCCGGGATGCACATAAGCCCAGCTGGGGTGCATGGGCATGGTTGGGGGTGGCATTGGGGACGGCTGGGAGGCGTAAGTGAAGCTACCAGTTCCTTGTTCTTTATCTCCTGCTGTAGCTTCAGCATAGCTGGGTGGAGCTGCTGGCAGACTCATGGTCTACTGTTAAACAATACCATTAACACAATGAAAGAAATCATCTGAGGATGGAATCACAACTAGCGCAACTAGATCTGATATTTGAGCACCCGGCTTAGATTAATATTTTATGCCACAACTCTTCACCACATGAATTCATTATGAGCCCAACACTCGGATCCTTTCCTGTTTAAGCCAATGGCAAATAGACAGGTTAAAGAACTGACCAGATTATAATGTTTATAAATTAATTATGTACAGCCTGACATTTGATATAATAGAAAAAATGTTTTATTTATTTTTTTTTTTTTGTTTTTTTAATGGAAGAGTTTATTGAACCTTTACACAAAATTTAAAGGCAACCTTAAAAAGATTGAATATGTTTTGTATTATGTTTAATGAATCAAGCCTTTATGGCCCATACAGTATGATATAGAGAGAACACAGAGCTCTCACTTGAGGACAAAAAAAACACCTCAATTTTATTCAGGTGTTATTTATATGACTAAACAGTAAGCTTAACTGACAGCTTGTAATGCAGATCAATGAGATTCTTTTAACAGTATAACAGACTTTTTACATAATGCATGCGAATATTCGTTGTCACCCTATTTCTCCTAACAATATGTCTTAGAAAGATGATATTTAAATGCTTAGTTTAATGATCAAAGCTCTCTAGTATTAATTGTGGGGCTCAAAACAAATAATGCCAATGTAATGCCGTGATGACTGAGACAAATAAACGTTCCTCAAAAGCCTGATGCATCACATTTAATAGTCACATTTTAACACGATTTAGATAATCAAGCAAACTTAAGTGCAGTAAAGGTTTATCTTGAATTTTAATATCAATATAGGTATTCCTTACTTCGACCTTTACAAATTATTAAAGATTTACGTTTATCACAAGGTGAAAGGTTTAAAATTATACTTTATGTTATTTTTCTAGCTAAAAAGCAGTCAGATGGCAGAAGGCATGTAGAAGAGAGTAGAAGGGTTTTTTCCCCAATTTGTTCATCGAAGTGGTGATCATGCTGATAATTTAGAGGCGACTTTAGAAACTAATGTATCATATATTAACAATAGTATTTACATGGTTAATTGTACTGTCAGAAGTGTTGTGCTATCTATCAGTTATCAACACTAATAAGCACTGAACATCAGTTTAGATATCAATCAGGCTAGTGAATGCAGAGCTGTCAAATACAACGCACAACGGTTTCTTATCCTAACTCTTTAGTCTTCCTCTCATACTACAGTCAGTGACAGGACTGATAGACACGGCGCTTAGCTTAGCTAGCACATCGATCACACTTTACAAGCCCATTCTGTCGAGCAGGAGACGACAAATGATTTGCGCACATCAAAATAACGCTGTTAAAAGTTTTGTATGTTCAAATTAATTAGTTATAGATTAAGATATGTATTGCAACATACCTTACTGTAACAGCTAACGTGACAATCGAGATCCCCAAGTAAAAACAATGTACTCAATCATGTAATGACGTACATCCGGTGTTTCCGGAAATGATAAAAACGAATCATAGGAAAGTGTGTTTGTGATGGTAGCACCCTATGGTAGCACCAGAGAATGTCTAATATGGCGAGAAGTTTCACTCTCACTACACTTCCGGCTTCTGAACTGGTTGCAGTTCCACTCTGATTCCATATGAGGGCGCTCACAGGACGAGTGCAGAATGAATGGAGGTTATACCCCTCAAAATACACTTTTCTCAAGATATAATTTTTTGTCTAGTAATTTGAATGTTGTATTCGAAAGGAGATGCAAAGAAATTACACATTGCTGGGTGTTAGATTTTTTTAGTCACTTATTTGTTTTAAAAAGTCTTTTAAAATGTCAATGAAGTCATACACATTCATTAGCAGAATGCTAGCGTGTTGTGGGCAACAACAACTCAACCTGTAAGAAACCGAAAGGACACAAGTACTCGTTCATTAAACTTTCGACCTCTAACCCATGTTGAACTTGCAAAACCTACAGTCAGATCTGAGATTTCTCAACGGCATTCGGGTGAAAGGGACAAATTAGGGGAAGTCGTGGCCTAATGGTTAGAGAGTCGGACTTGCAACCAAAAGGTTGTGAGTTCGAGTCTCGGACCGGCAGGTTTACACTCATGGCGATCGCCACCAGTGGAACTCAGGTGGTACTGCAACCATAATTCGGTACAATAGGGAGTGGGAAGGCTCTGGTAGCACTCTTTTTATAGTCTATGGTAGCACCGTATTAGCTAAATGTACTGTATTTATTATTGAACATATTGACTAAATATTTTATTTTACAGCGAAAACGGAAAAAAAAACGTGCTGTTGGTCATACAGGTGAGAAAAATAATCTATATGCAATACATCCATAAATGCAAATTCTCGGGATAGAAATCGCGCTTCATAATTAAAATCAAGTCATGTAATGTTAATGTTATACTGAATAAATCATACCTTTAAAAACTAAACGTAGCTATTTTTTGTTTTTGTTAAAACGGTTTACACATGGTCACACTGTTTCAACGTTTAAAAAATCTATACACCAAGGTACAAAAAAAAGACCAAACTGTAAATTATAGCCCCCTTTTCCGTCATTTATAATTTTGTAAAATATTAAAAAAGACGTATTAATCCCAGTTTGATTAGAAAGGCAGCTGGAATCTTTCAGCTATGCAGACACTAAACCATTGTCCTCCTGGTTCTGTAAGAAACCAAGGCAATAGATCTGGAGCAAAATGTATACATTAACTAAAAATAAATGTACAAACCAATTCAATAAATGTACACTTTTAATTAGACATTATTATTGCAAATACAGCTTTAAACAATATTTGATCAAATAAAAAGTTTACTTTACCGTTCATATTACAGTCTTTGTCCTATAGACCTTCCCTGTTTCTAGTACAAAATGTTTAAGTGCACACCCATAATTTTTAATAGGTTTTTCAAAAGTAAAGTCCAAATACTGTGATGCACATTAATGCACAAAAAAAAGAAAAGACAGCTACTTCCACTGGAAACCCCAGTGAATGCCTCAGGTGTTAAAGGTGGTCCCGAGACTGCAGTCTAGCCAGCATGCTTGTATTTCCTGGACAGCAATAGTCCGGTTGGCAGAGATGTTGAAACTGCCTTCTATGGGGGCTCTATTGGCTATAAATCATGTGTCTGTTTGTCGATTTTTGATTTTAGATGTTCCTTGTAGGCCAGAATATCCCTGCTCCATTTTGTAATGGTCTGCTTTTCACATACCCAGATCTCCTGAGCCACCTGCAAGGAAACAAACCAGTATTACTACAAAATAACAAAGACCTCATGTTGCATTCAGCTGCATTAGCATGACTGAGATGAATAATAGTTAAATGTACAAGACGGGCAAGATCACATTACCTGCTGAATAAGCCTGAAGTCGTGGCTGACCAGCATCATTCCACCCTCAAATTCATTGATCGCCTCAGCCAGAGCGTCAATAGTTTCAATGTCAAGGTGATTGGTCGGCTCATCAAGAAAGAGCATGTGGGGATTCTGCCAAGCCAGCCAGGCAAAGCACACACGGCACTTCTGCCCATCAGACAGATTGCGAATAGGGCTCACCTAGTTTAAAAAGGAACACATCAATAAATAAAGTAGAATTTATTTGCAAGTTAAAAGTAAACAAAAAAAAACAAGACAACCTACCTGCTGTTTGCCAGTGAGTCCATAGCGGCCGATGATTTTCCTCATTTCTTCTTTCTCCTTAATGTCAGGGTAACACTTCATCATATATTCCAGAGGTGAAAGGTCAAGCTCCAGTTGCTCTGTTAGATGCTGGGAAAGAAAAATCAATATAAAAAGTTGATTTTTAAAACCAGTCTAAAGCCACTGAACTCAAATTATCTGGTGGCATTTTAATATTAACAAAGTTATTAATTTGCTCATTTAAGTTAGTGACATTATATGCACTAATATCAATCTGATTCATTATAATTACTATATTACTACTTAAATATCATGACAAATGATCTAGCCAACAGACCTGATGATATCGTCCAATCTTCACATGGGAGTGTTTTCGAATCATACCATCTGTGGGCAGGAGCTGAAAGAAGAGAAGATGTTTTACAGACCACAAGACTAAAGACTCCCAATTACATCAAATGTGTTAACACCGAATTTAAATGCGTTTGTTAAAATGTGCCTTACCTCTCCAGCGAGGAGCTTCAGCAAAGTAGACTTGCCCGCCCCATTGGGCCCTACAAGGGCCACCCGTGTGTCCAAGTCAATTCCAAACTCCAGGTTATTATAAATATGTGGCTATATAATAATAATAAGAAGAAATAAAATAAATTGAGAACCTCAGGAGGATGCAACAAGTGTGTGTGTAAAATATGGTACTGTTTATTAGACCTGCATACCGCATTTTCAGAATACTTGAAGCTGACATTCTGAACCATAATGACAGGAGGAGGGATCTTCCCACAGGAATGAAAATAAAATGACAGGGTCTAGAGGAGAAGGTAGCTTAAGTCATTTTGCAACTGATTGAAATATGGCAAACAGCAACAAAAAAGGCAAACCGCATGGAGTTGTGCCTGAGATCAAGTGGAAATGGTTCTTTCATTACCTTGTCATTCACAACACGCTCAGTCAGACCTGAAGCAACCATCTTCTGTAGAGTCTTCTCTTTGCTCTGAGCTTGTCTGGCCAGCTTGGCAGAACCGTGACCAAACCGAGCAATATAGTTCTGAGGGTCAACAGGAACACGTTTAGATAATCACAAGATAAGCGGTTAGAGAAAGGCACAGAAGTTTTCCATATTACATGTAGTAGTAGCAGCTTACCTTCATGTGTGTGATCTGGTCCTGCTCCCAGTTAAACCGCTTCATCTGATTCTCCTCCAGTTCCTCTCGGGTCTTCACATACTGGTCATAGTTACCCTTTACAGAAGAGGATAAATGATATAGAAATGAAACTGCACATCTGTAATAAGAAATCAGCCCTAAGAGAGTAGGAGGGACATAGTCATTTTACCGTGTAATATTTCAGCTTGCACTGGTGCAGGTGAATAATGTTCGTACAAACACCATTAAGGAAGTCCTGGGAATGGGATATTAAAACCAGAATTCTTTTGAACCTGTCAGGGGAAGAAAATTAAAACTTGAGCACACAGCTCTCAGCATAGTGTTGGCAAATAACTGCATCACAATAACCAAACTCATTTTGTAATACAAGACACTTAAAGGTTTAATTAAAGGATTAATTATTCATTGTAACATGTATTACTATAGGGTTAGGATTAGAACACTAACAAAGTGGTACAAAACTGCATTTGAGTTGTGCTGACAGATCAGTTAAACGCTTCGGTCTAGTTTTTGTCAAAGCTCTATCCATACCAAGAACAAACTGCTTGATGGAAGAGCTACAATTCGGCCTTTTGTTAACATCATTTCATCAGCAACAATTCACAAAGAACAAATTATAAATGTAAACCCTTTCATACAATATTCTCACATAGCCTTTGTGTTCAAAATAATGACTTACTGACTGAGCTCCTCCTCCAGCCACACACATGCGTCCAAGTCAAGGTGGTTTGTTGGCTCATCCAACAGCAACATGAAAGGCTTGAGAAACAGTGCCCTGAAGATTTCAGAAGAACTATGAGTTGAAATGGTTGACACATACGCAAATGCTTTCATAAAAATGCATGGGGATCAGAAAATACGCTTCACAGAGTTTTTGTCACTGCACAGTTAGCACAAAGCAGCTGTGCTATCATTCGGCCTTTTGTTACATCATCTCCCAGCAGCTCTAAACTTTGGTGTGAGATTCTGAAAGCTCACCGAGCAAGAGCAACACGCATCCTCCAGCCACCGCTGAAGTCTTTGAGTTTCTTCTGCTGCATAGCAGTAGTGAAGCCGAGACCGTTGAGGATCCGCGAGGCCCTCATCTCTGCTTTATCAGCATCCAGCTCCTCCAAACGCTCATACAGCTCCATCAGCTTCTCACATTCAGCTAAAGTTTGACAAACAAATGTAAACAATTAAATTCACAAATTCCAAGTGTTCCTCAAACATGAGATTCCTTAACTGGACAGAATTAAGGAGCCTTCTCAAGCTGAGATGTCCAATATACCACGCCTAGGAAAGGAAGCTGTTACAAAAACAGTTCCTATGAAAACGTGGAAAGTTTTCATTTTGATCTGATCTAATAAATAAAATATTCTCTAGCAACACCTGCATTACATGTTTATCCTTATGTCATCACTGGTTCTCAGGCATCTTGGGATCAAACCCAATTCATGCTGAACAAGTAAATGCCAATTGTCATTTCTAGGCTAACTAATCCTAATATGAGGTTTGCATTGGATCAGAGTTGTTGAAACTCACAGTCCTCGTGAGCAAGCCTTTCAGCCTCTTTCTCCAGCCTGATCCTCTCTTCATCTACCTCCATCACACACTCCAGAGCGGTCTTCTCACTGGGAGCCATCTCTCGGGTCAGGTGGTAGATATCAATGTGCTCTGGAATCGGCACCTCCCTGTGACCGATCGCTGACAGCAGCATGGATTTGCCTAAACAAAATTTTAGATACAAGTCAGTTTTCTAAGTGCCTATCAATTAAAGTTACTTCTGAAGCTACCAAGAGGAGATCTATTACCCAACATGAACGGATAATTCATTTACCAGTTCCATTGAGTCCAATAAGGCCATACCGGCGACCAGAGTTGAGCTCCAAACTAGTGTCACTGAGCAGCTCCTGTCCGTGAAAGGTGAGAGACAAGCTGCTGATGTGCACATCAGTGCTGTTGGGATGTGATGCCAGTACGCCAGTCACTGCACGAGCCTCAGTTTTCTTCAGCTCAAACTCATCCAGCTCCTTCGTCAAACTGACAACCCCTGTAAAAAGAAAAAAAGGAATGTGTAGTAGGTTTTGAAATGTCTTGGAATAAAAACACATGAAATACCTGTTCAGACTAATGCATAAAAATAAATAAAAGGCAGGCTGAACAAAAATGCAAGTCCACTCTCTGACAGTAGGTGGCCCTTAAAGAAAACCAGAAATAAACCAGTTTATAAACCAGGTGCAAAATCCATTGTCAATAGTATAGCAATGAAACAAACACATATACACACACACACGCACATATATATATACAAAAACAGCTATTTTAAATAATATATATATATATATATATATATTATATATACACATATATAAGTGATGCACGGGTCGTCTCATAACCCGCGGGTCGGGTTGGGGCGGGTTTAGAAATTGGCACTTTATTGCGGGGCGGGTCACTAAAAACAAAATTTTTAAAAATCCATTTATGTTGCATGGAATTTAGTGGTGGAAATTGATTCTTTCAAGAGATTCGTTGATTTTCAGTTAGTTCACCAAAATGATTCATTCACTGATTCGTTCAGTGACCATTTCTTCATTATACACAAATACGCCAGCAGTTGGCAAAAAAGAGTGTCTTATGTGTTATGTGAAGAAATTTTACTTTATTTGCGGGGCGGGCCAAATAATTTCATAAAAGCGGGACCCGCGGGTTGGAAAAAAACCCCGACCCGCGCATCACTAATATATATATATATATATAAAATAGCTGTTTTTTTTATCTGCTGAGGTTCACCAAATAACACAGATACAGAGAGAAAAGAGTCAGTTTTGAATTATTTCAGTTATTCAGTCTCCATGGCACAGGACCAAAAACAAATCTTATTCTCCATTAAAAAATGACCAGACATACTAACATATTCAAATTAAAATTTTCACATTGCATATTTGTTGTGATCAGGCTTTAAGACTGCCTTTAAATGTTTCTCCTCACCATTGTCCTCAGCCGCTCCATTCTGCTGGTTCTCTGAATCACCATTCACTCCATCCTCTGGTTTCTTTGTACGTTGACGAGCTTTGGCTGCTTCTTTTTTCTTTGCTGCCTTCTTTTTTGCTAAATCAGATGGCATTTTAACGGAATTCCAGGAACAGGACACCTCTGAAAACCTGTGAGAGAGACAAAAAACACTAGTTGGAGGTAAAGATGCTCTCATAAGATTATAGAAAAAAATAATTACTAAGTACGCACTGTTCCCAAACGTACTTCCTGTTTAATCAACATTCAATTCGTCTTAACCTATACTTTGTTCACAGGGTTGTTTTAAGGTCTCTGTTTAAGATCCACCGAGGCGCAGAGGTTCTGCTCGGCTCACGTGGAGGCGGCCAGTACTTTTCCCTGACGCAGTGTAGGACAATAACTGCAATGGTGAAGTGATACTGAAACAACAAAGATTCCACGGCAAACTACACTTATGATATCGCGAAGAATTTTTAAAGCACATATAACGGATAATATAACGAAAAATCGGAAGCGCTACTCTTAAGAAAAAATAAAGGGTGTCTGTTAACTGTAAGGCCCGACCAATGAGGCACTTCTTCCCCATGCTAACTATAGCCATAAAACACCGGTGTATCTCATAACACGAGTAAACCTTACTCCTTGGACATAGAACAACTAAAAAATTTATCTAAATTGTGATAAGTAAGTTCCGAAAATTAAATGTGGAATCAATCTAAAAACCACGTCAAACTAGTTGAGGTGCGCACGCTAGTCACGGTATGTTACCACGAGCTAGCCGGCGAGCTAACAGCCGTTAAAACTACCCTGTTAATCCGAAAGATGGCCGGGGAACAAAAATAAACGAGTAAATGAGGTATGAGTTTTTCTGTAGACATCGATCATCACAGATATATATAGTTAACACGAGTAAATAAGCAAATTTAGTGGATTTGCGCCGTTATCTTACCTAGCTCTCTTCCTGATGAAGCGCTAACACCGGAGAAGCGGTTTCATCAGGGCTCGCGCTACAAGCGGTAAGAGGCGCGTGTCACCAATACCGGCACTGCAGCCAATCAGAGGCCGATGCATCAGAAATCTCCACCCACTTCTTTGCATGTAGACGGAGAGCGACATCTGGGCGTGGTTTGTCTCATGGTTTAGTAGTTACACACAATGACTTAAAAATGAGCAATATATTCAGCAAGCAATGTGAATCATACAGAAATTATAATCTCAAGGTAAAGCTATATGCTTATAATTTATGGTAATTTTTTCCCCTAAAAGCAACAATTCATACTCAAAAATACAATTCTATTACTATTTACTTTTCTTTTTTAAAAGAATTATCTATACCTTTCAAATGGAATGAAAGCGAATGAGGTTTCGATTCATGAATGAATCATTCAGACTGGTTTTGTGAACTGGAGTAACGACGATAATGGTCATGAATTTGTATTTGTTTTATTAATCTTGTTCAAAATGTCCGTAACAGACACACTTATTTAAATAATATACATAACACAGTAAGAATGTCTTGTTAAAAGGTAAAGGGTCAATGCCTCTTAATATGAACACCCCTTGACATTCATGAGTCACAGATTTATTTCTCATCTGTGCATCAAGCACATCTGAGGCAACAGGTATACTAATAACATCAACTAGTGTGATGGAGTATTCAGTAAAATTAAGTCATGTATTGGCATTCACAAAGATGATGTAAAGGTACCTTTGGTTGATGCTTCCTGTGCATACTGGTGATTAATAAGACAACAAAGATCCAAAACATTTCAGAATCATGCTAAAAAATAAACTCCTAAAAAACTAAAATGTTCACATGCAACATGCGTTACTGTATTTATCAACACACAATATATTTAGAACATATCTTTTTTACTGGCATTTAAAGCCTCTGAAATTGTTTTGAAACATTGTTTATAAACACTTCTTTTGAACAATATTTTTAAGTCTTTAACAATACACAAAAACTGATATTGTAAACACAAGTGTTCACAAATCAGAATGATTTACCTTGAATGTTCTTTCTTTAACATGTTAAAATGATGACAATAAATGTCACTTATCGCAAATAAAGTCATCCAGTGGATTTCTTCATATCTTTTGCACAGTGCAAATTTAACGACAGAAAAACAAAGGAGAAAGTTGAAAGCAGAATGTGACAAAATATTTAAACATAGAAAAAACAGGACAGATTCAATATCGATGCCTACATACTAACATTTAGCATGTCATTAACAGTTACAAAAAATCCCAGGCATAAAAGTTTCATTTATTGTATTTTCTACCTTTTGCGTGTCAGAAGACACACAGTGTATGTGCACTTCATGTGCGTCAAAAAACTGATGTAAAAGAATTATGATAGCTGCTGTATTTGTGTGTAATCAGTGTGAAAGTGGCATTTCAAAACCACTTTCTTAAATTCATTGTTCTGTGAGGTTATATACATTCAACTGTACAGTAAACATACATTAAATAAGAGTACAATTATACTTTTCATTGACCCTCATTGGTTAAAATCAGTCCAAACCTCATACTGAGAAAGGCTCTAATACTTTCATGTCCATGGAAAACTGCCCAGTGTGGAGACCACCAGAATAAAAGTGACCAAGCCACAGGTGAAGCAAACTAGTTATCAACTTATTTTTGAAAATGAGATATTTTTTTAGGTGGTTCGCATGGCCAAAGCTTGTTCAAGCTCCTGTCGTCGTTGTTGAATCTACATTAAAGAAAAGAAATGAAATTACCAATTTTGATTCTAACATACACTAAGATCAGAAGCAAAAAAAATAAAATAATAATAATTATTATTATTATAGATATTATATAATATATATATATATATTATTATTATTAAGACCACATAATCCTTCAGAAATCATTCTAATATGCAGATTTATTGCATATTAATACATTTTATTATCATCAATTTTAAAAACAGCCTGCTGCTTAATGTTTTTGTGGAAATGGTGATATATTTTCAGGTTCTTTAGTGAATGGAAAATTCAAAAGAACGGCATTTAATTCAAATAAAATCTTTGTAACATTACAAATGTCTCTGTTGTCACTTTTGATTAGATAAATAAAACAGAAAAATGCAGTTCTTTCAAATAATTCTTACATGATTAACATGATTAATTTGCATGTATCCCTCACCTTGCAATAGAAGTAGCGGCTGACAGCTTCCTGAGACCAGGGCTGGTTATAAAACTCTGCTCTTCTCTCTTCCTCTGGATTTCCAACTGTATCTGTCATCAGCTGTAACCACAAAATCCAGTCGAGTTCAAAACAGCAGAAAAGACAGTTTCTCTACCAACAGTTACATCCTTTCCATCACTAGGTAGAGACACTGTTTCAAGCACGTTTACATTTTATTTTGGCATACACTTAGGGTGCAAAATGTTTTGATATTTGATATAATAATACTGTATATGACATTGATTTTGAGTGGTACGCGTAGTCTACATTCACCTTAAGGTCCCGGTTCTGGGAGCAGATCCAGTCCTGGATGTAGCCCTTGGGGTCCCTGGAGAAGCTGAGCATGAAATCTCTTTGAATCTTCAGCTGGTTGATGGACTCAATAGTTTCATGGATCTAAAGAATAAAATGTGGAAATGTGACTGTTAAGAGAACTCCAAATGTACAATCAGAACATAATAGTTATGCATAGAGTTTATATGAAGTTGAATACAACAGTATCTAGATATTCAACTATTCCTGTTCACATTTCATTGATAGAGCTCTTTCTGACCTTGTTGTCTAGGGATGCAATCTCTTGATGATTGGCTGTGGACAGCAGGAAACCATTCATCTGACTCTTCAGAGGATCATCAACTTCAACATCAATGTCATAGCAGGCTGTCTTCTTCTGATCATTTGGATCCACACTGATAAAATAACAATTGAAAAAGGCATTTAAAGGAACAGTTCATCTGAAAAGAAAGATTCTATCCTTAGTTATTTACCCTTGTCCCATTGTAAAGATATATGCTGTTGTTTTTTCAATGTACAACACAATAATACATGGCAACCTAAAATGCTTTTTGGAGCGTCATGCTATGAACTTATGAAAAAAAATCCATTCAAAGAATGTCTACAGTGTTACATACAGGACTGGAACATAATGAGTGTGAAGTTACATTTTCAAGTGAATTATCCCTTTTAATTTCTTCAGAAAAACAGGTTCCTTAAATGTCGGTTTGTGTCGCAGGACTTAAACGGCTATAGATCACATGATTGTAAGTTTGAGGAAATGATAAATGGAAATACATTCTAAATTTATGACCAATTACCTGATAACATGATTAATCACAATAGGATCAGGCGGGAGCAATAGATTGGTTAGTCGCTGGGGAATCTCACAAAACTTCAGACGAGGACCGTCAAAGATCTGGAAGGGATTTTTTAAAAAAGCTTTTGCTTTCAGACAAAATATTAACACCAAAATGGAGAAAGTATTTTATGGTATGGTAGTACCTGCTGAAAATATTTATCACAGTTGATGTACTCCTTTTCATGAGAATCCTGCATCTTGTTGGTTTTGACGTACTGCCATAAAGCCTGGATGATGCAGGAGCGGGTTTGAGTGTGGATGCCAAGAAGACGTGCAAGGCGAGGATCCAACTTAAACTGAGGAGGCTGAAATGCACAAATGAAATAAACACATTCAGAAATTTCTAACAGAACTGTACTGTTTTAAAATATATTTAGTATATTACCACACTACAATTTACATTCAGTGTACTTGAGTAGTTAACACAACATGTCCATGAACTTAATTCAGCAGCAAGAGCTTATTTCAATAAAATTTACCATATACATGTTTGGATCAGACTTTTTTTTTATTTTTTTTAAAGAAATTAATTGAACAAGATTCATTGAATTCACAGTAAAGATGTTTATAATATCAAAAAAAGATTTCTATTTGAACTTTCTTTTTTGTCAAATAATTGTGTTTTCCACAAAAAAATATCAAGCACCACAGCTGTTTTCAACATTGATAATAAGAAGAAATGTTACTTCAGAACCAAATCAGAATCATGATCATGTAACACCGAAGAATGAAAAGTTATGGCTGCTGAAAATTCAGCTTTACCATCATAGGAAGAAATGACATTTTAAAAGATATGAAATAGAAAGCATAATTTAAAAAGTTCAAACTTTTGAACGCCAGTGTAACAGGGTAAGTATAGCAGTATACAGTAACTGTACATCTTAGCTCCTGTAATAATTTATTTTACCATGTGTATCTCCATTTTAATCACATTTCTGCCTTTGCTAATTTATTGAAATGCTTCTCTGGTTTGATGAATACATTTTTAAAATATGACTAAATTTAATCTCACAAAAACATAATGTATAATGATTATAAAAGAATTTAAATTTTTCTAGATGGTAATTGCGTGTGGTCTATCTACATATTGCTAAACCACTTTATTACTATTTCATTTCAACTTCACAATCGCAAATCTGCTTCATTGTCTCTTTTTCTTGATTTAAATATCCATTGTTTAAAAACAAAGCTTTAGTCTTCTGACAAACCAAGCCTCTTCCCATCAGGATGTAGTCAGCAAAGTGAAAATTGCTGGAAATAAAAGAGCCATTTACTCACTAGCTATAGCTACTTTGGTGAAAAGAGAAGGGCAATCAAACTTTTAGAGATTAATGACTCGACTATATATTTTAATTACAGTGTTTTTCAAGATGGATAGGACAATTAAACTAAAGCTATCGTTATGCAGATGAATTTCTAATTGGGCTTCCTCAACACATTTATTTGCTGCTATACACTTTGTACTTAATATGTTTTATTTGGTTCCTGAATTGTTTAAATGTCTTAAAATTAAAACAATATTTCTAGGTCTAAATTCGATTTTGAATCTCAGATTTTTAGTCTGAGCTCAGACTTTTAGACCCCATAGTCGATTTTTCACATAGTTATCATTGAAAGAGTTTGATGTCATGCCTATAAACCAGCAGTGACATACAACTTTCCTGGTTATCCATCAGGCATAATCTCTCATAATAATCTGGCGCTCCTGCACGCACCTGGTAATCCAGCATGAGCAAGAGGGTACAGCGCACATTCACATCGCCAGGCCTCTTCACCTGGAAGCCATCTGTCTCTTGGCTCGTTGCAGTGCGGTGCCACTGTTAGGATGAACACACAAACTCAGCCTAAACAACAGGCAGATAATATAAAACTGCTGCACGAGAAGCATACAGCAATTTCAAACCAGATTTTGATATATATATTCAGAAGAAAATCTGAGCAGTGTTTGTTTTTTCAAGGGTGTTTGTTAGGACATGCAGTTGCTAAGATGCTCTTAGTGGTTGTTTTTTAGCAGGTTGCTATGCATTTACTAGTTGGTTGCTAGACCATTCCGGCTGGCTTTCTAGACTTTTAGCTTCTATGATATTCTGGTTCCTAGATATTGTTGGGTCTTTTATTTAATGCAAAGGTCCATTCACAGCATTATTGATAACTTTAAAGATAATTATTAGCGCAAACACAGATGCACAATAACATTCAGTTTATTCCAATCGAGCCCTACAGTTTTGTCATGTGACACTTTAAATGCTTAAACTCTTTAAAGCAGGGGCCAGTTGCACAAACTGTTTAGACTAGTCTTAAAAATTAGTCATACATTTATTTTTCTTCAAGACTGGTAATAACATTTTTAATTCATTTATGAAAAGGCAGTCTGGTCTTATTTGTATTAAAAAAGTAAGACTGATTACCCCTTGGCAACTGTTGGTCAAACTAGTTATTAAGATGGTGGCTAAGTTTATGCAATTGGCTCCAGGATTGACAAAAAAAAAACATTATGATAATGATTCCAATAAATTGTCCCTCTGTGCCATTTCCGTGATAATTGTGCTATTCTTTTCAATTAGAACATTTTTAAAACAATATCTTTATCATTAAAGTTATCACCCTTGGTATGAAAGAGCCTTAAATGTATGGTATTTTTGACTGATTTATTCCCCACAAGTCAAAAGTCATAAATCTGACACATTTTCTCAAATAGAAGCACCAAAATTTAATATTTATGGTTATAGACAGCTATGAGGTTACTGAGGTCCGGTCCTCTATACATTTCTCATGTTCAAAAACTAATTTTCTCTGAATTAAGCTACTACTAAATATTGTAGAAACTGAATTTTCAAACCCTGGTTATGACCATGATGGGTTTGTTCAAATCAGTGTGAGTGACAGTATTACACTAGTGTAATATAACTTGCCTGAACATCATTCTTGAGCCATTGAGAGAGAATGTCAAATCTTAAAATGACCCCCGCAATTTATTAACTATGGACTGCTTTTGCATGGAGGAGACATTCAAGCAAGAGAGTGAATAAAATGATTAGGCTCTTTATGCGATCTCACTTGCATGTTCCCTAAACCACCACATGTTTCAGCGCCATTTGAAAGAGACAACATAATAGCAATGACTCACAGCTCAACTCAATTAGCTTTGCTTGACACTGGAGGGTTTTTTCAATGCCATCCTTCTCCGCAGGTAAATCATTCTTTTTATCACATGCCTCAATCTGGTGTGTGTTGTGATGAAAACCCACAGTCACCAAGGACAATTTAAAAAGCTGCTGAATGAATAAACCCAAATGTGGCGCGTTCAGCCCATTCCAATGGGCCGGAGGGGCACAAGGGTCACTCCTTGAGAGCTGCAGACCACTTCTGTGTATCTGCCTTCCCATGACCTCAATGTCCCTAACAAAGTGCATAAATATTAAGTGCGCGAGGCAGCTGGGAAGGTTCCCTTGTGTAATGTAAATGCCTGAGTGTGTGTGAATAGCACCTGTGCACAATGGTTTCTCCACTAAAAGAGTAAAACACACTCTCTGAATACAAAGACTCTCAGTGTGCTGTAAAAGGTTTTATAAGTGTTTGTCTTCAGAAACGTGTTTTTTTCTCCTGTTAATGCTGCCCAAAGCTCTGTGCTGGCTGCAGTGTCATCACTCCACAGTGTCATGGGCATCTTCCTTATGTAACACGTTGCTATGGAGACCACAGAGATATGTCTTACATGAAGTATGGTTAACTGAACTTTTCCTTCTGACATTGACTTTTCTACTGCGTTCCAATCCAATCTGTCGCACAGTAGAGGCCAATAGATTCTTGTGGACATGTGCTTGAATGTGACATATCGCCCTTTGTGACTGTCCTCAACCTTGTTTGAAATGCAAAAAGGATACTTGAGATTCTCTCATATTAATTGCTTCCAACCTTTGTAAAGAATTGATATTTAGCAATGTTTTTTATTGCTGTATGTAGTGAGTGAGTTAATGCTTACCTCCACTAAGTGGTTGTCAGGGCCGTACAGATCCTTATCCAGCTCAATAACAAGGCTCTTAAAGAAAGATGAAAACTTCCTCTTTTGTTTTCCAGGCTAAAGTGTACAAGGAATAAAAGATAAAGCTTGAAAAAGGGACTTGCAAATTGATTGAAGCCTAAACAAACATTAGCATTGACAGAACAGTAACTTTCGAAAAAAATAAAAACATTCAATTAGCTTAATTAAATTGTTCTATGCAATTAAATTAAGCCTTTAAAAAAAAGTAATTTGGGTGGATTTGTTCTATCTTACGAACATAACTACGTTTTGTTACGTCTGTTGGATGCAATGAAAAGGACTAAGTTGGATTCAGTAATTCATGCATGTTTTAAATAAACGTCCATTAAACAAATGTCAACTGATTGTGCGCAGTGAAATTAAGTTGTGAAAAATTGGTTAGGAGTTGTTACATTGGCTCATTTTAATGAACTAAACTGAACAAGCAGCATAAAGGGCACATATTATGCCCCTTTTATGTATTCTAAATCTCAGGTGTCCCCAGAATGTGTTTGTGAACTAACAGCTCAAAATACCCCACAGATCATTTATTATATCATTTTAAAAATGCCTATTTTGTATATTTTTTGCCTATTTTTTCTGGACGCACACATCTGAACAACATGTAAAAATTAATTTTGCATATTAGATACCCTTTAAGGCAAACTTACATCATCCAATAACTTGCCCTCTACACGCAGCTCCCAGGATGCAATGCTGCCCTCAGAGTCCTCTACGTCAGGTTTGGCAGGGTTGAAAGTGTTTGAAATGTACAATCGTAGCTTTCGCTTTTGCTATAAGACAGAAGACATTTTCAGCTGTACCTACATTTTTCAAATTATTGCTGACTATGAGTTAAATCTCACTATAGTTGTGTATTGAAATCACATACCTTCATTGGTCTTTTGAGGGCTTCTTGTATATCCACTCTCTTCCTCATAATGGTTTGGTCAAGTTTGCGCTCAAAAGCCAGGAGGTCCATGTACGCCTGGGACTCTGGCACCAGTTCCCGGATCTAATGAAAAGCCATTGTGAACAAGCAACTCTGCAATCAGGTCTAGTAACAATTCAGAAGATGTTGAAGAGCAGTTTGATGAAATTTTACACATATAGTCTAAACATTTTCCTGCTAACATTCTCATTCGTTATCAATTTAATTTATTACAGAAAGTTAATTTTGGGTGCTAAAATTAGGTATGTGATTATTAACACAGTAACAAAATTCTTCATGAAAAAAACATCAAAAAAGATTCTATAACTATAAATATAATATTTGTATTATATAAAAATATTGCTGTATTTAACATTTATTATACATTATAAATAAGTTATTTATAACCCATTTTAGGTCATAATTTATTTTAAGATCCAATTCTTGCTATTAACTACGACTTTTGCATCAGTAAACTCCTAATTTGCTGCTTATTAATAGTTCGATAGTTGTTAAGCTTAGGTATTGGGCAGTATTATTGATGTAGAATATGGTCATGCAGAATATGGACTTTATAAGTACTAATAAACAGCTGATATGTTCATTATAGGCATGCTAATAAACACACAGTTAATAGTGAGAATTGGTACATGTATTAAAGTGTTATCCAATTTTATAATGAGTCTAAATGATTAAATTAAAATATTCAATTATTATATTTATATAATTCATTAGAACAGTTCAACTCAAATATTCAGATGTGTGCAGCGCATTTCATGGAGGACTGTTTCCTGATCCTGGGAGAGAAGACTACAATGCCAGCTGTTCTGACTCACAGTCTGTAAGTACAGTTACATATTTAAAGGATTTGCCACTGATGATTCAAACTCAAATTTTGAGCAGTGTAGAATAGTGCTTGTAGCACTGGATAGCTGGCCAATCATAGCACACCTCGCTTTTCTGAACAATGAGCCTTTTAAAAATCATCACGTTTCAGAAAGGCAGGGCAGAGAGGAGAAACAATACTGTACAGTATGTGGAAAATAAAGTGTTTTTTGAACCTTAAACCGCAAACATTTCATTAAACCAAATACACAAAATAATGTTATTTTTAGCAACATCATATGACCCCTTTAATACTACCATTAACTAAGTCCAACAATATGCAAACTATTAAAGGTCCCGTTCTTCGTGATCCCATGTGTTAAACTTTATTTAGTGTGTAATGTTGTTGTTAGAGTATAAATAATATCTGTAAAATTCTAAAGCTCAAAGTTCAATGCCAAGCGAGATATTTTATTTAACAGAATTCGCCTACAAAAAACGACCCGGTTGGACTACATCCCTCTAGTTCCTGCAGTAATGACGTCACTAAAACAGTTTTTTGACTAACCTCCGCCCACATGAATACACAAAAAGGGGGGGCGTGGTCTTGTTGCGCTCCGATGGAGAAGAGGAAGAGCTGCATTTGTGTTTGTCGCCATGTCATCGAAACGCTGTTATTTTCATCTCGGAGTCCAATCACCTTTGTTTGGGCTTCCCAGGGACACTGTACTTGGAGATTAATGGTTACAATTTATGTTTAACTTGGTTCCCGAAAATTATAATCCACATGTAAAACTACTATTTTGCTGAGGACAGCTTGCTGAGGACAGCTTCCTCAATCTCAATCAGTTTAATGCCGGATTCACACAAAGATTATTCTTGAAAGATGGCGCAGTTCCCTCTTTGTCTGGAGAAGGTGTTGTTTATGGACCACAACCGGTAGGTGTATTTTATTATTTAAGTTGGTGCGTTTAACAGTTTCTGTAACTTATTACACAAAGGGCAACGCTGTTTAGCTTTGTTAACTAGATGTTAGGGCTGTGCAAAAAAATTGAATGCGATTTTCATGCGCATCTCGTCAGTAAAAACGCTCCTGTGATTATAAGTATATCTCCAGCACGTGCGTTCTAGTCCAATCACGTTACCAGGAGGGCAGCCTGTGCTCTAAGCTGCTTTCGAATCACAACACAGGAACCGCTGGCCCAATCAGAACTCGTTAAGTATTTCTGAAGGAGGGACTTTATAGAACAAGGAAGTCATCAGCCCGTTTTTATGACAGTGAAAACAGCGGTATACAGATAGGTGAATTGTGTGAAAAATACTGTGTTTTTTTTACACGCGAAACATGAACATGTTATATTGCACACTGTAAACACAATCAAAGCTTCAAAAAAAAGCACGAAAAACTGGACCTTTAACATAAGCATGTCAATTCAATACCTTGGTTTAAAAAAATTATTTCAGTTGTTCCATGCTTTTGGATAGAAGGAAATTCACTTTATGAAATTTCCACTTCCACGTTGTTAGTCCCATAAAATGTTTATCCTCTATACAAGAGAACCCATATTTAATGTTATCTTTTTTTTGCCTTATGTTGATAATATGAAAAGTATTAACTCCATTCACCATAACTCCATCAGCATTATGAATACAGTAATTACTCATATTCTGACAAAGATAAACTTTGCTATAATATGGGCCCACAATATTGGTAAATGTAGACATACCAACCAACCAAATCAAGTCAATTAGTACTTGTGAACTGATTGAGAAAGAAACCATTACCAGATTTCACCAGGTGTTTGTACCATTCTTTATTAAGTCAATGACTATTTTATATCCCGATTCTCGTTTGTGACTTAGTTTGTGACTCGTTACTGAAACAAATCATGTATGTCCTTGCATGATACACAGCAAAATTGTAACCTGATGCTCTGCTCTCCTGATTTTCACAGTGTTGCATCATTCTCTCCTTCCCATGTGACCTCCAGCATTTTACAAACCTCATCATAATGTATTAGGACTTTTGGTTTTGCTGTAAAAAAAAAAAACCTAATTAAGACTTTGAGAGGATTACCCATTTGAAGCGCTCACATCCCCTCCAGTTGCTGCTATTGTGGTGTATTACTGTGTCACATCCCGATGGACAGATTTTACAAAATCAGTCATGTGCCTGCACTCATCCCACATATCCATGTAATCACACACCATCACATTCCTTGGGAATCAAACCCTTTTCCACTGACAGAAAAAAACAAGTACACAACAGCAGTCTTCGTGACAAATTGGATCCCTCTTGCCCATCCATTTCACTTTTTTACACCCAGAAATAAGAGAACCCAGCACAATTACCTGCACCGTGTGATCACTCTTGATTTGGCACTGGAAATTAAGACATGAATAAACAAACAAACACAGACAAACAGATAAAAGCCATAGTGATGGACCTCACCCTCTGAGGGAGAATCTTGTCTGCCATTTTTCTTCTCTTGGCACTATGGATGGGGGAAAACAGAGAGAAAGAAAGAAAGAAAGAGAGAGAGAGAGGGAAAATATGTTACTATGGTGACTGATAGCAGAGTCCACAGGCCATCTGCTGAATAACTGGGACCCATCCAGACATTTTTTCCAGCTGTGTGTGTTTTGTGTATTTGTGTGTGTGATCAGAGAGATGGTATAAGAGCAAGAAAAGGTTGAAAAGAGGTTGAAAATAACACTTGATCATGATGCGTAAATATAAATTTTTGCACATTTTATGGGTGCATGTATAGTAGAGTTGCATTGTTGTTTTAACATCTGGCTGTCTCATTTATTGTAAACGACTGTTAACACAGCAATCAAACATCAAGCCTTTGTTAATACATTGCAAAAAATTTTGTCATTTTTATAAAAGGTGAAGGTAAAAATGCTACGGTAAAAACCTGTTAACTGTAAGTTATATTACCATACACAGTGAAAAACTGTAAATGGCTTAACATGGATTTATATATACTTTTACTTTAAAAGACTGTAAAGTTTTAAATTACTATATAATTAACAGTAAAAAAATAAATAAAAAAATACACCATTAGGAGGTCATTCCCAGATGTTCCTGGATGTGTGACATTACATTTTATTGAATCTTCTTTTATTATCCAGAATATATATTAGGGTGTTTTTTTGTCATTTTATGTTATTTAGTTAATGTATATTGCATTATTTTATTGGCATGTGTGCCTGATGATGTTTTAGACCCTTGTGTCTCTCTGATTTACCACCTTTATTGTGGTGGTTATCAGCAAATTCTCAGTTAAAAAGCAGATTTTGATATTTGAAGTAGCTATGTTTTTTTTACATGATATCACTTAATAAAACATATACAGGCACCAACATGCCAAACTGTAAGATTGGTACTATATTATTTAATATGAATATCTGGCAACCACAGCTGCCATTTTTATCGTAAATGTCATAGATTTTTCAGCATCCAACTGCTTTTTTTCATCAAGACCCTCCTAACTCATTTCTCTTTTATTCCCAAACATGATGCATACGATTCACTAGTGCAGAAAAGAAAATTTCACTGACAAACATGCCAAACTGGTACTGACAAACACTCCTACAGACACCAAGAACTCCTCAGGTCCAGACTCCAGAGCCGAGGAGCACATGACCCCGTTGGAGCAGGAAATGTCTGTCCACATTCACATCCGAACCCCCTCTGGAGTATCAACTTTCTCATGGTCCGACTCGTCCACCCTAAGCCACACTGCTCCTCCGGGAGGAGCTGAGTAGCAGAGACTGAGATGCAGTGAGGCTGTGTGGGTGAATGTCTCATCACTCGTCACTTATTCTTCTTCTAAAATTAATCATTAATGCATTCAGGTGAATAAAATGATCATTTACTGAACTATAAGAGAGAAAACATTGTGAATTAACACAGACAGCATGACAGAAGGGTCATGCAGCCTGCACACAAAGCTAACTGACCTCAACTGCATATTTACTTCACATGCATTCATTCTCAGGTCATGATGACTATTGTGTTTATTTACTGAATGCCATTTTTTAGTGGTTTTGACTTATCTGTGAACTCAAGTGCACACATGCATTTGGGGAAATGATTCATTCATGTCCAAAGCTGCAAACGGGAACAAACCAATCAGGCAGGGTCCATCACAAACTGTCAAATTAACATGCAGCAGAATAAACGGCCTACTTGAAGGATCCAACTGAAGGATCTGATTGGGCGTCTCTCATGTCCATCTGTCTTGCAGATATCTCATTTGCTGCTGGAAATCCAAGTGGTTTCCTATAGGTTGATTTGGGGTACCTCTAGTTAGTTACTTAAACAGAACTTTTCGGTAACAGCCGATATTGTAAACATATAGGTATTTTTCCTGAACACAGAAGTTATGCCTGATTTTTACCAGAAGGATGCTTTGCATTTCTGGTCTCCAGTGTCTGTAGTCAAATTAGCGTATATTCCGATCTGATAATCTAACGTTAAACCTATTAAAATGGTTTAAAAAAGCACATCACTCCATAGCGCCATCACTTTACAGTGTCACAATGGCCGTCATTTGTCAGTGCCCGTCTCCTCAAAGTTTAATGAGTGTGTAGATGACACAAAGCTGAAAAACATTACAAACAGATGGGCACTACAGCTGCATCTCAATAAATAGAATGTTGTGGAAAAGTTCATTTATTTCAGTAACTCAACTCAAATTGTGAAACTCGTGTATTAAATAAATTCAATGCACACAGACTGAAGTAGTTTAAGTCTTTGGTTCTTTTAATTGTGATGATTTTGGATCACATTTAACAAAAACCCACCAATTCACGATGTCAACAAATTAGAATACTTCATAAGTATTCACAATAATAACATTCACAATGATAAAACATTTTTAGTGAATTGTTGGCCTTCTGGAAAGTATGTTCATTTACTGTACATGTACTCAATACTTGGTAGGGGCTCCTTTTGCTTTAATTACTGGCTCAATCCGACGTGGCATGAAGGTGATCAGTTTGTGGCACTGCTGAGGTGGTATGAAAGCCCAGGTTTCTTTGACAGTGGCCTTCAGCTCATCTGCATTGTTTGGTCTCTTGTTTCCTCTTGACAATAGCCCATAGATTCTCTCTGGGGTTCAGGTCTGGGGGGTTTTTCTGACCAGTCAAGCACACCAACACCATGGTCATTTAACCAACTTTTGGTGCTTTTGGCAGTGTGGGCAGGTGCCAAATCCTGCTAGAAAATGAAATCAGCATCTTCAAAAAGCTGGTCAGCAGAAGGAAGCATGAAGTGCTCCAAAATTTCTTGGTAAATGGGTGCTTTGGATTTAAAAAAACACAATGGATCAACACCAGCAGATGACATTGCACCCCAAATCATCACAGACTGTGGAAACTTAACACTGGACTTCAAGCAACTTGGCCTTTGAGTAGTGGTCGACCGATATATCACCAAGGCCAATATATCGGCAGATATTTGGCATTTTTCAAATATTGGCATCGGCCGATAAGTTGTTCTGCTTGGCCAATGTGTTCAGGGCGGGACTTTTATTTTGACTTTTTTTTTGACTTTCTAATATGGATAGAAGTCTGTCTAATAATCAGACAGAACGGTTAAACAAATGAATTAATGTATACAGAAAGTATTATAATGAATGCTTTTATATTAGGCCTATTAGTAATAGAAAGGCAAACAATATAGCACTTTCTCGTTTGCATCAGCATTAAGCAAATATGCATTTATATAATTTAAACAAATCTTTGAATAACTAATGAACATTTAATTTCATAAACCTTGCAAACTTAGTCAAATCCAGCTGGGAGATCTTGTGAAGTCTGTATGTGTTTCCAGCATGATCGCGTGTTCCCAGCGTAATGGTCGGTCCGCGTGAATAGAATGCTTTTAACTTTAAACCCGTGATTTCAAATTATGCAGCACTTTATGCATTTGCCCACTGTCATATTCATGTCATTTTCACTGTGTGCTGTATGTAAAATAAGGGTTTACCCTGGCTTTATTTGAAAAATATTATTCCCAAAGCACATAAACTTCCCAGAATACGGAGTACCCTGTTGGTTACAGTGTTTACTTCCTTTTTATTATATTTTTATTAAATATTTATTTATTTGTGAAAAATAACTTGTCATCTAAAGTATAAGTATTTTTATATTTTACTAATTTTTTTTAATCCATTGTCAAATGATTTTACATTTCTTAAATATTAATAATAATAATTTTTAAAACTCATATCGGTTTGATATCGGCTATCAGCCCCCTGCTTTTCAAGATATCGGCATTGGCTGTCAAAAAACACATATCGGTCGACCACTAGCTATGAGCTTCTCCACCTTTCCTCCAGACTATAGGACCTTGGTTTCCAAAAGAAATACAAAACTTGCTCTTATCTGAAAAGAGGACTTTGGACCACTGGGCAACAGTCCAGTTCTTCTTCTCCTTAGCCCGGGTAAGACGCCTCTGATGAAACCTTTGCAGGTGTTTTGAGTTGATTAGCCTATTGGCATGTCACCATATTCTAATTTGTTGACATCGGGAATTGGTGGGCATTTGTTAAATGTGAGCTAAAATCATCACAATTAAAAGAACCAAAGACTTAAACTACTTCAGTCTGTGTGCACTGAATTTATTTAATACACGAGTTTCACAATTTGAGTTGAATTACTGAAATAAATGAACTCTTCCATGACATTCTAATTTATTGAGATGCACCTGTATTTGAATGGGTTACTTTGGAGACCAGAACAGAAAAGCATCCAATCAAAAGGTTTATATGTATATATAGGCAATATCTGCAAATATACACAAACCTTGAAAGGTTTGGGGGCAGTAACATTTTTTTCATATTTTGAAGAGATAAAATAATTTTTATTCAGCAAGGATGCAAAAGTCACTGTAAGGGCATTTATAATGTAAAAAAAGATTTCTATTTTAAATAAATGCTGTTCTTTTAAACTTTCACTTCATCAAATAATCCTGATTGATGTATCATCGTTTCTACAAATATAGTTGTCACCACTGATAATAATAGGAAATGTTTTTTACAGCATATTAGAATGATTTCTGAAAAATCATGTGACACTGAAGACTGGCTGCTGAAAATGCAGCTTTGCATCTCAGGGAATAACACTTAAATAGAAATTAATAATATTATATAATATTACTGTATTTACTGTATTTTGATCAAATAAATGCAGCCTACATTTACATTTGATTCCTAAACTCATTTGTGAACTGTTTCTATTATATATTTTTACATTTATGTAGGCAAAATAGTATAGATTAGATATAAGGTTAAATCCAATAGGGGCCATTTATCGATTATTTGCCATGACACAAAATAATTAATGGCTTATTTGCATCAGGCAAAATGTTAATACCTGTGCATTAAGCAGTATTGCAAGATTATGAAATTCTGGCCAAGAATGTACTGAGATAAATGTCTTGTGATAATCCAGGTCTACTATTTGTTAAACAGTTAGATTTTTTTGTAGCATGGTCTGTTGAATTCAGTAAGCTGTCCCTCAGTTATTACAACTGACGCTCTTACATGCATATATACAGTTGAAATGAAAATGCAAGGACAAATACAGTACTGCGACAAGACAGATGAAAACCTGAGAAAACTAACAGCAAATTCCAAACATCACTATCACGCCCTTGGGAAGGGAATGCTATTAGCAGGGTTGTTTCAAATGAAACTGAGCAATGGAATCCCTTGGTGAAGGTCCTTTCCGCGAGGCTGTTGGCAAAGTTTAGAGGTGATTGTGACTTTACGTACAGAATTTTGCCATTTGTGATCACATGATGTATAAAATCTTTTGGAAACAAATGCCACACAGACAGCAATGTGAATCAAAAAATGCAATATCTGACACTAGGCTTTAGCAGCTACATCAATAACTGGAAACAAGAGTTTCAAATGTCAGTGACAAATTTCCAAGTACATGCTGTACCAAAATGGGCACATACAGTACGAGACAGAAATGCCCTGCAGAAATTCAGCGTCCTCACTTCAAGTCTTCTACACTTCTGATTAGGAAGGGCACTGTGATACTCTGTTGCTAAATGCAATAGCAGTAAGTGTATTACTTATGATAACTGTTGCAGTATTAGTATTCACCAGGAAGTATTTTGGCTTTTATTAGCGATCAAAATGTTGCTGTCTAAAGATAGAGCCAAAAATAAGATAGTTCAGTCACTAGAGAGCGCTATACTTGGCATGAGCTTGCTGGCAAATTGTAGGAGGAGCAAAATGGAGACCATAAAACCTTAATAAAACTTCATACGAAGTCCCTCAAAATCAAAATGCCCAGATTTCTCTCAAGATACAGTAGGTTCAGGGAACACATATCTATTATTTATCATCTGTTGTGTGCACTGATTCAAATAATCAACACAATAAGTGAGAGGTCAGAGAACAGTTTGAGTGGCACTCACTTTCTGGGACGGTTCTGGACAGGGGGAGATTGCACTGGCTGGGTTGGGGCAGGACGTTTTCGGTTGGGGTCTAGGGTTGGGTTAGGCATCCCTGGCCGAATCGGCGGTGTTCCTCCATACGGAGGTCCAGGAGGCCCCATGGGAGCGCCTTGATGAGGCATCCGTGCCCCTGAGGTCATCCCTGGACGCTGTGGAGATGAGAAAAATGTAGACTAAAGGTCAGATAGCCTCACATTTCTTTGCTGAACTCCTTTAACGTGTTATAGGATGTTATCTCTCTGACACAAAATACATATGAAGATACCTATGCATACATTCATATATGTAAACTCATCCAGCTTGTAGCTTTTAAATCAATTACAGCAAGCTGACATAATGCACAAAGACTCTTTTGAGCTAAGGCTCTGTTATGAGCTCCTCCTCCACTATCTGAAGCAGAACTAGAACAGGGCCTCTCGCACCTGTGCCTGTCACTTCAGAAGCGACAGCTGCTCGCCCTCTACCAAAACACAGAGGTGCTGGGCAAGTCAGCCTAACGCAGTCGAAATGACAACTGTGATGCTAAATAACGTCTCATTTCATCTAGTCCACATGCATTGTGCTTTCTGGAATTTCTTTTCCATTTTTTCCCCCCAATATAAAGCTGGACTGATTTGAATTGTGAAACTGCTATATGAATAAGTCTGAATAGAATTGATTATTTAATTAAGCATAGCAATTAAAATAATGTATCTTTTTACTGTAAGATTAGCAATGCAATATTTCGCAATGCAATACAGCATTTATTGTTATAGATTATCGTTCATACATCCTCAAACACAAATACATTCACCTTTTATGCATACGTTTATATAAAGTATATTCAATAACAGAATTTATTTTAATGATGGATATATTAATTAACAATATTTAATGTATATTTAGAAATTAACATTATTCGATTATTAAATGAGAATGTGAAGTGTTATGTATAAATAAATTGAATGGAATTAATTTGTTTAATTAAATATAGCAATATTGCATTCGTCAACAGCAGTTAATGCAACAGCAAAAATTAAATATAAACATTTATTATTCTATGTTATTATTAATTTCTACATACAACTTAATTTATTATTACAATATTAATTGAAATAGAAAAAATTGTTTATTTATAAATTACCCTTAATACTGATTAATAAAAGTTATTAAAAAAGCTCATTGTTAGCTCACAACACCTAAAGCATAAATTAATATTTGAACAAACTGAATGGCACTGTAAAGTGTTACTCGACTAAAAAGTAATATTATATTTGTTTTTTTTGTCCTGTTATTATTTCTCAATGCAGTTTGTATGCTGTAGAGGAGATCTGAGGTCTGTTGTTCATGACTCATAATGGCAGAATCACAAAGTCCCTGTGACTCTCTGGATGTGCACCAAAGTTGTGGAAACATCCAGAATGTGAGCCAACGTCCCCAGTTCCAGTCCTCCCTACAGTGTGGGTACAGTAAATCTCTGCCAGAGATGCTCCTGTATGGTGCTGTGACCCTCACAACCCAATCATCGCTTCCCAAAGTAGGCCAGGCTCCAGAGGTGTCCCGGCCCGGTCCAATCTCAAAACATCTGAGTGAAGAGGCAGTGGGCTGTGGACATGTGGACGCTGCGGGAACGGGTGCAGGTCTCTGCACGCCTCTGCCAATCCCTGGCTCTCAAGGTCGCAATGGAGGTGTTCAGGGCACAGGAGGAGGCCGCAGAGCTGGACTAGCACACAGGAGAAGTTTCTCAATACTGCTGTGCAATATACTATATATCTGTTCAGAGATACCAATACCAGAAATCTTTTTGTAGATACTAATATTATTGTTCTCAGATCAAATCAAATCTCAGATGAATCTTTATTAATGGAGAAAAAATCAGTGGGTTTGAGATTTTTAACCTTTACCACACAGCTTGAGGCAAACTTTGCAAGTTTGTAGTACAACCTGTTAAATAATGAAAATCTATTTAACAGGTTAGAACGGAAAAATTTAAATAATTGTACAAGGGTTTTAGCAATAGTAGGCCGAGTGACCACTCATTTATAAACCATGGAGAAGTTTGCGATCACCAGTAACCACTCACAGAGAGTCTGCATTCAACCCTAAAGCAATCAAAATATCTATACTTTCATTTTCATGATAGCCATTTCTGGAATATTATTTCAATAGGATCAGTGGCTTTGTTTAATAATACACTGCAGAAGCAAAGCTAATAGAGGGTTAGGACATCTTAAAGGTTGTGTTTTGGCAAAGAAGCCTCTAGAAACAATACCTTACATTTGGTCTGATATCAAATAGTATTAGAAAGCAGCCTCAAAAAAGTTGCACAACCAACAAAAGTTCTCAAAAGTTTCTGTGAACCTTTCGTTCACCAGCATTTTTATGCAGTAAAACTCTGAAACACGTACAATCAAGTTTGCTTCCACTACATGTTCATGACTTAATACCACAGCCGGATTTTTATGTGTGATCTATCCTTAAGGTTCTCCTGATACACACCCTCCTCTGCCTGCACACACACACACACCAAAAGAGCATCCTCTGTTTCATACTAGAACTCGTCCCTCACAATACAAGTATCTCTCACACTTCCAGTACCGGATTCTCTTTCCTTATCCTCCTCCATATGTTAAAGACAAAAACCTTTCACTATTTCTTCTACACTTGGTCCTCCACGGCTGTTCCTGATTTATAAAACCCAATCTACATAGAAGTAAGAGCCGCTGCATCTTAGTTCTCCCCAGACCCATTGACACGCTTTCACATGCACAAACACGCATGCTCTCTCACTCACCACTCCATGGACGAGAAACTCAAACAGTTTACTCTTGGTGGCTTTACGAGCTCCTCCGGCAGAATCCTCCATGTCCATGTATAAAACCCCCAGTCTCTCTTTTGTTCCCTCTATTGCTGGGTACCTCTGCCTCTGTGTGCTTCCCTCTTTCCCTCTTCTCCAAAAGAGAGTGCTCCCTCCCTCCTTCTCCGCACTCTGACGTTCCCTTTCTCCTCTCTCTCTCTCTCTCTTTTTAAAGCGTGTCGGTGTGTGGCCAGAGTCGAGTCTCTCTCTCTCTCTCTCTGTTTTATTGTAGCTTCCCTCACAGACTCTGGGTCTGGAAGGATGGGGGTCTGTGAAGGGGGCTGTCGTTGGACCACTGGTGTGTAGTGGAATGCCGCTGAATGCAGGAACATGGCAATCAGGACTATCCAAACACAGACACAGTGCTGTTCCAATAGGCGGTTATGTGGCGGTAAATTATCCTTTTGCTCTTACAGCTGGTTATCAAGTCTGTGAATTATATCAGGGTAAAGTCTGAATGATTAACACTGGGGAAACTCTAAAGGAATGTTTAAACAGGCAGGATTTTGAATTTCAGATTTTTGAAGAATTTGAGATCCAAACAACATTGGACCAATTCATTTTTATTGCACTGACAAAAACAAATAAATAAATGAATACCGAGGGCGAGTAAACGATGAGGATTTTCATTACTGGATAAACAATCACTTTAATGAAAGCACATTTTTGGACTTTCAGAGGCATCTGGATGTAAACAAGCTGTTAAATCTTTCATCGTTTACAATTTTTATTTTTATTTTTATGAAAGACAAAATTTGTAGGTTAGAGGACAAGCTGTTGGGGAAAAAGTTGGTAAATTACTCGCTAAAAAGTATTACTAAAAATCTCCACTATTAAATTTTTATTTTAATAAAAAAACATATATTAAATCATTAAAAAATAAAATAAATAAAAAATAACACTGGCAAGGAAGAGGAGATAAATATCAAAATATGTACATTGATAATTTTGTATAATTATCATTTGTAAATTGACATAAGCATTGTACACATATAAAAACATTTACTGCTGATAGAACTAACTAAGCACAATAAAAAAAGAAAATAAAAAAATAAAGCTAAGGAAAAATATCTTCCAATAGTAGAAGACCCCCTTTAAGGACCCCCATACTTGAGGGTGGCAATGTCCCATTCAATCAGAGTGAAGGGGGTGCTGGAGGGGGGCAAACACAGGTTTTGGTAAGAATGAGCTTGATTATCCATGTGCACAATGCAGAAAATGTGCTTCAAAGCTCAATCTTCTTTTATTAATTAACTTTACTTATTTTTGTGCTGTTAAATGCTTGTTTTCTAATCCAACACACATTATAAGATCTCTTTATGAGAAAAGCACACTGACTAGCCTATTATTTGTGGTAAAGGAGTAAATGTGATGTGGTATTGCTACAAGGATAGGCCTCCGCTGGAATTACAAACTTCAGTACTGCAAAGGCCACTGTCTGGAAGCACATAGACACAATGCAGAACAGATGTTGGGCTGATGGAGGATGTTCATCATGTAAGTTACATGATACATCAGTAAAAAAAAAAAAAGCAGCTGGAAGAAGTTTTGGGACAGACTAGTGCTGGTCATAACCAGAGGTGCTATTTCTGAGCTATACAAAACTGTGCAGACATATGGAGGCAAAAATAAGATGAAGCATTCCTTGCAAATAACAACTGAATGACATGAGTAATAGTTCAATTGACAGGTGTCAACCAAGCGCGCAGGATTGTTTTTAGTCTAAAAATAAGCATCAATGCATGAAAACGGCAAAATTACATTAGTATACACGTCTGAATGAGACACTAGTGCCAAGCAGAAACGCTTTGATATAACAAATGCCGAAAACGCATTTTCCGTATAGCAAAGCGGATAATGAGGCGATGCGATGGCGTTGCATTCGTACCTTTCTTTCCATTGCTGCAAGTTTGATGCCCTCAATTCAGCTGAAGACGAGAAACCCCTGAAAAACACACGCAGTGGATGTCCGGTAACTTGTTCGTGGTTCCAGACAGGTCCTCGGCTACTCCCCCCTCCCCTGGGATTGAGAGCTGGATGGAGGGATGCTGGTGAGGAAGGCCCGTGTCTGTGATTTCAGTCGGGCTCTGGCGGCAGCGAGTGCGGCAGACGTAGCGGCGCAGGCGCGCGATCCTCAGACACGAGCGATTCAATGAAGGATTAAGGGGACGTCGTCAAACTACAGAAAATGGAAGCAATCTGTGCATTGCTGTAAAAAGCACTTCGTCATATGCAGGGTGCGATTTGCCGGGTGGATGCGTGGGATTTCCCCCTTTCTGGTCAATGTATCCCTGCCTCTGCTAATTATTTTTTATCCCCCCTTCAAAGTGATCAGTGCTACTACACAAGTTTTGTGATCCGTATCGCCTCTAATCCCGGATCCGTGGTTTGATTAAAGTCAATTTTATTTTAAAATGAGCTACTTTAGCTGGCTCTGCCCGCAGCCTCTCTGTATTCACCACTCTGGAGACTTGCTCAATGTCCCGCCCACGGCGCTATCTGATTGGTTACACCTCATGAGTAATAGCCTATCAACACTTGCGAAACGGTTGAAGACGGTCCGCTGGGCAGTGGAGTTGCCAACTTGGCCACTTTGTCGCTAGATTTGGCGATTTTTTTTCCCCAAAAAAGCGACTAGCGACAAATCTAGTGACTTTTTGGACAATCATTATTTCTCTGAGACTCCCTGGTGCTGCCGTACGAGCACGAGGTCTCTCTTTCCCAGCGCAAGCCTCTCTCTGCTTCTGCTGTGTTCAGCGAGCGCAGAGAAGAGCAGCACTTTCAGTAAAAGCTGTTACTATAAAGTATAGCCGACATCAATCACAGCACAACCACTGACTTTATTGTATGTGTATTAGATTTCATTAGTGCAGATTAATGTTTGAGAGCTGGTTATGTACCACGTTTCAGTCATTATATTATTCATTCCGTTGTCTGACAACAGAAACATTAAAATATAGTAATAAAAACAGTTTTATTGAGAATTAAATTAAATGGTTGAATTAAATGCAGAATGTGGGGAGACAATATAATACGACGCACTTACGTCATAAATATGCTAATTAGCACATGACGTCACGAATTAAAATGTTTCAAAACACCCCCCCCCCTCTGTTTTTTTCACAAATCGCACCCTGGTAATATGAACAATAAGGGAGATCTTTTCTACTCGCTGCGATAATTAAAATGCACACTGCAATAAAGGATACATTTAGCGAACTACAAGGATTTAACTGAATTTCAAATGTGAAACGATTCTTACTCAGCCAAGCATTCATGCACATATACTTAACATTTAACAGTTACATTCTTCAAACACATATTTAGTGGACCTAAAAGCTTTTTTTTTATACCTAAAACCCCCATGATACAGAAATATGTATTTCACAAAAAAACATTCATTTCACAAAAAAAGACTTAAGGTTTCAAGATAAAACAAAAGATACACCCCCGGTTTCACAGACAAGACTGAAGCAGCTAGTCCTAGACTAAAATACATTTTTCAGGTGTCTTAACTGAAAAAATCTTGCTCTGACATATCTTAAATTATCAGTGACATTATTCTGTCTCAAGATGCACACCTGCAATGTTTTATTTTAAGGTATTTTAATAAAAGTGGCTTAAATGCCTTAATTTAACTAAGGCCTAGTAATGGTTTCCAGGGTAATGGAAAGAATCCTCCTTGATAGAGTGAGTGGGTATATCTCTTCCCTGGATAATCAGTTTAGATTTAAGCCAAACCATGGCACAGACATGTGTATTTATGCTCTTAAGGAAATAGTGAATTTGTATAAGTCTAAAAATTCCACTATTCTCATGTGTTTTATTGATGCCTCCAAAGCATTTGATCGAGTGAATCACAAACAGCTTTTTATTAAGCTAAAGCAAAGGGGAGTCCCTGGGTATATTGTGAGGGTTCTTGCCTATTGGTATGCCCACCAGCAGATGCATATCAAATGTGGGGGTAGCATATCGGCCCCCTTTAGAGTGTCCAAGTGTCCTAGAGTGTTGGTGTTAGGCAGGGAGGAATCTTGTCCCCTGTCTTATTTAATTTATATATGGATGAACTGTCAAGGAGACTTAATGGTTGCAACACTGGCTGTATGATTGGTGGCATGCTGGTGAATCATCTTATGTATGCAGATGACCTTGTTACTTTTAGTCCGAGTAGTGCTGGGCAGCAGGAGTTTATTAATAAATGCTCTGATTATGGGGTGGAATTTGATATAAAATACAATTCCAGCAAAAGTGCCGTTTTAATATGCAGAACGAAATGTAAGTTACTGTTAAGTTTAGTTACTGTTCTACTTGAGTTAAAGTGGCTATGTTCAAAGCTTACTGTACACCACTACCCATCTGTGGTCTTCTTACAAAAAATCTAGCATGCAGAAGTTACAAGTTGCCTACAATGATGCAATGAGAATTTTACTCAAGGTTCCCAGAGGAGGGAGTGCTAGTCAGATGTTTGTATCTGTAGGAGTAACCACACTGAAAGCACTTTTAAGAAATTTGATGTTTAAGTTTATGCAACGTCTGGATGAGTCTACTAACAGTATCATGGTGGCACTCTCAAATCCCTTAGTGAGTTGCTCCAGGTACACATCCAGACTGAGAGTGTATTGGCTGAAATGTCTGTATGTATTTAAATTATTGTATTTGCTTTTTTCTTATTGTTTGTTTGTTTGTTTTTATCTATCCTGTCTTGTGTGGCTTTTGGACATGAGTCTGGCAAATAAACTGAATTGAATTGAATTGAATATGGGTTTAAACTAAGCGCCGTCTGTGAAACCGGGCCATAGTGTCTGAGATTAAGAAAAAATAAAATAAAAAAATGTTTTAGGTACTTTTCAGATTTAACTTTAACATTTTCTTTTCAAACTTGTCACAAGTTCATGTTAATGCAATGAACTAAACCTTTACTTACTTTTCTATGACACCAATGTGAACTTTAAGGAAACTAACTTCATTAAACATTCATTAAATATCATTCTGACACCAGTCTGTTGATAGTAATTGGAAAGATGACTCAGAAAAATTAAGCTTTTTCTGTGCACCATTTGTTTGCAGATACCACATGGTGTGATATTTTATTTAAAGTGAATGACATTCTGACATTTTAAGTTTGACATGAGGCTCCAAAAATGTTTTTGGGGACTACAGTATACAAGAAATTGTGTGCCGATTTGGAAAAATAGACAAATGGCTCTCAAAATGATCTTATGAGCAGTATTAAAATATTTAAAAAATTGACACCACTCACCAGTAAATAAAAAGAATGATTTAATAGATTATATCTCAATTTCAAAAGCCTTATTGTACACAAATTATTTTAATTGTCCCAACACATGAGAGCAGTTCTAGCTAAACTGCTTTACTACAGCTTGAGTCTGGCAGACAGCCAGACAAGCCCGCTTGAATCTCAAACACCTTCAACTCACATACCCTCTAACAGGCAAGCCCCAGATTCACACTGGCAGCATGCACATGAAAACACAAATAAGAAAAAGAGGACAGGCACAATCAGCATCTCTATTTTTCTTTTTTAAAAATCAAATATATAGCATATTTCTATCTGTGACAAGCATAAACTTGGTGCAGATGAAAAATGGCAAAAGTATTGAACCCAAAAAAAAAAAAAAAAAAAGAACCTCAGAAATGTTTCTCTGAAATCACAGCCTTCAGCAAACCTGAAAAGTCCAGAATTCCCAGAAGACATTGCTACTGGCGCTGGTGAGTGAGCAAGTGCAAAGAATGTGTATCTGTATGTGCGCAAACATGTAAATGCTGAATATGAGTGGACAGAAACAGCCATCAACGGCGATACACCCCAAACGCAACAAAACTAAAGAAGATGGTGATGCCCACAAGTGAGGCAGTGGCAGGTGCAGTGAAAAATTGCCGGTACTGGATCTGGAAATACCAGAGCACAGACAGCATAAACACGAACAGAGGCACCATGAGGCTGCCCACGTTGAGCGCCACATGCACCTGGTCAGCAGCCCGTGCCCCGGCAGGCATGGCCCGCGTGGCATGCTGGGAGATGTGGCAGTGCAGAACACTGTTGTCGGCCAGGTTGAGGGAGGCCAGCGTCTGAGCGTCATCCTGAAGGAGCCGACCCTGGTAAATCAGACGTACCTGGTGCTCCTGTCCAGCAAAATAAGTCCTGAAAATGTAATCAAACACATAGATGTTTATATACACACAAATTAAACACCTACACATGTTGCTTGACTTAAAGGTGCACAAATAGGCGATTGTCTTCAGAACATTTTTTGTTATGCAGGTTGAAAGTCAATTCACATCCTGATAGCAATCATTAAGTGAAGTGGTTTAAATGTTTTCATCTGTATTTATATATTCTGTGGAAGGCGTAGGACCAAGAAATGGGTTTTACTTCAGTGATATCTGGCTAATGTTAGCATTGTCCAAGATCTCCTACTGCACATTTAAGAATAAGTTAAAAGTTATTATATAACTACACCAAGAAACAGAAAAGGTCTTCCTTCAGAATATTAAAGTATAATAAAATCAGTCAATGTTTCAAATCACAATTACTATGTCAAAATTGTTCCAATATGATTTGGTGTGTAGCTCCAGACAAAGGACAAAAAAAATTAAAAATAAATAAATAAATCTTAAATATAGTGCAGAAATGCAGGCATATTTAATTTTGTCATCCCTAAATAATTCTGTGCTAATGCATTTGAAACTATTTTTATGGAACATTTTTGGGGAATTTGGAACATCTGAAACATTTGTATAAAACCTGAAAGAAACAGCGCTTTTAAAAACTATCAGCAATGTTTACATTCTATTCAAAACAGAAGAAAACAGAAGTTATTGTGCAGTGATTTTCTTTGCAAATACAAGCTGTCTTCTCAATGAATCTTTCCAAAACTGAAAACTCTCCAATCTGACCTCTCACCTAGCGAAAGAGTGCATTAACCTTCTGCAAACATCATGTGGACTCCCACACATTCAATGCCTCTTATATCCACTAGACATTGAAGAACCCTTCTGCCTGATTTTAATAGAAGGGTACTGCTTGTAAGAATAGATAATTGTGTCTCATGAGGCTTAAGGAGGTCTCTCTTCGGTTCACTCTTCTGACTGAAAGCATAGTGCTACACACTACATAGGATGAAGTGGTGGTGTTGGAACAAAAGGTCTCTGGTCGGTAACTGTGTGTGGGCTGCTGCTGCAGACATTTTCTTGGCAGAAGCTTTCTTATTGATTGACAAGAATATATAAGTTGCCTAGTGACAATTTATTCAGCAGGTAGCCAAGGATATAATCCATGTGCAAAAACTGAATAAATGGCAAAGATGCCCTCTGAAGAGCATGAATGATCACTGTACAACTGCCATCTTGATAGAAGCATGAAAACAGAAGACAAACAGAAGCAACGCAAGCACTATTTAGAATTTAATTGAGAATGCCTGTTAAAATCAAGCTGAAGTTTTGAATTTAAATTAAGGTAGCAAACAGGACACAGAACTGCAATTCTGCATTTAAGGACATAGAATTACAATGAACTGGAAAAGAAGAAATGTGCAATCTAGAACTTCTTTCCAGAAAAATAAAACATGAATTTATATGAAAAAAAAAAATTACTTGAGGAACTTTAAATAATTACAGCATATCAAATGGAAACATTATTTTTACAATCAGCATATTAAATGTCAAAATGGTTTAAACAACATGATTGAAAACTAAGACAATTTTAGATAAGATTTATATAAAATAATTAGAAACTAATAAAATTTTCAATTCCAAATAAACCCCAAACATTTTCTGATCAGTTTTCAGATGCTTACCGTTTAACGTAACCAATGGTGTCTTGAGGATTCACCTGTGCTGTCCTCTCCGTATCATTCAAGAACTTCAGCCTGAGCACCATGTTTCTTTGGGAGTCATTCTGTGCATCTTCGGCTGAAGGTTGTGTGGCACTTGGGGCACTGGCTGGAGTTTGAGTCGAGGGACCCGCTGATTCTCGATGTCTCAACCCATCCCTCCCAATCCCTGCTTCTTCCAGGAGGCCTCCCTCACCTCCTCCAGCCCTACTAGCATCCGGGGATTGTCCCGCCGCTCCCGCTTCTGTTCCAGGCTCACTCTTATCGCTCTCGCTGTTCTCGCCAGGCGACGAGTCCGTGTTACCCGCGGGGAGCGGCTCCTGGCTGTCAGTCTCTGTGGAGGGGGAGGTCCCTGGGCTGGGTGAGAGGAGGTGTTCAGGGGGTTCAACAGTGTGAGTGGAGGCCCAGGCCAGAACCAGGACGAGCACCAGGAACACCACTCCAAAGAGCAGGGTGACCTCATCACCCACCCCCTCTATTAGAGCCATCCTGGTCTGCTGTGTCCTGGACTAAGGCAACTTCAGACTAGGCACCTACAGCAAATGTTCACAATTACTGATGACATTCCTGACAGTTAATTATTTCAATCAAATACAGGTTAAGCATTATGCATCATTCAGGGTTTCTACAGTTCTAACTACATTTGATGACACTTTATTTTACAGCTCCCTTGTTACACGTTACATGTATTAACTATTATAATAACAATTAATTATGCATAATCACATGCTAGTAACCCTAAACCAAACCCTCATCCTAACTCTAACCTTATTTACATGTAGTTAATTAATATGACTAAGTACTTAAATGTATAAATATACTGTAACAAGTATAAAAATAAAGCGTAACCCCAAATTTCTTGACCTTTCTAGTTAACACTAGAAGAGGATTTTAAAATAACAATAGAGTCATTCAGTGTCAAATTAACTACATTTCTGAAACTTCCCCGGCTCAAATTTGTTATTGTGCTAAAAAAAAAATTGAAGAAAGATAATCCAGTATAATGATGAAAGCCAAAATATTAAATGTCATGTATGAATATTTACCTGAGATTTAGAGCCAATTTACACGGGGTAAAAATGACTTCAGAAAGATGGCAGCATCATAATGTTACTTTTACACAGAGATCGGTAGGTCTATTAGTAAAATCTGTTGACTGACACATTATGTGCCAACGGTGACCATTCAAAAATGGACAAAGACCTTTGCAGGTCTGTAACTCAAAAAGTAACTTAATTCTTTTATATAGATTTTGGGTCTTGAACTATTGGCATCTTAATTTTTAAGGCCTTATATGGTTTGGTTCCAGAGATATTGGGATCTCAATATGGCACCTGGGGTAAATCGTTAAATTGTGCACATTTTCAGTGGTTAAAAACCAAATGTGGATCAATTTGCAAAAAAATATAATACTTTTCTTTTAAAGACGAATTTCTGAAGAACAAATAATGTTTAAACTAGAGACACATCTTATTTTCTTCTGTCAAAACAACTGCATTGAGCATAACTGTCAGAGTGCCATAAATAATATTTTTCCAAATTTTGCGTAGCTATAACTCAAGCAGTATTAAGGATATTGCAATATGATTTTAGACTGTAGTTCTTAAACATTTTCAGTGGTAACATTCCCCCGGAAACTGGCTCTGAATCAGAAAATAGAATCTGCTTTCATATACATATATACACATATATACACATATACATACATACATATACATATACATATATATATATATATATATATATATATATAGGCAAGATGTAATATGTTTCTCCCAGCCTTAAGGGGGAGCTGTGTTTTATGAGTATTTCATTGTGTAAGTGAGCCCTTCTTCACATGGGTGGAGCTGTTGTTTAATTCAGTTCTATTTTCCTTCTGAAAAGGTAAGGGTGGTTTTCCCTGTTCTCTGTTACATCCAATATATATCTTCAAATAACATGGATGGCCAATATAATTAAAGAAATATAATGGATGTAACAGAGAACAGGGAAAACCACCCTTACCTTTTCAGAAGGAAAATAGAACTGAATTAAACAACAGCTCCACCCATGTGAAGAAGGGCTCACTTACACAATGAAATACTCATAAAACACAGCTCCCCCTTAAGGCTGGGAGAAACATATTACATCTTGCCTACATCTTATATATATATATATATATTACACACACACAGTGTTGGGAAGGTTACTTTGGAAATGTAATAGGTTACAGATTACAAGTTACCCTGTTTAAAATGTAATAGTAGTGTAACTTTTTCAATTACTTTATTAAAGTAATGTAACTAATTACTTTTGAGTACTTTTTGATTACTTTTGTAAATTTGTGAAAATTAAAGAATAATAAATAAAAGCATATACATCAACTTAAATACAGTTATCTAATAAGCATGTGACGTATTCTGTGTAATAAACTCCTGAAACATTGGTGTTTTTTTAACTGCTGTCTCTTTGTATATGATGATAGTGTTCTCAAAATAAGTAAAATGCACATGAAGTGACACAGAGCAGTTCTAGAAATTATGTTTATGTGCTCATGTACTCCTATATTGAGGCAGCAGAGGTTGAAAACACTGCGAGCTTCAGTAGGCCTATGTGTAGAAAATGAAACCATGTCTTTGCCATTAATTTACAGGAGGGGAAAAAATTTTATTTTTGAAAAAAAAAATCAGACTGGAAAATTCAAACTCATACAAACAAATTCATGGACAAAACTATTTTTTATCTATTTTAAATCTTTAATTTGGGGACATGCAAAATAATTAAAAGTTCTCTCCTGAACTGCACCTTCACTTCCATTTTTCTCTTCAGTTTCTTTATTTTGCCCTGTTATGCATCTCTCTCATGACTTTAATACTCAAGATTGAACAAAACTATACTTTACAATACAATACTCTCTACAATACTACAATATCTTTATAGAAAAATCCAATATATAATCCATATTCTTCCCTTACAAAAATTAACCATGCTTTTATTAGCCTATATAAAAGTAAAATAACCTTGAGTAATTTTTTTTTTTTTTGCAAATGGATTTGTATTTATTTTTAAATAAATACATTTGTAAAATAATTTTACATTTTTGGTTATCACAGTTAAACAATAGTAACCATTTTCTCTGGATTTATAGTTAAATATTAAAACGTTAATTTTCGAAAGGGTTGTGTTGTTGTCTGTCGTAGCTCCCCCTAAACCTATAAAAAAAATCTGAATTCTTTTCAGCTAAATTACTACTGTATCATTACAACAGATAAAAATGATGTCCTTTATATAGTATTTTGAGTGATGACTGATGAGCAACGTGCTGCTGCTTGATTAAATAAATAAAAAAACAAAGACAAAAAAGCATCTTTACAGATGAATCTGACCTGAAACCTCTCTCTCTCTCTCTATTCTCTCTCTCTCTCTCTCTCTATTCTCTCTCTATTCTCTCTCCCTCTCGCATTGATTACTCTGAGTCTGATCCAAACCGTTTGGCGGAGTCGCGGAGAGCGCGCGAGTCATGACTAACAATTCATGACTTATTAGAGATTTAATTATCAAATGGCGGATTCGCAAATGATCGCTTTAGTACATTCGGCAGGCAATTATACAAAAATGATATTAAATAGTGGGGCAAAATCGGCTGCCAGGCCACCGGGAATTGTCCCGGTTCTCCCGGTGTCCAGTCCGCGCCTGATTTCCACAGACACGCAGAATGTGGAAGTCATATATTGCATTTTTGGGGCTTAATATTCACAGACACTAGTCCATGTCATGTTTTGATTCAAGTGTACTGACCTACTTTTGATTTAGTCATCCAAAATGTGGCATATTCCGTCCGTGTTAGGCATTTCGTTTTTATGACTGGATTCTACGAACCAGACTGTATTTCCGCATCCCGGAAATTATTAGGGCGTATAGTCAGTGCAATTTGGGAAAGAAATCCGTTAAATCTGTATGTGGATGCGTGTAAATATTCAAATGTAATCCCCTTTGTAATCGTTAAAAATTTCATAAGTAACTGTAATTTAATTACTCATTTTTTCGTAGTAACTGTAATTACAGTTACAATAATTTTGTAATTAAATTACGTAACGCCGTTACATGTAACTAGTTACTCCCCAACACTGTGTGTGTATATATATATATATATATATATATATATATGATAGCAGATTACTCCATAAATATTAATCCCTGACATTTAATCTTTCAGCTTTTATCACTAAACATGTTTATCTTTCTTCAGAAAAAATATTAGCAAAATAAAAAATTTAAGTTGGGAAACTCTGGTTAATTAAGTTGACATGGAATGACCAAATATTAATAATAATTGTAAAAAATTACAGAGATTGCAGCAGCCAATATATATATTAACAATATTTTTAACCAGGCAAATTAATTCAATAACTACCTGCTAATTATACTTCAATAATTTATGTTCACTACCTAAATTTAGACCAATTAACTTTTAAAGACACTTTTTTTTAACACATCATGCCAGGTGCTCTGGCTATTTTCATAGTGAAAACCACACTTACTGTTATTTGACATTATTACAAATTTAAATAGAAACCAAGTAAGATATTTAAAAACACTTTGTCTCAAAAGTGCGAACACTAAATGTGAATTAACCTGATTAAAAACTCAAGGGTACCACGCAGTATAAAACTATTTTCTCAGAGGAGAAGAAATATTACAATTCAACCATGTTTGGCTATATTAAAAATCCTAGATAATTTCAGGTTTTTCATATTTGTGAGAAAACTGATCATTTTAAAAAGACTAATGACATTGTCTGTTGCCTTGGGGGTTCATTTTGTTGTGAAATCTGTTAAGTATAAGATACAGCAACAAAGTTTATATTTGGTAATTGTGGGGAGAAAGATAAACAAGCTTCCCATTTTCTTACAAAAATAACCATAAAAAAAGTTGCACCTATGTTTTTTTTCCAGGTCAAACCCTGGCCTTATTTGAAGACTCAGTCACAGACTTTTAGCATCCAATACCAGCTTTAAAGTATAACCCAAATATTTGACATGAACCAAGATTTAGCCCATAACGCTCAAATTGTTTGCAACAGACAATAGAAATGAATTCACCGTACAATTGCCAGTAGCCACTGAGTTTACCACTGATAGGCGGGCGGTGCATCTGTATACACACTCACCTCACGCAGCGAACGACTCACTTTCCTCAGTGAACAAATTACTTTCCTCACGAATCACTTTCCTCACGCAGCGAACGACTCACTTTCCTCACGCAGCGAACGACTAACATTCCTCACGCAGCCGGCAACTCACTTTTTTCTGCAGTAACTATGCTATATTGAGACATTTTAAAATCTATATTTTGTAAAAAAATTATAAAAAATAAACCTGAATTATAATCTAAACATCTGTATTTCATATATTATATTAGTAGTGTATATATATATATATATATATATATATATATATATATATATATACACAACATATAAGCAGGGTGTGATTTGTGAAAAAAAGAACAGAGGGGGGGGGGTGTTTTGAAACTTTTTAATTCGTGACGTCATGTGCTAATTAGCATATTTATGACGTAAGGTTGTATTATATTGTCTCCATATGCTCACATTCTGCATTTAATTCAGCCATTTAATTTAATTCTTAATAAAACTATTTTTATTACTATATTTTAATGTTTCTGTTGTCAGACAACGGACTGAATAATATAATGACTGAAACGTGGTACATAACCAGCTCTCAAACATTAATCTGCACTATTGAAATCAAATACATATACAATAAAGTCAGTGGTTGTGCTGTGATTGATGTCAGCTATACTTGCTTGTAAAATAGAGTTAGAAGCAACAGAATATCTTTTTTTTTTACTGAAAGTGCTGCTCTTCTCTGCGCTTGCTGAACACAGCAGAAGCAGAGAGAGAGGCTTGCGCTGGGAAAGAGAGACCTCGTGCTCCTACGGCAGCACGAGAGAGTCTCAGAGAAATAATGATTGTCCAAAGGCAGCACGAGAGAGTCTCAGAGAAATAATGATTGTCCAAAGAGTCACTAGATTTGTCGCTAGTCGCTTTTTTGAAAAAAAATAATAATAATAATAAAAAATTCGCCTAATCTAGCGACAAAGTGGCCAAGTTGACAACTCCACTGCCCAGCGGACCGGCTTCAACCGTTTCACAAGTGTTGATAGGCTATTACTCATGAGGTGTAACCAATCAGATAGCGCCGTGGGCGGGACATTGAGCAAGTCTGCAGAGTGGTGAATACAGAGAGGCTGCGGGCAGAGCCTGCCAAAGTAGCTCATTTTAAAATAAAATTGACTTTAATCAAACCACGGATCCGTGATTAGAGGCGAGACGGATCACAAAACTTGTGTAGTCTTTGATCACTTTGAAGGGGGATAAATTTATCCCCACCAGGGATAAAAAAATAATTAGCAGAGGCAGGGATACATTGACCAGAAAGGGGGAAATCCCACGCATCCCCCCCCGGAAAATCGCACCCTGCATATAAGTATATATATTGTTGTTTTTGATTGCTTCCATTGTCCCTCATACGCTGTTTGTGACGGATTGAAAGACGATAGAGCTGACTTTTGGAGTCACCGACTTTGCAAAAAAAAAAAAAAAACCCTTCCTAAGAATCCAAAAGCATTCACTGCGCAATAAAGTCTGTTAGAATTAATAAATAAAGTTAGAATGTCCTTATAATTTAAGAAATGAAAAAACAAAATGTTTTAGGTTTTTATATTCATTGCACATTAAGCAATGCTTGAGTATCAGCAGATGTGCGCGAGCTCAAATGTGCTATTAATTTTATAGCTACAACAGTGCATAGTAAAACGGTGTTTCGTTCCTTGAATTCATCAGATTTTCAACGAATCAAGTGAGCCAGTGATTCAACAGTCTTTTCTAATGGAATCAGCCGTTTTGAACGAAAAAATTGATTTAAACGATTCAATAAATACTAAAACCCTGGATTTGCGGTCACCTACTGGCGGTTTTATTGTCATCATTATTTATCCATGATTTATTTTTTTCAATGAAACGTTTTTAAAAATTGTGATTTTGTATTTTGTAATCATTATGTAAAATTAGCTACAGGACCAAGAAAAAGACTATCCCTTCTAAAACAATTTTAAAATTCGACCACTGTATAAATACATTTGAATATATAATATTAATATACATATAAATATAAATTAAATTACAGTAAAGATTAAAAGCTTAATAATTTATTTTTTAAGTAACGTTTCCTGTCGCCGATTAGGTTTCCTGGGGTCTACAGTTTATAAAAACGTAGTACTGGGGTTTTAGCTGTTTGCTGTACACCTCGACCTAACCTGTGCCTTTTTATTTTTTTTTATTGCTTAGCTTAGCTCTCACTATATATTATAATGGTTTATATCATATTTTTTTTAAACATTATATATTTATTAGCCTATTTATTTATGAAACTGTATGAAAATACAGATGTGTAGATTATAATTCAGTTTTTTTTTTTTTTTTCAAAATATATTTTTTTTCAATGTCTCAGTACATATAGCCAAGTTAACCATGCATTCATAAATTTGCAATAGGTAATTATTTCATTTTATTGAAATGTACACATTTTTGAATATTTAAATATTATATCTAAATATTCTTTTGGATGTAATATAGAAGTCACTTTAATTATAATATTCGGTCCCTACATGAAGAAAGAGTCAGTGGTCTGCTGCGTGAGGAAATTGTGTCTCCGGCTGCGCAAAGTGAGTCGCCGGCTGCGTGAGGAAAGTGAGTCGTTCGCTGCGTGAGTCATTCACTGAGGAAAGTGAGTCATTCGCTGCGTGAGTCGTTCACTGAGGAAAGTGAGTCGTTTGCTGCGCGAGTCGTTCGCTGCGTGAGGAAATTGTGTCTCCGGCTGCGCAAAGTGAGTCGCCGGCTGCGTGAGGAAAGTGAGTCGTTCGCTGCGTGAGTCATTCACTGAGGAAAGTGAGTCATTCGCTGCGTGAGTCGTTCACTGAGGAAAGTGAGTCGTTTGCTGCGCGAGTCGTTCGCTGCGTGAGGAAAGTGATTTGTGAAGAAAGTGATTCGTTCGCTGAGGAAAGTGAGTCATTCGCTGCGTGAGGTGAGTGTGTATACTGATGCACCGCCAGCCTATCAGTGGTAAACTCAGTGGCTACTGGCAATTGTACGGTGAATTCCCGCGACAAGTCAGTAAACTTATTCTTGGACCGGGCCGCACGCCATACAAAATATGCATGAGCTTCAGTGGAAGCTTTAAGAAGTGCACCATTCAAAGCAGCAGTTATTATAAATATTCAAGCCAACAGGAAAAAAAAATCTTGTCAAGAGGAATCTTTAAAATTATTTTACCCTAATCAAGAAATGAGTTATTAATCAGCCAAGGATCACAGGTTTGCTGGAGCAATAGCAAGATCATCTTGCTGGAGCAATGGCAAGACACCACAAGTGCATAGCACACAAATATCACCTAACATATATCATCATACTTAACACCACATTTTGACACCTCTTATATTTTTTCTGAACTCTTATGTTTTCTGAAATATTATGCTCGTATGTCAATGATGCAGAATTAAAATTAATTAAAATGCACTAAATTACATTTATTTACAGAAATACGAACACTGGATAAAGCCAGGTCCTCTTTCATTTTGTTGACATCTTCTATTACTCCATAAATAAGAAAATACTGTCAAGCTTCATCAGAAAGGGAAATAAAACATTTATCATGAATTAACCAGTATTATATCCGGCAAATGATAAATGAACAAACTCCTCTGCAAAAACCTTTAGAACGTACAGGAATAAAAAAAATTGACATTTAGGAGTACACAAGCACTACTTAAATATTTTACGCTCAGTACATAAGAAAAAAAAAACTAATTTTGAGAAAACAGTCTTTGAAGATCTCCAAGCGTAACAAAAACTTACATGTATATTTGGGATGTTTTCGTTCTACTCCTCTTAGGCAGACATGCCACTGAAGCCAAATAACCCTAAATCTCTAAATTGACCAGCACATGAAAAATCAATGGTTTTGCCTGTAGCGTCTCACCTTAGAAACTATGCAAAAACCATCTGAATCATTTTAGGCCGATAAATTGGTCCATATATTTGATGTGTTCCCACAACATGACTACAAAAGCAGAAATAGTCTGTGTACAATGCTTTAAACTGTTAGAAGCATAAGCCGCAAACTTTGAACAGAGAAGCAGTGAAGTGGTCCCTCAGTTAACCAGATATTTCCTCTCTTTAACTCTGGACATCAGCATGTTTCAGGTCATATCTCATGCCGCCTGATGACAGCTGCTTTCATTAATCATGCAGTCCACTGCACAGCACATTTCTCCAGAGCTAAGAGGGTAGAATATGTTCCTCAGAATGCGTTTCAAACCTCTATGGCTTTTTTTCATCAGTGAAACAAAAGAATAGATATTAGGCATGACCTTTCACTTTCATAACATCTTATTCCATACACTGAGATTGAAGAGAAGCTGTAATTCCATCAAACATCTCCTCTTCTGTTCCTCAGAAACAGTGTCACACGGGTTTGACAACACGAGGGTCAGTACATGATGACTTACTTTTCATTAACGTTGGGTGAACTATCGCGTTAACATCTAAAGTCAAACCTTTTTAAAGCTTCATTTAAATACACAGGTGTGATCGTTCACATAATTGCGCGTCTAATCATGAAACGTAAATGTAAAGGTAAGAACACGAACAGGACACGAAAAAAACAACAGCCACGTAACCAGTAACGTTACATCCACACACACACACACAAAAAGTTTATGGTAACGTTAACCAATTTTTTTTTTTTTTACAAAAACAGCCGATTCTTATCTTTTCTAAAGCCATGGGTGTTGGTCTATTAAAAATCAGGTGTGTGTCTATTAGCGAATATCTGTCAGTGACCGTAAAGGCACCGCTACAGTCACCAAACAGAGCAGCTAACGCGTTCAACACAGCTGGTTCCTTTAGCTACGACTCGACTGAATGTGTCCTCGAACACTGAATGGACTTAAAACATTGTAAAAGCCTCTGCGAAGCTCCGAAAACGACTTACCGTTGACATATCACATCGTTTGATGTTCCTTGGTTCGCATAGTTTAGCGTCTACGCTTCCTGATCACTGGCCGCCTAGAACGATGCCACAACGACAACTTCCGGCTAAAAAAACATACCTTCAAAATAAAGGTTTATTGGATTAAGTCAAATCCTTCAAGACAACTATAATAATCTAGTCTGAAATAAATATCCCGATATTATTGATCATGGATAACTTTACTGTACGTTATATGTGATTAAAGTCAGGAATATACGTAATTTGAAATAACTAACTCTGAAAGTACTTAAAGGGATAGTTCACCATATTAAAAAAAAAAATGTTTTTTTTTTTTATTTCAGTGGGACATGAAAGATATATCTCAATAGCCACCAAAAATGTTTTGTTACATTCTTTGAAAAATCTTTTCTTATGTTGCCCAGAAGACAGACACTCATATTTGGAACGACATGAGGGTTAGTAAATGATGAGCGAAGTGTAAGTGTTCTTTAAGAAAATTCTAACACTTTACCTGTCAATGCAGCTTTGATAAAATAAACAGACACTCTTTTAGTGAACGCATGTATTTTGCAACTAGATCATCTGAAGATTAAGTTTTTACTGTCTGTCCTTCACACACAGATGCTTAGATGTGTTGGACACTAAATGACAAACTCAGAGCTGCCACTAGCAGCTGATAAGACTGTGTTAAACAGGATGAATCCATTACGTTTGACAGGCCATCTTTAAGCTCTTGGCAAAATCACTGTAAATTTAATGAATCAATTTTTAAGATTTAGATATTCAACTTTTGATGAGGATTTATCCACAGATGAGACAAATTGTTAACAAACTACCACATTGGTAATTGAAATAAAGCTGAAATAAAATTAATAATCACTGATATTAGACAAAAAAGAATAAAAAACAACAACAAATATTTAATAAAATATCTTCCTTTGTCTTCTGCAGAAGTAAGCCAAACAGATGTGGAACAACGTGAGGGTAACTGAAATGAATCTGGAACAAAATATTGATAATAAAAATATTAATTATAATACAAACAATTAATAATATAGAATAGAATGTAACTCAGTGGACAGCAAAATAGTTACCAAACTAAAATAAAAAGAAAACTGAAAGTATTAGCTAATAATAATAATTCAAAATGTTAATATATATACTATAAAATTATATACATTTTACTAAAATAACACTGCACATTGGTTTTAACTTGACATAAGTGTAAAATGTAATATTAGGATAACTACCTGGAAAAAGTTAATTGAAGACAAACAAAACTTTCTGCCATTTCATTTTTAATAATCTTTTTTTATATAGACATTGTAATACGTATATATAAAGAGACATTTCAATCCATTTCCCCACCTGCTACCCGACACAAACATTCACTCACACGGTCCACTTACATTCACTTCTCATAATAAATTATCTTTCCCTCTAAAGAAAGAGCAAAGCAAATGCACACCGAGAACGTGGTATATGGTTGACTCACACAAAATACATCTTCCATATTAAGATCTGATATTAGGATCTTTATGCTTTTCGTATCAAGCTACTCAAAGCACATGAATGTAAGCAATGCCTTGATTTAACAAACCTTCTTGGCTTTGTTTGAAATCAACTATGCAAAACTTATTTTGTACTTATTAAAATAAACTATGATAATACTTTAACATCACACTAGATTGTTGCCTGTCACTGTGGCAAATATGAAGATGACATCATGACAAATCCAACTGGATTCCATGAATTAATTTCTTTTTAATGATGAAATTAACTGTAGCTACATTTACTTGTCTTTTCATAAAAGACTTTCATTAAGCTTTTTATTTAGAATTTGTCTGAATATTACAATGAGCATATATTCATACACTAAAGGCACATTCTAAAAATGCAACATTCTCCACATGGGAGAGATGAAAACATTATTTAATAACTATCCTGCAGTCAACTTTGTGCATTGCTTTTTCCCCTCACATGACACCAAAGCGGTTAATCATTTTGAGAAAATAAAATACATAAACATAACCCATTCCTGCATATAATAATTATAAAATATATAACTTTATCTATTCTGTAAATCCATACAGTTCACGTCATAAGACTTTTAATCAACATCCCCATTTATTTCTTACCATCTACGTCCATAATTATCCCCAAAACCTCAATTCTTTTAGGTTTAAAACCAAAGAGCAGCAGTGGTCGTGGTGGCAGTATCTGAAATACAAATAGCTGTGGCTCATCACCAGACCCCTGCAAACCGGTGTCCACATCTATAAAATATACTCTACTATACTTGCCCCAAAAGTCAAACTTAGTTCCTGCTCCCAAATTTGCACCTAAACACACACACAAAAAAGGGGGATGTGGGAACGCCATCAAAAACTAAAATAAATTGCTGGGGAACTTATAATAACAAACTGCCTGTTCTTCTCACCTATACCGAAAAACACTCACTTTGGACAAAATTTAACATTTCAGAAGTGCTGCTGATGTTTTGTGATGGTTATTGAGAATGAATGGAGGGAAGTAATGTTTGCTTGATGACGCTGAATAAGCTGTATCATCCAGGCACAGTTAGACTACATATATTTTGAACTTTGCCCAGAGAGGATCTCTGTGTAATTAAAGAATAACAACAACAACACCCACCCAGGTTCCTTGTGTCAGCCAAAGTTTTGTCCTGAAATCAAGGACTGTACACATCCTGTGTACAAACGCACTTACAGATGCTCACATACACACACAGACACATAAGTACAACATAGTCTTTCTGAAAACAGCGAAACCTCTTGAAACTGTGGATGTCGCACATAATCTTTGAAGCACACAAACACACTCCATTAATGTCGTCATAAAGGAACCTCCAGCAGCTTTTTATGTAGGTACTGCTTCACTTCCTCTATCCCGTTCAGCTTCTCCAATTCCAAATAGGGCAACTGCAAGTAAAATACAAGAAAATTAATTTTTATAAATAGTGATTTCTTTTTTTTTGTAAATTCCTTATTTTTTCCCATAATCTAATGCTACCTTAAAGCGATAAATATTTGATTATTAAGCAAGTTTGATTAAAAATAGTAAAAATTTATTGTTGTACAATATTATTTCAATTTAAAACAGAAATGTATTCCTTTGATCATAAAGCTGAATTTTCATTGACCGACAGCATCACAGTCTTCAGTGTCACATGATCTTTCAGAAATCATTCTAATTAGCAGTAGACCGATATATTGCTAAGGCCGATATATCACCCGATATTTGGCATTTTTCAAATTTATTTTGACGGCATTGAGAGAGAAAACGCCTGAGCACAAGTGATGCGCGGGTTGATCCAAAATCATCCAAAAAAGGCACGCCGCTTTCTCCTCCTTTCCAAAGCGCTTGGGCAGTTGCACCCCTGAGACGTCTGCCATTGCTATGCAACCATGACGTGCTCTCTCCATGAAGATGCGGAAATTTCAGCAAAGGATAAATGGATTTGCAGCACTAAAATTCGCTTGCAGTAGCTCTGCTACTAAATTTATTTCAAATTGGCAATCCATATACAACTATGATCAGCTGTTCCTTCATCTTGGCTGAGCTTTAAACGTTGTTACGGGAAAGAATGAAGCTGATTGGTTAGTTCTTGTCACATGATCCGCGGTGCGCTTGCGGCATTCTGAAAAGTTGAAATGTTTTTAACTCGATGCGGTGCGGACGCGCATGGAAAAAATGAGCTTTAATTATGAGCTCGCATACCGCGCGCCTACACTGGAAGTAACGAACTTGAGCGCGCAAAAGACGCGATATGTGAGCGGCCCCTAAGCAGCCATGGCCAGTGTGGCCACGACAAAGAGAAGATGCACTTTTAATAGCGAATGGACCGCAACATACTCTTGGTTAAGACCTGTAGATGGCGAAGCAGAGAGAGCTTTTTGCATTTTATGCAAAAGCAGTTTTTCTGTGGGACATGGTGGAGAATACAACGTGAAGCGACATGGTGCATGTGAGTAACGTTACCACAGAAAAAAAGCACATCATCAATTAACATGCAAATCAGTGCAATCGTTTTTCAATAAACCAAATGACCCACAGGCTGACAAAGTTTCGGCAGCAGAAGTGACGAGCATTTATCATGCCGTACATCACACACATTAATATCGCTCTGACTGTAGTAAGTTAGCCCCAGTCATTTTTCCAGATTCTGAAATGGCTAAGAAAAAAGCTGTAGAACATTTGGGTGATATTTTGGGACAGGTAGTGTCTTAATCTTTTAGTCGGTGGGTTTAAAAATAAATACAGGCAATATATTACAGAAAGCTTGAAATGTCTACTTTTAAACGAAAATATTCAAACCAAAATTAATAGGCTACTGTCTGATTATGTAATCCATATGAAATGTGTATTTCTCTCATGGCGAGTCCACATCGTCAGCTTCATCTTAGCAGCGACACAGAAAACACCATTTTATTACTAAACAATTAAATGTCTCCTTGCTAATTTAGACACATTCATAATCATTAATTTAACCGGTTCTTTGTGGCAAGCTTTATGTGTGCGGTCATAACGCTGATTATCCTGTAGGCTATAGCCTATTTAAGTAATTAAATTAATATAAAAGGTCGACGCATTTACTAATTTAAAAAAATGCGGGTCAGGAAGCGGGTCGGGTACAATATTTTCTTTTTCTTTTTTGCGGTCCGTGTTGCGGGAGGGTAAGTTGAAAACATTGTTCGGGTGCGGGTTGTTTATACACTGACCTGCGCATTACTGCTGAGCACACAGTGCTCACACTCTCCCTCTTGTTCGCTGTCGTTAACAATTCTGTCTAAAATGGATAGAAGCGTCTAATAATCAGATAGAATGGTTAAACAAGGGAATTAATGTATACAAAAAGTATTTTAACAATTGCTTTACTATTGTTAGTAATAGAAAGGCAAACATTATAATACTTTCTCGTTTGCCATCAGCATCAAGCAAATATGCATTTATATAATTTAAACAATTCTTTGAATGACTAATGAACATTTAATTTCACAAACCTTGCAAACTCAGTTGAGTCCAGCTGTGAGATCTTGTGAAGCGTGCATTTTTATCCGGTATGATCGCGTGTTTTCTGTGTGAAAGTCGGTCTGTGCTTTAAACACGTGATTTCAAATTATGCTGCGCTTTATGCATTTGCCCACTGTCATATTCAGGTTATTTTCACTGTATGCTGTATGTAAAATGAGGGTTACCCTGGCTTTATTTGAAAAATACGATTCCCAATGCACATAAATTTTCCGGAATACAGAGTATTACTTTTTAATTATATTTTTTATTAAATATTTATTTATTTGTGAAAAATACTTTGTCATCTAATGTATGTTTATTTTACACATTTATTTTTTAATCCATTGTCAAATGATTGCAAACTTCTTAAATATTCATTAAAATGTAAAAAAAAAATGATATCAACTTTATAAGAATAAAATATTGCTATATTATCATTCCCCATGAAAGCATATTTGTTTTTTAGAAAAGCTCAAAATTATAGATTTAATATGTATTTTAATGTGTACAAATACATTGACTTAAACTATTGATTTTAGTATAGTGTTTTTTATTTTTATTTTTTAAAGAAGATAGCTGCAATCATATTAGGTTTGAATGTACTATTGAATGCAACATAAAACATTATATTCTGCTATTAAAATTAAGTCAGATACCAAATATTGGTGGGTCCCTATTATTTTTTGTTCAGTGTTCACCTGTAGTATGATGTAGCCCAGTAACTGCAGGTGACGATCTCTCATCGCCCTGGACCCGACCAGCACGTCAGAATTATGACAGTAATGCCATTTATCATTTACAGACATAATAACCCTGCATGTGAGGAAGGAAAGAAATAAAGAATATTTTGAGGGTTAAAGATAATGAGAAAGACATTGAAGCCAAGATGGCATAGATATAAATTGACTGAATGATTAAGAAAGGACTGACCTCTTCACCTGCTCTCCTGGGGTCCGGTCAGCTTCAGGGTGGTCTGGGTTGTGAAGCTGCAGTGGAGAAGCGGCCACAACATCACTCTCACCCCTCTCTGGGTACGATACACCTTCGTAAAATGTAGCGATCTCACAGTCTGGCCCCGGGTTTGCTCCTGTTGCAGCACCTCCCTCGTCCTCCAGGATTTTTCCAATGGAGAACTGGAACAGGGAGTCTTGCGGTGCAACCGCGCCTGGAACAGAGGGTCCTGTCTGGGTCAGGCAGTCTGAGGGGCTACTGAGCGTGGAGCTGTCCTGGCTCTCCAGAGAGTGTTCCTTGGCTAGAGTCGAGTAATAATCTGAAGTGGTGTAATATGGGTTGTAGTCCAGCAAGACCGTTCCATTAGGACCGACGCTCTGAGATCCTCCTCCTGCTGCTGCTGCTGCTGGGGGACGCATGGGAGCAGACAGGAAGGCAGATTCCTCTGGTGCTTGTATGTCGACCCCTTCCTCCAGTAATGGGGCAAAGGGAGAGAACTTCTGGAAGTCAGTAGTAAGGGCTGCGACAGAGCCGGGCCCCTCTGGAGATTTGAGGTTCAGTACTACACACGCGGCTGAACCTGCTGCTGATGTGCCTGTTCTGATGGGGAGGACACGGCCCGTGCTGTCCACCCACAGCAGGAAATCTGAGTGAAAAATCCCACATGAATTTCATAGTAATACTAAAATGAATATTACTGTAAAATTGTATGAAAGTTATTTTAAATTGTAATAATATTTCATGATATTACTGTACTTTGTAAGCTTACATTCACCATTTATTCCTGAGTAAATAAGTGCAGATGGAGCATAAGACACTTAAGTATAATTACATTTTTTTAATCAATAGTTTGTCAACACAGTCAACATATATGTAGATATATAACATAAATAAAGCTATAACTACTAACATAAGAGAAAACTACACATTAATTCCTAATAGCACCAAACAATTCTAATTCTACACAACAAAAATGGATAATACTTAAATTCATGCATACAGCCACATAATTTCTTAAATTATCAGCATCAGCCATTACATTTTTCTGTATGGTTGTTAAGTGTCGGAAGTGGGATTCGGATTTATTTTTGGGGCTTTAGTTTACTTTGGGACTTTTTAGAAAACTTTTTAGAAAATAAATATAAACATCATGACATGTTATTTAACCATCTTTAAAATAAATAGAGCAGTATCATATAGACCTATATTGGCTATATCAGTTGACTTCTACACAAATACATGGATTACAACAAGAAAATGACCTGTGTAATATCCTGGTGCGAGAACTTCATCTTGTTTGTAGCCGTGCTCACCAACAAGCTGCCGGAGTGCCTCTGCAACCAGACCTTTATAACTGCAACACAAACACTCTGAGCTCACGGCTACCTGGACAAATTGATGCAACTTCTCTTTTGGATTTCAGGTTTCAGATTTCATACTGGCAGACTTCTAAAGTCACTAACCTGTATTTGCGGTTCACCTCATCTGCAGTTAAAGCGTGGTCGAACATGAGCACTTTGTGTGTATCCTGAAGGCGAGGTCCAGTGTAGTCCCTGTATTCCAGCTCGACGGCTGCATCCAGTAATGAAAGATAGCGTCGTACAATCAGAGCATATGGGCTGTCTACAAACAAAAGACAGAGGAAAAAAATGACAGTAAACTCTCTTACATCGTTACAACAACAACAAAAATCTAATAAATGCTGTTAAGAGTATTGTTAAAAAAAAATCACGATTTCCACAAAATAAGCAGCAAAACTGTTTTCAACACTGATAATATTTTTTTTTTCTTGTGCACCAAATTATTGTATTATACTGATTTCAGAAGGATCATGTGACACTGAAGACTAGAGTAATGGCTGCTAAAAATTCAGCTCGCAACACAGGAATAAATTAAATTTTTTTAAACAGAAAATGTTAAATGTATATTTTATAATATATTTTATATATTTATTTTTTTTTACTGAATTTATTATTAAATAAAACCATCCTTAGTAAGCATGAGAGACATCTTAAAACTACATATATATATATATATATATATATATATATATATATATATATAAAAAACAGCATGCAAACCCCAAACTCAAACTTTTGATATTCCGTTGTAAGAAGCTTCTAAAATTATTTGAATAAAACAAAACTAGAATTCTTTGTTGTGTAAGGTGAAAAAAAATATTTACACATATCATTTTGATTTAATAATATGAAACATGACCTAGACATGCCTTCATCCTTTTTGGAATTCAGTTTCATTTTTTATGCGAGTAGTGCATTAAAAGACAGTACATTTATATTATAGTAAACACAGTATAAATAAATACTGTTTAAGAATTGCAATGAATGTTATGTAAAGAATTAAGGTCACCAGCAGAGGTCACTATTGCTTTGTGTCACCTATAATGTGTTTGCAAGAGTGTGTACTGGTCTAAACCAGTTTTAGTGTTTACTTATATGACCAAGATATTATAAATAAGTTTCATTAAACATTAAAAAACCATCTGAACAAATAATGATATTTAAAGGCTGACTATTTTATCTTTTCAAGAGACAAGCACTAGTCTTCTTAGCACTCCACAAACAAGCATTCAGTAATGACCAACTCCAACTCACTGGTGACATTACTGATGAACGCTGGAGAGAAGACACGGTGAAGAACGAGCCCAGGGAAATGGCCCAGCTGAAACAAAGACATGAGGATGTTTACGGTGGCCAGCGGAGAACTCGGAGCCTTTAGTTCAAGCACCATCTCCAGCTTGGAGAAAAACTGAGCTTCATTAGCCGGCCGATAACTCATACGACTGAACGGGAAAACAAGCTTCTGGATCACCTACACAGAGAAAATGTTAAAAGGGGAAAGTTAAATACACTACATTGCTCATGTGGTTTAATCAGCAATGTATAATATGGAAAATGAAAATGAGTTTTTATTGTACTCATGTTCTTTCCTATAGAAACAACTCTTTAGTACCAAAACTGGACAAGTTCTCTAACCTTGCTGTCCAGGTATTCACCCTTCTTGACCAAGAAGTCAGCGATGGTGTCTAGCAAGCGTGTTTCTCTGAGCCGATGGCGAGCGATGTATTTGGCGATGAGGGCCATGGTGTAAGGCGTAATGCTATCAACCTTTTTAGGCAACTCCTCTTAAAAGATAAAAAGGGTTTCAAGTTAATTTGTCATCCCCCATTCAGTTTGTATGTATGTATTAGAGCTGCATGATTTTAACTGTCATTAACTCACCTGCAAGGCTGCTCACAAACTTCTCCTGCCTGTTCTGGTAGAAGAGGTGAGAGCTGAAGATAAGCTCCAGGCTCTTGTTGCTAGCCTCCCTGGCACAAGCTGACAGCATCTCATCCAGCAGAGCCATCTCATGGTCCCTGACACTGCTAACACTGGCCAGTGTGTGCTTCACCAGCCGCAGGATCTTCCGGTTCACCACCAGCTGCTCAGGAGAGACTCCATCTGCCGCCCGCAGCGCTCTCCATTTAGTGCGGTAGTAGGAGAGCAGGAGGAAGAGCGTCTGGGGATGGCGCTCCCGCTCAATGTTCTTCTCTAGCCCGGCGAGACATGATTCAATCAAGGGATGCTGGCTGGACGGATGAAGCTTCATGCTGCTGCTGAAAACCATGGAGATGTCCTTTTGGTTAAACTGGGACAGGCGAGTCTGGGACTCTTCCTCCAGAACCTGTACGATCTGAGAGTCACTGGGCAGCCCTGAGTGAGATGGAGAACATAAAGGATCAATATAAAAATACATGTTTTTATATTAAAATATTGTCAAGAAACTATAGACTGTAACTGGGTCTTTGACATGGCATGAACCTAAAAATGTTTCAAACAACAAGAATTTTAATATCATTTTAATTATTATTATTATTTGGGCACCCTTTTGCTTCAATAACAGCATAAGAGCTACTATGAAAAACATGCACCATGTACTTTTTTTGCCCCTTGAATATTGTGTGCAGGTAATGATTATTATTATTATTAATAAATATTGTAAATAAATATTTAGCAATTATTTGTTTTTACAATTTTTAACTATAATAAATATTTTTTACTGTGTTTTACAACCAATTTTCTTTTTTTTCTTTTTTACATTTTCTTAATATTTGAAGTGGACATCCTTTTACTTTAATAACTACATAAATGCAAGCTGTTACAGAAAACATTGTTTCCACTGAGAACTGTCACTTTTTGCACCTTTTTCTCTATTAAATATTCCTGGGGGAAAAAAAAAAAATCGATATATGTATTGTGTGTGGTTTTTTTTCTTAATAGCACTTCATTTCAATTAACCCTGTTAAATGGAAGTAAGGAAACATGACCTTTTGAAAGGGTCATGTTTAATGTCAATGTCATAAGCTTAATTACTTAGTAATATAAAAATAGTGCAAAATCTAATATTTAAAAGTGCATGTCCATGTTATCTAACTACACTGCATTCACTTTAGCTTCTGAACTAAATGTGATGACTCACCAAGAGCAGCTACAGCATAAAGGCAGTTAACAATGCTGAAGTTGTCAAACTTGGCACAGTCACTGACAATGGCATCACAGAGCGTCTGAAAATCCTGATTATCCAGAATCTGTCGTATGGCGTTCTCCCCCGAACCTCCAGCAGAGGATGCAGGTGAGGCCCCATCACCCGCTCCTCCACTGCCGCCTGATCCGCTTCCACCCGCCTGACCTCCAGCCTGCTGCTGCACCAGCAGCTGACCGATCTTCTGTAGGGCAATGGGGTAATGATTGTGCGAGATCTTCCCTGGATTCTGGGTGACCCAGCGCAGAACTTCATCCACGGTGCGCGAGCGATCGATCAGCCGCTTCATGGTGAAGAAGGTGTCGTAGCTCATCTTCTCATGGATGAAGTTCCAGGTCTTCTTCTTGCCATAGTGCAAATGTGCATGAGGCTGGTAGTGTGGAGGGGGGAGGTGGGTGACTTGAGGGTGTGTGTGGTAGTGCTGGTGGGTCTGGTAGTGGGGCCGGTGGGCGTCTAGACGGGCTTGATAAACAGGTGGGTAGCTCTGAGGCTGACGGACATGAGGGTTATGAGGCGGGAGCTGATGATGGTGGTTCTCCAGCAGGGGCGGCCCTCCTCCCATCAGGCCGATGCGGCGTCCTGGCTTACCCCCACCACCGCTGTACATACGTGGTGTGTACATACTAGTGAGGGCACCTAAACTCAGTAGGAGAGAACGCTGGTGGGGCAAGGAGAATCTCCTGCAGGTTAAGAGGCCAAAGCATACAGACAGCCCCAGCATGGTAAATAGGGTGGTCCAGCAGTGAAGTTCAAAAGAACACTCCTATAAACATAAAGCACATATTTTACTGAGTATATTTCACAGTGCAGTTTTTAATTTTTTAAGTCTCTTTCCAGCTGCTTTTAGTGCTGAACCATGGTGAGATGCAACATTATGGTCCAGTGCTTACAGAAACTAATCTCCACACTACTGAATCAGACAGGGGGTGCTCCAGAAATAGACAGTAACTTGAGAATTGTCAGGCTGATGTGCCCTTTCCATCAGAGGCTGAGCGGAGGAGAGGATGTCCCGTCCTCATATCTGAACCAGACCTCATTCATGAATTAGGATGGTTGTCATAACACAATAAAACGATACTGATTCTAAGGTTGATCCAGATACAAAACTTTAAAAACAGCTATCTAGATGAGAATGTAGACTAAAGTTTGAGGTCAGAAAGATTTTTTAAGAAATTAGTACTTTTATTCAACAAGGATGCATTAAACATTGTTAAAAATATATTTCTAATACATGCTGCCCCTTTGAACTTTGTTCATTGAAGAATCCTGAAAAATGTAGCATGGTTTCTACAAAAAGCAGTACAACTGCTTATCTAAATATAGTATATTGCATTATGAATCTACACAGAGACTGGCATTAGAAGTGCATCTGCTGTCAGTGCCTCGTGTTGGTGGGTCAATGGTTGGACTAGTCACTGGAAACACTGATCTTATGACCACATCATCAGTTAGCCAATCAAGTGGTGGTCTCTGAGAACATCAACAAACATCAAAGATTATTTAAAAGCTGTTTCCACAACATTTGCCCCTTCAATTAAAATTCTGTCATCATTTACTCAACCTCATGTTGTTTCAAACTCAAAAACACAAAAAGAGATGTTAACAGCATTTCGTCCAAGGTGCTCTTTTTCCATACAAGGAGCTCGAAGGTGGTTAGTTTAGTTTTAGTTTATTGATTTATATAGCACACGTTACAATGTTCAAGTATGATTTTTAACTTTGCAACCTTAACTTTACCGTGTTCCTCGCAGAAAGTTATTGTATGTCTTCAGACTTGGAATATAGTCATATAAATAACTTTAATGATGCTTTTATCCCCCCAATTTTTTTCTTTCCACAAAAATATTAAGCAGTGCAACTATTTTGAACATTGATATATGAAGAAAAAATTTCCTGAGCATCAAATCACCATATCAAAATGATTTCTGAAGGATCACGTGACACTAAAACCAGAGTAATAAATTCAATTGTAAGTTGCTCTTTTCCATACAATGACCTTAATGGTGACCTCACAGCTGTCAAGAATGATTTTCATTGATGACAACGATTTAAGAGCTCACAAAAAAAAGATTTTGCATATGTTCAGACTTGGAATACAGTCAAACAAACTACTTTTATGTTTTTGGTCCTCATTTGTTAAACTCTGTCATTATGGTTTGGATGACATGAGGTGGGTGAGTAAATGATGAAGGATATTTCATTCATGTTTCTTTAACTCAAACGTCTAGCAGTATTTTTAACACTTGTTAATAGTTTCATTGTACCTGTACAGTGACAGTAAAAAGCTTGAATTGTCTTAATAAATGCATCACTATAAAACAGACTAGGTCTAAAATGTTTCGCTTACAACACTGCTATGGTCATGTCCTGATAATGTCTTGTAAAGCAGGCTTACATGTTTCTCTCAGAGGCTGGCGCAGGGATGGATGTGCAGAGTCAGGAGGATGAGTTCACATGCGGGTGTTGGTGACATTGGCTCTCGATTCAGATCATCCAATGGTTGACTGTGCTGCACAGCCGCGTGGATTTACAAACTGATATTTAATAAAGGCTTTAACGGCACTGACATGTTGTAAAAGCAGGATTTGTGGAGTATCTGCTGAGGCCCCGGAAGAGGAGCAGAGCTGCGCGCTGCTAACAAACTGCTGCACCGACGATGATATCACACGATCTGCGTGTTAAATGATGAGGTTCATCTGCTTTGCGTCACGAAACCGAGACAGTTTTATTAAAATATGGCTAATATAGTGCGTGAATTTGGTGCGATCCGGTAGGACATGGCTTGATCAACATGCGCGACTCTTTTTCAGCAGCTAAAGTCAGTGATTTTATCAGTGTAGGTGAAGGTAAAGCTTCCTAAGCGGAAATGTTTCTCTCTGTGATCTCGACACAGATCCACACACGAGACTCGTGTCCCGTCGGCGCGGAGGACTCGTCTGTCAGGCCTGTAACCGGGGAGCACAGCCTTCCGTTACACTCCCCTTGCACTCTGCCAGTGGTCATCCGCCTCCCCGGTGATCGCCATGTTCCCGGAAGTCAACAGAGGCTGCCCGGAAGCACGTGCTTGTCGGGCGGTGAGATTTTTTCCCCCTCTGTCATAATATTAGTTTTTCTGATTTAAGTGAAAAAAAAAAGATTTATTGAATTCATTATACAATACAAATTATTCTGTACTCTCTCTTTCCCAACATTTTAATTGAGAGAACAATAATAATGTACATAAAACTAAATGAAAATATAAAAGGTACATGCATACATTATTCTGATATTTTATCACACAATCAATGTATTGGTAGCTATTTCTATCTATCTATCTATCTATCTATCTATCTATCTATCTATCTATCTATCTATCTATCTATCTATCTATCTATCTATCTATCTATCTATCTATCTATCTATCTATCTATCTATCTATCTATCTATCTATCTATCTATCTATCTATCTATCTATCTCTTCTCTGTGTGTTTAAATCTGATTGGGGTTGATCTGATTAGTGGCTTGTGTTTTTAATGGTGAAAGTAATTTATAAGAACTGCACTTTTTTATCAGATGTCATTATTCACTGCTAATATGTTTGCTTCCTTTTAGTATTTCACTACTGATTTTGTTCAGATAATCAGTTTGCCATTCAAGTAAATGCAATACTGCAAACTGTATTAACATTTAAGCAGTGGATCTTTATTGGTTTTATTTTAATGTGTATTACAAGATTATTTGTACAGGCATGGCATTATTGAAACAAATGGTGATTATCATAATACTAATTTTCATATTTATATATCACCTTCATTTCAAAGACTATAAGTAAATCTAAAATTTAACCCCATATTTTTTTTAGTGTGGTGTGGATGACTCTCAACTTTTACAAAGAATATCTCTTTGAACTTTAGGGTTAGGAGCTTGTAACACTCCAAAGAGAAAGGGAAATTTTTAATTGCATCATATGATCCTTTTAACAACCAAAAAATGGCTGTTTCATGGTCTGTTGAGGAAGTACAGGCGTTCCTCTCATTGATATCAGAGGAGCGGATCCAGAAAGAGTTTTTTTCAGGAGTCACTGCAGTCAATAGTATCCAGCTGAAGACCCGCCACAGCAGCTGTTTCAGAACCGCAGCCACAGAACCGGAAGTGAGGGGCGGAGTTATTGACAACGAGAGAGCACAGGTAGTCTGAGTAGTCTGTAATGTTTTTTATATCAAATGTTTAATAATTATCGCGTATATTATGTAAAGCATTTATCTGCTAAGTACTTATTGTGTGATTGGCTTTATTATCTTATACTGTAACTTGAATTTGATGTCATACTTTATAGTATATAACTTTTTTCTGTGGATGTTTTGATTAATTTTTGGTTGCATGCTGTAAAAGGGCCTTGTGGTGAAGTTTTGAAGATGTTTATTATTCATGAAAACAAATAGTTTGCTTTAATTTCCTATGTTATATGCATTGTTAAAAAGTTATTTAAAAAGTAAATTAAAAGGTCATCTTTAAATCCATTTCAGGGTATAAATATCTTGAGTTGTTTAATATATGTACTCCCCATTTTTTATTACATAATTATTTACCTTTGTATTTTATGTATTTTAGGCTATACTATACGTTTTTGCAACCAATTATTGGTGTGATTATTTAGTTGTTAAATAAGGAACAAGGAAGTTTTTTTGTTTGTTTGTTTGGTGAATATTGTAATTTTTTTGTTGTTTTCCAGTACATCTTGTCTTGGGAGCACCCTTTGATTTTACATCTGTAAGTAGTAATCTTGGCCGATATGGCTAGGAACTATACTCTCATTCCGGCGTAATAATCAAGGAACTTTGAAGCTATATCATAGGTGCAGCAGGCGCAGTGATATTACGCACACCCTGTAAATAGTCCACAGCAGCTCTGCTATTGCTGCAACTACACAAACTGGGGACAATTTTCAGGCCCTGTGTAATATCATTGCGCCTGCTGCTATATATATTCTCCAGATTGAAGCTAACACTTGTGCTTTTGTTTCTTTGCCAGAGAGGGACTGAAAGGAGTTTGCTGTTAGGGATCCTCCACAGGCAGATCGCTGAATATACTGATTCACGCCTGTTCAGAAGACTTTCACCCACTCTCACCTGGGCCCCAAACACTCTTTCAATGAGGAAGCCACAAAAGCAGCTCTACTTCATTGAATGCAGACTGGAGGACTACAGATAAGCTTCCCTGGGCTGGTATCAATGCGTCTGCTCACTTGTAAATAAACACAACCTCTGGGTTGAGCTCCATTCCTTGTGTCTGTTCTCCTTTCCCCCTCAGGAACCCGCTACAATATATATTTACACATTAATAAGAAATATTTAAGTTACTTTTTCCTTTAATATTCTGTAATGAAGGGGATCCCAGTAACCCCAGACAGAAGTTGTGGCTCCATTACAACAGACATCTGCTCAGGGGGCCAGTGGAAGAGCACAAGGAAAAGGCCTTAAATGATCTCCTGGAACAATCAAGAATATTTCTTTTTATTTGAGACTTTAGTCTTAGCAACTTTACACATCTTCTTTATGAACCAAGAGCTTGTAACACTGCAAATAGAAAGGAAAAAAAATTGAAAACGGTTGAGATGATATGACCCCTTTAAGAAAGTAAGCTTCGCCCCTCACTTCCTGTTCTGTGGCTGCGGTTCTAAAACTGCTGGTGCTGCGGGTCTGCAGCTGGATATGTCTCACTGCAGTAGCTAGAGGCAGTGCAACAATAACGACATGTGAATAATCCCGCCCAAGCGATACTAAACGGCAGTGGAAATGCAAACCGAGCAGAGTTGTGACGTGCTGTACAGAGCCGTGCCAAGCTGAGTCGTACAAAGCAGTGTAAAGCGCCATATGAATCGGGACAAATACCTCTAGTGTTCCAGGCCAGGGTGATCTCATACCAATCACAGAGCATCCTCACGACAAAAAGAATACAACCAACAGTTTATATAGAACCCCCCCACCCCCAATTCCTGGAAAGCTAATTTGTTTTTTTTGATTACTTCAGCTTGTTTTTCAACTCAACTCAACACAACTCATTATTGCAACAAACTAACTTTGGTTTCCAGTGTTGGGAGCATTTAGTACTCAGAAGCATACAAATGTTAAACCTGCAAGAAAGAAAGAAATGTTGGTTATGGTTTATTCAATATGGTTAATATAAATATATAAAAAATTCTTTACAATCCCCCTTTGATTATTTTTCTTATACACGATCATCAATCCATCAAATTAATCTGACATGCTTACATCATCCTATTACAGGTTTTTGCAAAGAATAGCAGTCAATTATGGAGCCAAAAGAGTCTCAATAAAGATAAATGCACACACTACATTCACATATGCACACACAGGATTCATACATGCACACACATAATTCATAAATACACACACACACAGGATACACAAATGCGCACAAAATTCACAAATGCACACACAAAATTTAAAAAGCACAGAAGATTCACAAATGCATACAAAATTCAGAAATTCAGACAAAATTCAGAAATACACACACAATTCAGAAATGCAAACAAAATTTACAAATGCGCTCAAGATTCACAAATGCACAGGACAAGATTCAGAAAATGTATTTCTGATGCACACACACATATATCTTGATTTACAAACTGCTTGCGGTCTGTGAACTTCAGTGCATTTGTTTGTGAATTTCGAGACTCCCCTGACTTGGCTCAAATGCCTTTTTTTAAACAGGGAATGATTTGCAACCAATCAGATATCTCCCTTGTTTTAGCCAATCACAAGAATGCACCCCACGTGGGGGATTGTTTACTTATAAGCCAATCAGCGAACGACTCACTTGACTCACTTTCCTCAGCGAACAACTCACTTTCCTCACGCAGCGAACAACTCACTTTCCTCAGCGAACGATTCACTTTCCTCACGCAGCGAACGACTCACTTTCCTCAGCGAACAACTCACTTTCCTCATGCAGCGAATGACTCACATTCCTCAGCGAACGATTCACTTTCCTCATGCAGCGAACGACTCACTTTCCTCACGCGAACGACTCACTTACCTCACGCAGCCGGCGACCCACTTTCCTCACGCAAACGACTCACTTACCTCACGCAGCCGGCGACCCACTTTGCGCAGCAGGAGACCCACTTTCCGCAGCCGGAGAGTCACTTTCCTCTCGCAGCGGACGACTCACTTTCCTCACGCAGCGAACGATTCACTTTCCTCACGAGTCATGCAGCGAACGACTCACTTTCCTCTCGCAGCGAACAACTCATTTCCCTCACGCAGCGAACGATTCACTTTCCTCACGAGTCACGTAGAGAGCAACTCACTTTCCTCAGCGAACGATTCACTTTCCTCACGCAGCGATCAACTCACTTTCCTAAGCGAACGACTCACTTTCCTCACGCAGCCGGAGACCCACTTTTCGCAGTCGGAGAGTCACCTCTCGCAGCGGACCACTGACTCTCTCTTCATGTAGGGACCGAATATTATAATTAAAGTGACTTCTATATTGCATCCAAAAGAATATTTAGATATATTTAAATATTCAAAAAGGTGTACATTTGTTTTTACTTTCATTAAAATATTTCAATAAAATGAAATAATTGCCTATTGCAAATTTATGAATCCATGATTAACTTTTTTTCTGCAGTCACTGGGCTATATGTATTGAGACATTTTTTAATTTATATTTTGTAAAAAATAATAAAAAATAAACCTGAATTGTAATCTAAACATCTGTATTTTCATACAATTTCATAAATAAGTAGGCTATAATATGCCGCACCACAGGCATATCGCGCTGTGTGAACGCGTTCATGTGATTGGCTTATAAGTAAACAATCCCCCACGTGGAGTGCGTTCTTGTGATTGGCTAAAGAAGGGAGATATCTGATTGGTTGCAGATCATTCCCTGTTTAAAAAAAGGCATTTGTGTGTCGAGCCAAGTCAGGGGAGTCTCAAAATTCACACACAAATGCAGTGAAGTTCACAGACCGCAAGCAGTTTGTAAATCAAGATATATGTGTGTGTGCATCAGAAATACATTTCTGAATCTTGTCCTGTGCATTTGTGAATTTTGAGTGCATTTGTAAATGTTGTTTGCATTTCTGAATTGTGTGTGCATTTGTGAATCTTCTGTGCTTTTTAAATTTTGTGTGTGCAATTGTAAATTTTGTGTGCATTTGTGTATCCTGTGTTTGTATTTATGAATCATGTGTGTGCATGTATGAATCCTGTGTGTGCATATGTGAATGTAGTGTGTGCATTTATCTTTATTGAGACTCTTTTGGCTCCATAGTCAATGGTCAAAAACATTACCAAATAAAGTATAAAAGAAATTCTAAATAAAAAAAAACCTACCTGAATCTTGAACTCAATCTACCTGAAATTAACAAACAAACAACCCCAGATATCAATGGTCAATCAATGGAGTGGACGCTAACATTGTTATCTTTGTAAGTTAGTTATCTTTATAGTTATCGTTCTTGGTGTGAACTGTGAACTCATCAAACATTATCTCTCATTCCATACAACACCATCACACACTAGCCAGAGCATCATAACTTTTTGTCTGCCTCAGCAGATTGTGAACTGAAGTGGGAACATATATTGTCAGGTGTGGAATACCACTAAATCTGAATTGGTAACTCAACTATACAGTTGGTAACAACCGAAAACAAAGCTGCTTGTTTTTTAAGTCGCTTTGTAAGTCGCTTTGGATAAAAGCGTCTGCTAAATGATTAAATCTAAATGCTTGTTGTTCATGAGCTGATTGGAGATCTCCACACCAGATTCATTGACAAAAGACGTCACTATCTTGTGCCCCTTGGGACGACAGCATTTGTGATTTCAAATATTTGGAATTTTATTTTTATTGAATCTAGAGTATTGCCAATTTGTGAATTGTCAGTCAGTTGAACTTTTGACCAATCCTGTCACAATTTTGGATGGCTGGATGCTCTCTTAGTCTTTAAGAAAGTTTCATGTGAAAGTTTCACCTTTTCCTGCATTGAATCAGTCTGTCTCCATGCTGACTTCTCAGAAGTGTCAACTTCTTCTTTCAGAAGGGGAGCTGAAGGCCCATCAGCGACTTTCTTTTCTCTCTGCAGCAGTGTCTCTGCTTCTTTCCCCACTCCAGTCTATTCGCTTCCACTCTGGCTGTTCCAGAAGCTGCCTGGTTACAGGTAACATCTGAAAACATGGAGAACCGCATGAATCAAATTGATTCTTTGTAAATTCTGTCCACAGTTGTGTCTGAGCAATCAGCTCTTGATTTAATTTCCACTTTTTAACTTTCTCTTTCAGTGGTCTCTAATTTCAAAAGTCTCATCCTGTTGACAACAGCGGTTCCCCGTTCTATTTTAATAAAAATATTTTATTACTTTTTTTGCAGATAAGAGCAAGCCATTTCTTCTTTAAAACTTGCATAAAACAGCAGTAGTTTCCTCTAATTGATATAGAATATGGTGTATAATATAATTGAAACACCCATATAGGAACCCCTGGAGGGCAAAACAAAGCTTTGCTCCACTGACCTACAGTTATTTTTACGCAGATTGCATTATGTAGTAATGTAGTAAAACGCAGATTATTAAAAGGCAAAAATCAGTATTTTGTACAGGCAAGCATGATGAACCCAGAATATAAACACAATGTGCAAATTTTCACATTAAATGGTTTCCCATAGATAACCATTATAAGAAAACTGAACCATTAAGCAGATTGCATTCATATTCCGGTCTCATCTGCTTGGCTATGTAAACTATGCATCATTATTATGGTGATTACTGAATTTGGTCTTTTAATATTACTGTTTTAAATACTACATTAAGGCACTAAGTGTTTTTAAAACGTTTTGTCACACTGTTTAATGATTGAAATATTGCTGTGGGTACATAATATGGATTTCATATAGCCAAAACATTTGCATTTTGTTCACACATACATTTATTTTGTGATCTAAATATTTGCAGCTGGGAAATAGATGGAAATCTATGATTTATGAATGTTTTGCCCTCCAAGTGTTCGAGCAGGTCATGTGACTGAAAGCTATGAATAGCAAAGGATTATTCGTCTTTTCACTTTACTAGAAACTTAAATTACTGTGAGTTGTGTGTTATGTGTCTGTGCAAATACAAATTTTTATTTAACTTGGTCACCCAATCTCATTCTCATTGCACAAGAGTTATCTTAAGGCGCTTTTTCACTGGGGGAAACGTTTCATAGTTCCTAGGAACATTGACCGAAGTTCCTTCTTTTTGTCGTGTTCGCACCGCAGGAATTAGGAACATACTTAGTTCTAGGAACACAGTCGATAATTTTGACCTCTGTACGATGTATGATGCCATAATGTACAATACTTTCAGAATTTTGTGGCACTTCATAATTTTTGTTGTAATTATATATAGGACTTTTATATTCATTGATCTAGCTGTGAATCATACATCTGCTGTCATGATTGTGAGGAGAACGTTGTGGTGGTACTCATCTCACGTTACGTCTTCTCAGCAGGTCATTGTGGAGAATGACTCTCTCTCATGTGCACAAGTTAATGTTCCTGTCATGCTTATGTCAGCTGTTTCTAGGTTGTGGTTGATAGTTCAAGAAATAAAGTATAGAAAATGAGTGCTAAAAAGGAAGATGAAGACAGGGGAGAGGCCAAGAGGAAGGCAGAGTCTATGGAGCAGCCTAAAAAAAAGCCTTCTGCCGGCATTGTAATGTGTACATAGTGGCTGAGATCACTGTTTTAAAAAAATCACAAAAAGTCAAAGAAATGTCTGGACAAAAAGAAAAATCTAGCCCCAGCTCAAAGGTCCATACAGAAACCATTGGAGAGTGAACAGCAAGAAACAGCAGTGAAAATGCAGATAAAACTAACAGGGTTCATTAAAGAGCGCACGTCCTGATTTTGCTGAGTTAGATGTGTTCCTAGGTCAACATATTTTGTTGACCCTGGAACAACATTTCACTCCAAAAATATATTCTTGACCATTTCCCTACACCTAAACCTAACCCTAACCATGAGTAATCCCTAAAATCAGAGGAAATGATAGATGAATGACACTGATGTACAAGCAACAAACAGTGATTTTAAGCGTAAACTTCACAAAATCTATAAACTGGTTCTTCAAATCTACTTTAAATCTGGTTAATCAGAATGTTGTTCCAGGGACAACAAAGATGTTGTCCCAGGAACATGTCTCACTTTGTAAAATCAGGTTCTGCATTACAGAGCACAACATACTGTAGCATTGAGGACATTGGACCATTTGGTCGAGGACTTGAAATATATATTTATAGATTCAAAAACAGCTCAGCACATGAACCTTGGTCACACAAAGACAATTGCTATAACCAAGCATGTCTTTGGCGACTGTTAATTTGAGAGTAAAAAAACATACTTGGCTGTATGTCACTTCACTTTAACTTTCACTTTCACATCTAAACAAAGCCACAAAATCAGCTCTACAGTCACTCTAAATGGGCTCGTGCACACCTCAGAGTGTATTAACAATGCGGGAGGCTGGACTGCTTTCAAACCAATGAGCACTATGTTGGTCCATGACGGCATCCAATTTGTATCGCAAATGGACCGCCTCAACATCTGGCAACATGCAGGCTTCCAATGACTGCAACTCAATGGTGGAGTTTGGACCTTCCCACTAAGGTACAGTACAGACCAAAAGTTTGGAAACATTACTATTTTTAATGTTTTTGAAAGAAGTTTCTTCTGTTCATCAAGCCTGCATTTATTTGATCAAAAATACAGAAAAAACAGTAATATTGTGAAATATTATTACAACTTAAAATAATAGTTTTCTATTTGAATATACTTTAAAAAAATAATGTATTCCTGTGATGCAAAGCTGAATTTTCAGCATCATTACTCCAGCCTTCAGTGTCACATGTAACATCCAGTCTATCACATGATCATTTAGAAATCATTCTAATATTCTGATTTATTATGAGTGTTGGAAACAGTTCTGCTGTCTAATATATTTGATGAATAAAAGGTTAAAAAGAACTGCATTTATTCAAAATAAAAAAAAATTCTAATACTATCACTTTTTATCAATTTAACACATCCTTACTGAATAAAAGTATTGATTGTATTTTTAAAAAAAAAGAAAGAAAAAAAAATTACTGAACCCAAATTACTGACCATGTGTATATTGTTTTTACAAAATATTTATATTTTAAAAACATAGCTTCTTTTTTTTTTTTTACTTTTTATTCATCAAAGTATCCTAAAAAAGTATCACATGTTCTGAAAAATATTAAGCAGCAGAACTGTTTCCAACTTTGATAATGAATCCTCATATTAGAATGATTTCTAAAGGATCATGTGATAATGATCCTGAAAATTCAGCTTTGCATCACAGAAATAAATGATAATTTAAAGTATAATAAATTTAAAAACAATTATTTTAAGTTGTAATAATATATCACAATATTACATTTTTTTCTGTATTTTTGATCAAATAAATGCAGGCTTGATGAGCAGAAGAAACTTCTTTCAAAAACATTAAAAATAGTAATGTTTCCAAACTTTTGGTCTGTACTGTATATACCTAGTTATTTGTATATTGTGGTAATTTGCAGGTCCTGTCAAAAAGTTTTTGGTCTAGATCAGGGTTGTCAAACTCGTGCTGGAACACTGTAGAGTTTAGATTCAACCCTAATTAAACACACCTGGGGAGTATTCCAGAAAGCAGGTTATGTGACATACCCGGGTATGTTTAAGAGTAAGTAAATGGATAACCTCAACTTTTGGTTCAAAAAACGGAGGTAACTTTCAGGTTATGTTAGTTGTCATAGCAACTCACTCTCTGAACATAACATGCTCCAGAGCAGGGGTGCTTCTCAATTCATATTTGTGCATCCTCGTTTCCTTTCCTCGCTTCCTTTCCTCGTGTCTTAGCTCCACCCTTTCAGGATGCGAGGGAAGGACGCAAGGAAAAGACGTGAGGATGGAGGACTTGAATCAAGTGAAATGATTTATCCTCGCTCCCTTCAGCGTTACTTCAAAGTGTCATCAGCTGTAATTAAAGGGATCTGCCCTTATGTTGTTAAAGTTTGTTAATTAAGAACCCGCATAGGATACACCTGTGTATCCTCGCTCATCTCTCCTCATGAAGCCTCCTCCCTCCTCGATCCTCGTCTCCTCGTGGTGCAATTAGAGAATTGAGATGTCCTTCAAGATGGCTGTGTTCGATCGGTTTCCGGGTCATAGGATGGAGGACGGAGGAGCGAGGAGACGAGTAGGGATATTGAGAAGCACCCTAGGTTATGTTCCAGGATTAGTTCACTTCAGCGAGCCTTCAGTGGGCGTGACAGATACCGCACAACATTATATAATATTAGAATATGTAATATAGCTTATTATATATGTTAATGAGGAAGCGCTAATATAAGTAATAAATAAGGTAATATATTATTCTAATATGATTATTTCTTTTATTGGCATATATAAGAGTTATCTGTAAATTATGTATTAAGAGGTATGTATAAATTATAAAACACTATGACAAGGTAATGTTTAACTTATATATATTTATATATTTTATTTATTATATGTTATATCTCACTGCATGGAGTGGCATTTTTCTATAATGTCTAAATTCTAAATCAAAATACATATATGATATGACTTAATGTATAATTAGCATAGAACAAACAATATAATTCACATTCTCAAGTATTAAAGATTAAATGGAAAAAAATAAAAATGATTGCACAGCCATCAATTAGGTGGCGATATGCTCTAAGCATGTAAGCAACTAATTAACAAAAGAAGAAGAAAGAAACAGCTTGGCGCGATTTTTCTTAGCGTCTGTTTCTATTGTGACTCGTCGATTCGTCGCTCTGTTGAGAATGTCTTAAGTCTTAACCAGGAACATACTCTGAGTTGAATTAACTTACTCCCGGAGGTGTTTTTGGAACCACATACCTCGAGTAAGCAAGGTTTGGGGTTAATCAACCGAGAGTTCAGGTTTTAGTTCACGGTAAGTTAACCCTGCTTTCTGGAATACCCCCCTGGTCCTTCAAGCATATTTGAAAAATACATGGTATGTGTATTGGAGCAGGGTTGGAACTAAATTCTGCAGAGCTCTAGCCTTTCTTTTGATTTCTGATTTTGACACCGCTGGTCTAAATTAATTGCTTTATTCTGTACGTTTGTAAATTCCATGAATTCCATGAATCTGCTTGCTTTATTTATTTAAAAAAATCCTAAATCTCAGGATAACAATATTGATCTATTGATATTATTCAACTCTTTGAAAATAAAGATCAACAGAGAAATTTTGAATCATGTTTTTAAGTCATCACCTTGCGTAACACTTACATTGATTGAGTTCTTATTCAAGCAAAGAGCTTCCTCTCGGGGTAATTCCCTTGCTGAATATTGTGACATCATTCACTCAAGAAGCTGCTATCACTGCCTGCCCAAATCCACAGATGAGTGTCAGATCTCTAACTAAACACTATCACTGTGGTCAGATGATAGCATAACAGACAGGTTGCTCTTTGCAGTTTTCTTGACAGCTTTCTGGGAGCACTTAATCACAAAAGAGAAGTACATTTTTCATGTGCCGTAGAAATTCAACATACATAACCTGACCGCACTGAAGAAACTGTCCGTAGACAATTCAAGTAAGAATTACTGTTACCCAACACCTAAGACTTTCAATTTGAGTTGGACATTGTCTTGCTCCTATGTACACTATCACTCAGGACTAAGATCTCTAGTGTTCCACTAAACTTACTGTATACTCGCAGCAGAAACAAGACAGACTCCAGACAATGCTTTTAGATATGCTTTAATCACGGCCAGGAGGACCTAATACTAATCACAGAGAATCCACACAACAAAAAGAATACAACCGTTTATATAGCACATGCGCTACAATTGCAAAAATTACATTGACAGTTACTCTCTGTTAATGTCAAAGCAATTTTTTTAATTGTTATTACTTCAGCTTGTTACGTTCTGAGTTGTTATGGTTATTCTTATATTCTGATAGATGTCTAGCTGCCTTGTCCATATGCATCAATTTTTGCAACACACTTAGTAACTTAAACTAACTTTTTAAAATATTTTCAAATGGTCTGTTGCGAATGTACTTTACATCTCAGGTGCATCCAAGACATCCAGTTAGTTGCAGTTCATTTTCTCCTTTTCAGAAGAATGGAAATCCTGACCCAGGCAAATACTTCTGACATTCATTTATTCTTTCTTCCTTCTGGAAGAAGAGTAAGAAAGTTTTAGTGCAGGAATGTCTTGGCAATAAAGAGGATGAATCATGATGGTGTTCTGTGAATGTAGATTTATGTCCCCATTGACTTATGTAGTAATATCTGATTTACCTTTTCCTTTTGTTTAAAAAGTAAACATGGTTTCATGATTCCATTACAGTGAATACATGAAACCTGAGGCTGAAAAAAAAATACCACAGAAATGTTTGAAACTGTCAGGTTTTCTTACAATGACTTCTAAAGGCATTTCAACAATCATTCTCCGATAGTAAATACTTACTTGTTTATTGTGGACTTCACATTCTTTCCGATGGACACTTGGTGTTGTTTTGTCACATGAGGTGGGTCTCAGTATCACCTCGAGTGCACTCCCCCTCTGTCATAAATGGGAAAGATACAGGTACATGTAACTCTAGCATTAAAATAACAACCAAATATACAAAAAGATTAAATATTTTATGGAGTATTTTAAGGAACGTGCATGTTCAACAAATAATCAAAAAACAAACCAACAAATTATAGCTTATAAATTAAACTTACTGTTTTGAAAATGGTGTAATATTCAAGGTGTTTGCCTTTTCCATGACCCTTATTGCCTTGTTTTATTGCGTCGTCAACAATTTTTCTGTTATCTTCATTTAACTCTTCGTATTTCAGTCCCTTTGTTGACTCCAGCAGGAACAGAGCGCTGAGCAGGAACAGTAAGCCTCTCATCTTGATCAGTAACTGAAGAGCTGTGCTGTTCTCCTGATGTTCTCCAGAATCAGTTACTGCTGTTACGTCTACACAGATAACAACAGCTGGGATTGGTCTGTTTTGTAAGCAGTGGCCCTCCCCTACGATCATGAAAATAGAGGGTTTGTGCAGGTTTTATGAAGTAATTTTAAAGGGGTCATATGTCTTTGCTAAAAAGAACATTATTTGGTGTAATGCAATGTGCTTATGTGGTTTGAGGTTTAAAATACATTATTTTCCACATAATGTACATTATTGTTGCTCCTCTATGACCGAAATGTTATACCCCTTAACATACTGTGATGCTGTGTCCTGGCACAATGATTTTTTTTTTTTTTTTTTTTTTTTACAAACGAGGCATTTGTTGCATTCAGTGGGGACATATTTACTGATTATAATGACTTATACTGTCTTTTTTCATGTTACATTGCATATCACACTGCGTAAATATAAAAACATGTCTGGAGAAACGACAAACATCAAGCTCTACTCTACCTTATACAAAACTTGCATTTGAATCATGAGTGGCAAATACTTTAAATATGAAAACATACTTACAGACTGTGAGTCAAAAGCACCAGACTGTCGTTGCAAAGTTGGAACTGCCCAACTTTATAGAAACAGACCGAAACATTGTAGTCTACTCTCACAGGAAACAGTCTTCATCCTGTGCAAAATGCGCTGAACACATCTGAATATCTGGGTTGAACTGCTCTGGAACAGTGCTGTAAATACAACTTGATCATTAATTTATAGTTTTGTCCTCTTTTGAAAGGCCAAATAAAGTAGCTTCGCTTTCACAACGAAACACACAGCGTCTCCACAACATGGTAGCGACGGCAACATGAGCATGAACATTTGGCCAGAGTTATGCAAATCTTCCAACAAGCTGTTTTAGGTAGGAGTGGTTGACTCTTAACTTTTATAAAGAGTATCTCTTTTGATATGAGACTTTATACTTTGCATCCTTATAGATGTTCTTGTAGAATTTGGACTAATCAGACACACAGCTATTTGTTATATTTAACAAATAATATATTCGTATTTTCTTGATTTAATGAAACTGTATATTATATGTTGATGCCTATGCAACACATTAGTTTTATTAGAATCTTAAAGATTCTTCTCTTGAAACCCCCAACCTAATTTCATATGCAAGACACCATAGTAGAAACAAAGGGTTGTAAAAGTTCCCTCCAAAAGGTACCATTCCTCATTGGCTCACTCAAATCCTGAGGGTGTGACATCGCCTCATATACTGTAGATCACTGATCACCAGATCAGGACAGTTCTTCTAGATTCAGGAATTCCAGGAGAAGACGTTGTGCTTAGAGCCTTAAAACCACCCTAAACTTGCGCCAGGCTTTCTGCCTTGACTTTTCATTCATCAATATCCTCTGATTCTAACTGGTCTTTCTCATCAACTCACCTCAGCAGAGACCAACTGGAGCCCCAAAGTGCATTAGGTCCTTTTTTTCAAACAAGCGAGACGTGCAAGTATCAAACGTAGTCTTATTAATTGACACATTAAGTATCATATGCACCTTTTACAAAGGTTTGTTTGAAATAAGGAACTGATGTTTCTTTCAGGCTGTAGATCTGCTGAATATCAAATTGTACCATAGCTTCATGTCTTTATTTCTCTTCTCTTTACTGCCTAAATTTTAACCCTTTTTCTTACTGTAGTATTGTACAGTAAGAAAGTTATTTTCCTTAACCAGGAAAGTAAAGTTCTTAGATTTGACAGACAGCTGACACTGAAAAGTCAAGTAAATACTTACAGCGGATCTAAATATTTATAATTATTCATAACTGGTTATGATTGATTACTCATATTTCCCCTTTGAGCTGATTCGCTACATTCTTTATGCACCAAGAGCTTGTAACACTCCAAAGAGAAAGGACAAATTTTAATTGCATCATATGACCCCTTTAAGGTTCTTTAAAGAACAATGTGTCAATACATATACTCTCTAAGTTCTTGAGTTGTATTTACTAACATACCAAAGTTTCATAAGATAAATTAAAAAAAAAGTTTATTTAAACATATTTTGGTCATAAAAACACAACTGACAAAACTTGCATTGCAAATACTCTTTGGTACAAAGAACATTTCCCCTCAACTACATTTCTAAACCACAATATTCAGAAAACAAGATATAAAAACTATTTATAATCAACAAAAAGCCAACGTTTTAATGACGCTGGTAATTTATTCCATGCAATTGTATTTGTGTGTAAAACAGTGTTATTCCCCACCAAAGATTTAATAATTAAAACTTCTAACCCCAGTGTCATAGGTATGTTGATCTAATACCATATGAAAAATAACTGCCTAAACAACTTGAAATCAAATGATGAAAACATTTCTGTATTGTTTTAACAGATTAAATTTAAAATGAATTATCATGGACGAAATCCATCATGACATGCTAAAATGTTATAAAAGAAAGTGAGGTGTGTGATGGACAGAGAAAGTTTGCTTGCTTTGCCTTGCACTGTTGTACACTGTGCAAATATGCCATTGTTATATTTTTGTCACAGTAATAACCTTGGTAATGATCAGGATACCTTATCCAATTAATCCGTGGACAGTATTTTATTGGACATATTCTGCCCTGTTGGCCAACTTAATAAATTTGTCTAGTGTCTCTGCAAAACCACTTTCACCCCCCCCCCCCCCCCCTCCCAAAAGTCTCAGGTGAAAGTGTCACCTTTTTCTGTGTTGAAAAAAAAACACACTTTCTTTTTCTTTTTCTGTCTCCATGCTGACTCCTCAGAAGTGTCCACTTCCTCCTTCAAGAGGGAGCTGAAGGCCCATCAGCTAGTTTCTCTTCTCTCTTCAGCAGTGTCTCTGTTTCTTTTCCACTCCAGTCTTTTCAGTCTCACTTGTGAAGGCAGCTGCTCCAGAAGAGACTCCGAGAACCACATGCAGATTGATTCTTTGTAAATTCTGTCAACAATTGTGTTTGAGCAATCAGCTCTTCATTTAAATTCCACTTTTTAACTTTCTCTTTCAATAGTCCCTTGATTTCAAAAGTCTTGTTTGGTTGACAACAGCAGTTCCCCGTTCTATTTTAATAAAGCAAGTTCTTCTTCTTTGCAGAGAAAGAGCAAGCAGTTTCTTTTTTACAAAATGCAGAAAACAGCAGTCATCTCTAATTAATATGGTGTTTCATGTAAAAGCAAAGAATTCTTTGTATTTTCTCATTTACTAGAAACTAGTATACTCTGAGAAGTCTGTTACATTTCTATTTAACTTGTTCACCCAATCCCATTCTCATTCACCTGCAGCAGTAACAAGACAGACTCCAGACAATGCTTTTAGATATACTTTAATCACGGCCAAGAGGAGCTCAATATAACAGTATCCAACAGTTTGATTGCATATTTGCGTGGCAAAGATTACATGATTCATTTCATCATTTTGGTCTAATATTATTGGTTCTTCATATGTTTGCTTGTCATTAAAGTCATGAGTTATGATTATTCTTATGTTCAGGCAGACGTGTAGCTGACTTTTTCATATACATTCAACATTTCAACACATAAACTTTGGCTAAAGTGTTACTAAAAGAATACAGATGTTAAGCCTGCAAGAGAAGAAATGTTAGTTGTAATTTAAAATGATTAATATAAAAAAAAAATCTTTCACACGTTACATTTCATTAATATATATATATATATATATATATATATATATATATATAAATTCTTCTTTTTTTCAAATGGGCTGTTTCGAATGTTATTTATATTTTTTTCATCTCAGATACATCCAAGACATCCAGTTAGTTGCTGTTCATTTCCTCCTGTATGGAACAATAGATGTCCTGACCCAGGATTAGGCTTACATTCATTCATCGTTTTTTGTATCTGCAGTGAGAACAGTAATAACTTTTAGTGCAGGAATGTCTTGGCAATAAAGATTATAAATGATGATGGTGTTCTGTGAATGTAGATTTTTGTCCACATTAACTAATGTAGTAATATTTGATTTACCTCTTTTTCCTGCATAAGAAATAAACATGCTTTCATGATTCCATTACAATGAATACAGGAAACCTGAGGCTGAAAAAAAAAATACCACAGAAATGTGTGAAACTGTCTGGTTTCCCTTCAATGACTTCTACAGGCATTTCGACAATCATTCTCCGATAGTAAATACTTACTTTCTTATCTTCGGTTTTACATTCTTCCCGATGGACACTTGGTGTTGTTTTGTCACATGAGGTGGGTCTCAGTATCACCTCACGTACATTCCCCGTCTGTCATAAATGGAAAAGATACAGGTACATGTAACTTTAGCATAAAAATAACAACCAAATATACATGTAGAAGAAGCTTAAATATTTTAGAGTATTTTACAGCACATGCACAGAAAAACAATCTAAACAAACCAACAAATTACAGCTTATACATTAAATAACTTACTGTTGTGATACTGTAAAAGTCGAGGTGTTTGACTGTTCCACGCATCTTATTGCCTTGTTTTATTGCACCGTCAACAATTTTTCTGTCATCTTCATTTAACTCTTCGTATTTCAGTCCCTTTGTTGACTCCAGCAGGAACAGAGCGCTGAGCAGGAACAGTAAGCCTCTCATCTTGATCAGTAACTGAAGAGCTGTGCTGTTCTCCTGATGTTCTCCAGAATCAGTTACTGCTGTTACGTCTACACAGATCACAACAGCTGGGATTGGTCTGTTTTGTAAGCACTGGCCCTCCCCTACGATCATGAAAATAGAGGGTTTGTGCAGGTTTTATAAAGTAAACATTTAAAACTTTTTGTAAGACCAATAAAAAAAGAATTTTAAAACATTTTGGACAAAAACAAAACTGACAAACCTGCATTCCAAATACTTTTTGGTACAAACAACATATCCCCAAATCAGCTACATTTCTAAACCACAGTATTCAGAACACATGTAAGAGAAAATCTCTCTATAATCACCAAAAAGCCATCCTTTAAATATGTTGAATGTTTTTAAACCCTTTAATGACGCTGGTAATTTATTCCATGCAAATGCATTCGTGGATGAAACAGTATTATTCCCCACCAAACATTTAAATATTATAATTTCCACCCCTAGTGTCATATGCTTGTCTATTATCATATCAAATTAGTTTCCTAAACAAGATGATAAAAAATTTTGCGGAAAAAAATTTGCGACCTTGCGACCTCCGAACCAGCGGTTGTTGAGTGCCTGAATGGCCTTGTTCATCTCTGATGCCATGGAAAACTCCACAAAGATCTTGACAATGACTTCAGCATCCTCCTCCTCACCCTGCTTCTCCTGATAGATGATCACTCTATTAACAGCTCCAAACTTCCCACATTCCTCCGTTACTTCTCCTTCCAGATCGTCATCTATGTCCTCAGGTCCAACCATGTTCCTGAGCACCATAACCGTAGACTGTGGAAAGAGCATTCAAAAAGAGTCTTAATTATTAATGAGAAAAGTTTGGTCTAACTTTTCTTAGTTTGTGCTTCAATTAACAGAAAACATTATCTTTGTTGTTATTTTGGTGTTGCTAATAATTTCCCCTCTGTTTTTATAAAATTTGAGTTTGAAATGAATTTTGTTTTGTGAGCAGAACTGTTGCGGAAAAATAAGAGAACCCGATTTTAAGTTCATAGTGGTGAAGTTAGACATTCTGGCGGTGATTGTGAGAATAATAAATGCATGTTGATATCATATAATAATGTCTTTAGTAAAATATGCTAGAGAAAAATTTTTATCTCCCGTGTAAACACATTTCATGATGGTAAGTTTAATTTCCTTAATTATAACAAATGTAGTGTTGTTTTTAAACTTGTAGTCAAGCTATAACGTAGGCTTTTTATATTTATCATGTATGACACAAACCATGAAGGAATTAAAAACTTTTTTCTCCTTCTGAGAGCCCTGTACAGAGGTCTCTTTTGGCAAGTTTAAAACGGAATAAAAAATACCAGTTTTAATTAGAAGCAGGGGTAATTAATTTTTTCTTTTTTACATATGGTTTTGTACGATAATAGCAATTATCTAATGTTGGGTTTAACACAATGAATGTAAATGATCTTTATTTCTGTGTGGATTGTCGGTCAGTATAAAAGTGTCACCTTTTCCTGCGTTGAATCAGTCTGTCTCCATGCTGACTCCTCAGAAGTGTCCACTTCCTCCTTCAAGAGGGAGCTGAAGGCCCATCAGCTAGTTTCTCTTCTCTCTTCAGCAGTGTCTCTGTTTCTTTTCCACTCCAGTCTTTTCAGTCTCACTTGTGAAGGCAGCTGCTCCAGAAGAGACTCCGAGAACCACATGCAGATTGATTCTTTGTAAATTCTGTCAACAATTGTGTTTGAGCAATCAGCTCTTCATTTAAATTCCACTTTTTAACTTTCTCTTTCAATAGTCCCTTGATTTCAAAAGTCTTGTTTGGTTGACAACAGCAGTTCCCCGTTCTATTTTAATAAAGCAAGTTCTTCTTCTTTGCAGAGAAAGAGCAAGCAGTTTCTTTTTTACAAAATGCAGAAAACAGCAGTCATCTCTAATTAATATGGTGTTTCATGTAAAAGCAAAGAATTCTTTGTATTTTCTCATTTACTAGAAACTAGTATACTCTGAGAAGTCTGTTACATTTCTATTTAACTTGTTCACCCAATCCCATTCTCATTCACCTGCAGCAGTAACAAGACAGACTCCAGACAATGCTTTTAGATATACTTTAATCACGGCCAAGAGGAGCTCAATATAACAGTATCCAACAGTTTGATTGCATATTTGCGTGGCAAAGATTACATGATTCATTTCATCATTTTGGTCTAATAAGTTTGCTTGTCATTAAAGTCATGAGTTATGATTATTCTTATATTCAGGCAGACGTGTAGCCGACTTTTTCATATACATTCGACATTTCAACACAAACTTTGGCTAAAGTGTTACTAAAAGAATACAGATGTTAAGCCTGCAAGAGAAGAAATGTTAGTTGTAATTTAAAATGATTAATAAAAAAAGAAATCTTTCACAAGTAACATTTAATTTATATATATAATTTTTTTCTTCTTTTTTTCAAATGGCCTGTTGCGAATGTTATTTATATTTTTTTCATCTCAGATACATCCAAGACATCCAGTTAGTTGCTGTTCATTTCCTCCTTTTCAGAACAATCGATGTTCTGACCCAGGATTAGGCTTACATTCAATCATCGTTTTTTGTATCTGCAGTGAGAACAGTAATAACTTTTAGTGCAGGAATGTCTTGGCAATAAAGATTATAAATGATGATGGTGTTCTGTGAATGTAGATTTTTGTCCACATTAACTAATGTAGTAATATTTGATTTACCTCTTTTTCCTGCATAAGAAATAAACATGCTTTCATGATTCCATTACAATGAATACAGGAAACCTGAGGCTGAAAAAAAAAATACCACAGAAATGTGTGAAACTGTCTGGTTTCCCTTCAATGACTTCTACAGGCATTTCGACAATCATTCTCCGATAGTAAATACTTACTTTCTTATCTTCGGTTTTACATTCTTCCCGATGGACACTTGGTGTTGTTTTGTCACATGAGGTGGGTCTCAGTATCACCTCACGTACATTCCCCGTCTGTCATAAATGGAAAAGATACAGGTACATGTAACTTTAGCATAAAAATAACAACCAAATATACATGTAGAAGAAGCTTAAATATTTTAGAGTATTTTACAGCACATGCACAGAAAAACAATCAAAACAAACCAACAAATTACAGCTTATACATTAAATAACTTACTGTTGTGATACTGTAAAAGTCGAGGTGTTTGACTGTTCCACGCATCTTATTGCCTTGTTTTATTGCGTCGTCAACAATTTTTCTGTCATCTTCATTTAACTCTTCGTATTTCAGTCCCTTTGTTGACTCCAGCAGGAACAGAGCGCTGAGCAGGAACAGTAAGCCTCTCATCTTGATCAGTAACTGAAGAGCTGTGCTGTTCTCCTGATGTTCTCCAGAATCAGTTACTGCTGTTACGTCTACACAGATCACAACAGCTGGGATTGGTCTGTTTTGTAAGCACTGGCCCTCCCCTACGATCATGAAAATAGAGGGTTTGTGCAGGTTTTATTGTAAATTTAAGTCGCTTAAATTTAAGACATTTTAAGATAGAAACAATATTATAATAGATAGAACACAATGCGTCAATACATTCTTTAAATGTATGAGCTGTATTTATAGCAACTATTTTGAAGACAAATAAAAATTATTTATACACATTTTTGTTAAGAAAAACACATTTGATAAACTAGTATTGCAAATTCTTTTTGGGACAAAGAACAGTTCCCCAAATGTGCTTTAAAACAGTATTCAGAAAAAAATAACAAAAAGGGCTGTATAATCAGTGTGGCTGTTTTAAGTCGTAAGTGATGGATTAGTCTATAATTAACAAAAAAACGGTTCGTTTTTGGCATGAACTTAAGGTTTATTTGATGTTCATGTTTGCCATTACAAATTGAAAGTTTACACAACCCCTGATAAAGCATTTAATGTTTGATTAGAACTCATTTGTATGCACTAGTTATAACATATTTCACTTTACTAGACTTTATAATCCAGTGCCTGTTATTGTTCTAAACAGACGATAATGATCACAATAACAACTGCTGGATAAATGTATATCAATACAAGCTTCCATACAATTTCAGGAAGAGAAAAGACTGAACAGACCCAAGTGTCATATCTGAAGAATTTATTGTTCTGACATTTGAACCCAAGAGCATCATAACAGGCCAATGAGGATATTTTAAACAATAAGAGGGGGGAAAATGACAAAGCAACTGAATTTGAAGAACATCTGACTGATGGGAAGTAAACCAATGACCCCAAAAAGGAGGGAAGGGGCGGGGCATTCAGTCGTTCACATTAATGTACAGCAACAATAAAAAAAAATATTCATGAGCGTTTTCCTTGCCTCTGTCCCAAGAGGGGATCATTAATAATATTAATATCAACATCAATAAAAAATAATTACAAGTTATAAAGAGAAGCCAATACCACTGGGGAGAGTGGCTGGTGGCTGCGTCTGTGTAAGTGAGGAGAGAGAGAAGGGAGAGTTGAAGAGAAGGTTATGGAGGGCAGGATGTATTTTTGACTGTCTATGCAGAGAGGTCACTGTTCTCAAACCGTTCCTGATCATACACCTCAGCGATGACCTTGCGACCTCCGAACCAGCGGTTGTTGAGTGCCTGAATGGCCTTGTTCATCTCTGATGCCATGGAAAACTCCACAAAGATCTTGACAATGACTTCAGCATCCTCCTCCTCACCCTGCTTCTCCTGATAGATGATCACTCTATTAACAGCTCCAAACTTCCCACATTCCTCCGTTACTTCTCCTTCCAGATCGTCATCTATGTCCTCAGGTCCAACCATGTTCCTGAGCACCATAACCGTAGACTGTGGAAAGAGCATTCAAAAAGAGTCTTAATTATTAATGAGAAAAGTTTGGTCTAACTTTTCTTAGTTTGTGCTTCAATTAACAGAAAACATTATCTTTGTTGTTATTTTGGTGTTGCTCATAATTTCCCCTCTGTTTTTATAAAATTTGAGTTTGAAATGAATTTTGTTTTGTGAGGAGAACTGTTGCGGAAAAATAAGAGAACCCGATTTTAAGTTCATAGTGGTGAAGTTAGACATTCTGGCGGTGATTGTGAGAATAATAAATGCATGTGGATATCATATAATAATGTCTTTAGTAAAATATGCTAGAGAAAAATGTTTCTCTTTCTTTTTGGCATTATCTCCCGTGTAAACACATTTCATGATGGTAAGTTTCATTTCCTTAATTATAACAAATGTAGCGTTGTTTTTAAACTTGTAGTCAAGCTATAACGTAGGCTTTTTATATTTATCATGTATGACACAAACCATGAAGGAATTAAAAACTTTTTTCCATTTCTGGGAGCCTCGTATAGAGGTCTCTTTGGCCCATTTTAAACGAAATAAAAATATCTGCTTTATTTATTTAGAAGCAGGTTTTTTTTATTTTTTTTATATATATATAATTTCATTTTATTAATAAAAATACAACACCCACCATTGAAGTAGTAAGCACCGAACAACAGACAAATAAAATATAAACTGAGGTTACAAAAGTGATTCAGTCAAGATCAGTGAGGGATTTTCTTTTCTTTTATTCTTTCATTAACATTATAATGACTGGCGGCAGTGGCTGCTGTCAATAGGTCTCATTCATGAAACACAAACAGAACAAATTTGTGTGTAAATCGTGTGTAAAGTGGTTCTGGCGTAAATTTTCGGATTCATTAAAATGTTCGTATTTTCAAAATGTTAGTTGGTACTGTACGAAAGAAATCTACACCTGCTCCCAGCCACGTGTAAATAGTGCATTTAACATACGAACGTTTTGCTCATTAATAAGGCTGCATTTATATTCACCTTAATCGGGGACATATTTACAGAGAATTGTAAAAAATATTATATATAGTAATTACATACAGTTTTTCTTTTTACTTTTATTATGAGAGCCAGTAATAGCATCTGCAAACGGAACACTTTAATCAAATAATTGTTTTCAATAGGTCTGAGCAAACTTATAGCCCCTTAATTGTTATGGAAATTGTTTCTTTTAAATGATGCATTCATCGCATGTAGATATGCTCTATGATGATGGTGGTCCTCCTCCAGTTTGAATGTGATTTTTTCAAAGTAAACTAATACTTTTTTTGCAGTCAAGCTTCATGTCGAGCCATTTTCTTTTCACTTCTGGGACTGTTCGATTAACAGATGAAACTCCATTAACAGCATCTGTAATAATCTGCCAAGCTTCCATTTTTTTAGGACCCGATATGCCACTATGTACAGTCGTGGCCAAAAGTTTTGAGAATTACATAAATATTAGTTTTCAAAGAGTTTGCTGCTAAACTGCTTTTAGATCTTTGTTTCAGTTGTTTCTGTGATGTACTGAAATATAATTACAAGCACTTCATACGTTTCAAAGGCTTTTATCGACAATTACATGACATTTATGCAAAGAGTCAGTATTTGCAGTGTTGGTCCTTTTTCAGGACCTCTGCAATTCGACTGGGCATGCTCTCAATCAACTTCTGGGCCAAATCCTGACTGATAGCAACCCATTCTTTCATAATCACTTCTTGGAGTTTGTCAGAATTAGTGGGTTTTTGTTTGTCCACCCGCCTCTTGAGGATTGACCACAAGTTCTCAATGGTATTAAGATCTGGGGAGTTTCCAGGCCATGGACCCAAAATTTCAACATTCTGGTCCCCGAGCAACTTAGTTATCACTTTTGCCTTATGGCACGGTGCTCCATCGTGCTGGAAAATGCATTGTTCTTCACCAAACTGTTGTTGGATTGTTGGAAGAAGTTGCTGTTGGAGGGTGTTTTGGTACCATTCTTTATTCATGGCTGTGTTTTTGGGCAGAATTGTGAGTGAGCCCACTCCCTTGGATGAGAAGCAACCCCACACATGAATGGTGTCAGGATGCTTTACTGTTGGCATGACACAGGACTGATGGTAGCGCTCACCTTTTCTTCTCCGGACAAGCCCTTTTCCAGATGCCCCAAACAATCGGAAAGGGGCTTCATCGGAGAATATGACTTTGCCCCAGTCCTCAGCAGTCCATTTACTATACTTTCTGCAGAAGATCAATCTGTCCCTGATGTTTTTTTGGGAGAGAAGTGGCTTCTTTGCTGCCCTTTTTGACACCAGGCCATCTTCCAGAAGTCTTGGCCTAACTGTGCGTGCAGATGCGCTCACACCTGCCTGCTGCCATTCCTGAGCAAGCTCTGCACTGGTGGCACTCCGATCCCGCAGCTGAATCCTCTTTAGGAGCTAATCCTGGCGCTTGCTGGACTTTCTTGGACGCCCTGAAGGCTTCTTTACAAGAATTGAACCTCTTTCCTTGAAGTTCTTGATGATCCTATAAATTGTTGATTTAGGTGCAATCTTAGTAGCCACAATATCCTTGCCTGTGAAGCCATTTTTACGCAACACAATGATGGCTGCATGCATTTCTTTGCAGGTCACCATGGTTAACAATGGAAGAACAATGATTTCAAGCATCACCCTCCTTTTAACATGTCAAGTCTGCCATTCTAACCCAGTCAGCCTGACATAATGATCTCCAGCCTTGTGCTCGTCAACATTCTCACCGGAGTTAACAAGACGATTACTGAAATGATCTCAGCAGGTCCTTTAATGACAGCAATGAAATGCAATGGAAAGGTTTTTTTGGGATTAAGTTAATTTTCATGGCAAAGAAGGACTATGCAATTCATCTGATCACTCTTCATAACATTCTGGAGTATATGCAAATTGCTATTATAAAAACTTAAGCAGCAACTTTTCCAATTTCCAATATTTATGTAATTCTCAAAACTTTTGGCCACGACTGTACGCTTGAAAATAAAATGTGGCATTTTGAACCAACTTCTGATAATAAAACTTCAATTTCTGCATCTAAGACATGTTGAAATCCTTCATTTGGTGTCATAATATGATGCCCATATATAGTCGTCAGTCTGATTTAATGGGCGGGATTTATGGTAATTGAGAATGAGCGTGCACGCGAGTCCAATTTACGACAGTGAAATGTGTGTGTTAATGAATTCCAATCTATCACTTCTGATGTTTACAAAGTATTTGTCTATCAGGAGAAGAGTTTTTGGGAAGGTCTCTTTACACGCAAATCACTCACATATTTACTCATATTTACGAATGTTTCATGAATGAGACCTAATGCACGGATCCAATACACCCTTGTTTTCTTTCTCAACTCTTTACGCTCACTCTATGTCCCATAGACATAACCAATTATATTTATGGGATATTTTGATATAATTGTGTTTTTGTCCATTTGAATTTGTAAGAATGTGAGAAAAAGAGCCCAGTCCAGTGGTCACGTATATACTGTAATTCCTCAAATAAAAACCGGTAGTCAAATAAATGCTGGGCCTCTTATAGTGCCCGGGGGCATGGTCAACAAGGACAAATAAAGGCCGGTCTTAAATAAAAGGCCTCTAATAAAAGCCTGCTTCAAATAAAAGCCTGTTACCTTTTGCAGTTCAGGTAAATAAAGGCCCCGGCTTTTATTTGAGGAATTACGGTATATGAGGCAGCTTTTGTGCATCTGCTTTCTGTGTATGTGTGTGCCCAGAAGTGAGTTCTATTTTATCTTCTTGCAGTTGAATCTTTTGAAATAACAAATGTGCATAGAGGAATCAAGAAGCAGAAATCTAAATTTAATTTTATAACAAGTAATCCGATTCCTGATTTCCAAAATTGGAATATATGATATATGATGACTATGGGGTTATGTTTATCAGGCCACTTTTTTCGCGATACTTAAGAGACATCATCGACATATGATAATATCGTCATATCACCCAGCCCTAGAGCAATGTAGCCAATCACAGATATATCTGTTGATTTCTTGAATGCAATGGCCAATCAGAGGTGTTTAGGTTAGTCAGAATCCACTCAAAACCCAAAACACCAGACTTTCTGTTCAGTGTCAAGCTCTTTAAGCTTGTGAATCCTCATTACAACAAAGTGAGGGTGGACACTGTTAGACAACTACACTAATTATAATTATTGTGAGATTGCGATGAACAGAGATAAGTAACTAGTAGGTAGGTCAAAGATTCACTGACACATTCATAAAGTCAGTTACACTGTTCCTGAATGATTCAGCTGTTCGAACTAATTGATCAAATTAATAATTTAGTAACAGACAATGACTTGACGCTACCTACTGGTAGTTTGTGTACTTTCATTAAAGTATAATTTCAGTTCAATTTAATATTTCTATATGGAAACCTTTATATTTAAAACAATTTCCTAACATTGTTATGAAGTTAAATGCAATTATTCGTCCTCTGAGACTCATTAAACTGTTTTAATTATGCATTTTGAAAAAGTTTAATAAAAAAAGCACATTTAAAAAGGTAAGAAAAAAAAAGACCTTAGAAATCATTTTAAGGAGTCAATGCCTCCTAATAGGAAGGTTAATTTCTCTCAATGATCAGGTTTTTTTGACTGCTCTTTGGTGTAGGGCTCTGAGAACCAAAGTATTTTACTTAATTGATTACCAACCTCTTGTTTCCTCAACAGTTTCTGCATGACCATATGTCGGGCGCTGCTGCCAGAGATGCTCATGTGTTCCTGTTCACTGAGCATTTCCTGACCCGTGCCGTCTTGTGCGGATTCTTCCTCTTCTTTTTCCTTCTTCGCCTCTTGGGCTGCAGCCACAGCAGCAGACAGTGATGGCGGAGAGGCCAACACCGGGTTCACAAGACCCACCTGAGGCACAACAGGGAGAGTGGGCCGCGCCGGTGTCACCCCTAAACAGAATCACAGTAGTCAGTATATTAACTGTGGTCTGACATGAATTTCTGCTAGACACCTAATCAATCCCTCTCTACACAAGTGAAATTGGCTTTTTACCAGAGGAAAATTAACATTTAAGTGCTTTACTGATAATCTTCCCCTCCAGTGAGAAGCTAACTGTAATGACTGGAACATATTTGTGACCCTGGACCACAAAACCAGTCTTAAGTCGCTGGGGTATACTTGTAGCAATGCTGTTGATGAATTATAAGAATTTTTCTTATTCTAACAAAGTAATATTCAAAATCACGTTATTATCTCTCTCTTCATCAGATTGTTTTCAGATTTCAGAATCAGGCAAAGAAAAAACTTTAAATCTAAATCTCTCTCTCGGCTGCTTCATGTTAGCAGTCAATGTGGCAGAAACATCCCCTTCATATTACTGATACTAAAATATAGCAAACTAGGTCATTTAAATCAATGAATGACTTTGAAAATGTGACCAAAATGTCACTGGCTCTATCACACGTTTGAGCTTTCGCATTTACTGCATCACATCTTATGTTCGTGCATTGATCAGCTGTGAATAAAAATTCAAATTAAGTCTGAATTTATGAATTATGCACTAACCTGTCAATCTCTTAATTCTTGGAAAAGATCAGGATGAGCATGCAAATGCTTTGAATCCTGTGGTCAGTTCGTTCACCTTTATCATCTGTTTTGTAATGCCATATTTCACTTCTACTGTTCTCTGTATTTATTAGTTTCGGGTGCGTTAATGGTTTCATCTGTTTGATACATAGTGTTGTTCTTCAGGTTTACCGGTTTCGCGACAATAATATAAACATATATCAATTGCAAGCTTATTTATTTAGCTTTCAGGCGATGTATAAATCTCAATTTAAAAGATATATTTGACCCTTATGACTGGTTTTGTGGTCCAGGGTCACATTTGGTCAGTGAGAAACTTCAATTCATTAATGAAAATTGATTAATGTGCCAAGCAGTGGTAGAACGGACATTTTTTACTGAATAATTTGGCTGAACCATTTCTCACAGAAAAAAAAACACCCATGTAGGAATAAGACAGTTTCAACATTATTCCTCTATACCTGCTTGCTTCTTGCCTTTGTGACTATGTTGAACATTTAATAAAAAAAAATAAAAAATAAGATGGGGTCACTTTGCCCCTCTCTGATGCAGCATCTGTTCTCTTTGGGCTTGCCTTCAAGATCAATTCCACAAAAACACACAGGATCTGAGAGACTCACTGGCCAATAGGAATGAGAGATTTGTTTATGAGGGGAGGGGTTAGAAACAGTCCTCTTCAAACTTGGTTGATCAGTGTGCAGCAAAGGGAAAGGGTCATGGCGAATGTGGAGAATAAAGACAGGGAGGGGAAGAAAGGAGAGAAAAAAAGGAAAAAGAGAGAGACAAGGAGAGAAGAGAAAATAAAAGAGAAATCTATTAGTGGACACGTCCCACGACAGGCCACGTTAAACTGAGTACTGTGTAGGACAACAGAAACCTGAGGGAAAGAGATTTTGTGCACATTTAAGCTAATGTGGAAATGGGAGATCACGGACAGCGTTTAGAAGAAGTAAAACAGACAGATCTGAGTACAACTACTTGTGTAGCCGTAAGCAATGTGTGGGAGGACATGCCTGCCGAATAAGGGCTTTAAAAGAAAAAAGGCATTTGTTTGTAATTATCTTTCAGTTGAACTCCTGTACATATTCCTAACAATCCTGTTTTCAAAAACATGCATATTACACCCAAGTGAAGGGCCCCACTCTTACACAAGTCAACCACATGCAGAACAAAAATACTGAAGACATACAACAAGATTAAGGCACACCAGTGAAAACACTTTGTAATAGAGGGCCACAGTAATGACAACACAAACCACTTCTGAATGCACCTACCTGTAATGACCCCTGGGGCCTGAGCTGCCATGACGGCCTGTGGGAGCTGAGGCATGTTCAGGCCCGTCCCCGCAGTCATCGCCCCCAGAATAGATGCTCCTGCTACCGCTTCCTGGAAGAACAGAGTGGGACATATAGGAACACCGCCTGGACAGCGCCCGTTAAAAGCACATATAACACCAACACGAGTGGACATGCACGTCACAGGACATGAGACAAAAAGACCTTCGCACACACAGACAAGCCTTGGGCCAGCTGCATAAAAGTGGGAAGTTTGAGCTTATGGGCTATTGAGAATAGAACACTTATATTGACCGTTTAACTGTTCACCAAAAATATTAATTTTGACTGATTAATACTTCCAGTTAAACAGTGTAAAGGGTTTTCTTTTTCAGTTTGCGTCATTGTTAAAGAAAAATGATCTATACTCTATAATATTTTACCTTGCATTAAGTACCTGCTCTACTTTCACTTTTTATCTTTTTGAGCATTTAAAGACAGTAAAGACCAAGGGGTCTTCTTTCCAAAACATTAATATTGTGCATGTAGCACACTGAGGTCAGGAACTGTTGCAATTTTAAGTTAGGCAGGCCATTTTCAGTGGTCCCAAAATGGGGGGTGCAGATTAACAGGTCAACAGTCAACATGCCCAGCTGTCCCTTAACCATGTGTGGATACAAATTATATGGCAAAACATTAAAAAAAAAAGTTGATTTCTTAAGCCAAGTTGGATTTTGTTCATTAGTCTATACAGAAAACCTAGAAGGAATCAAACTGTAAAGAGTGTTCCATCAATCAGCAAACTACACCAATAAAAGTTAGGGGTCATATGACCATGCTAAAAAAAGAATATTATTTTGTGCATTTGGGGAAGTTGTGGCCTGGTGGTAAGAGAGTTTGACTCCTAATCCTAAAATTGTGGGTTCGAGTCTTGGGCCGGCAATACCACGACTGAGGTGCCCTTGAGCAAGGCACTGAACCCCCAACTGCTCCCCGGGCGCCGCAGCATAAATGGCCGCCCGCTGCTCCGGGTGTGTGTTCACGGTGTGTGTGTGTGTGTTCACTGCTCTGTGTGTGTGCACTCTGGACAGGTTTAATGCAGAGCACAAATTCTGAGTATGGGTCACCATACCTGGCTGTATTGTCATGTCACTTTTTTTATTTAATGTTTATGCAGCTTAAGTTTCAAAAACTATTTTCCATATAATGCACATTGTTTTTCCTCGCTCTTCCTTTAGGAGGGTGTGGATGGGTCTTAATTTTTATAAAGAATGTAATATAATATACACCATCAAATAATCCTGAAAAGAATGCATCATGGTTTAAACATTAAACATTAAGCAGCGGTTTTTAACTGATAATATTTGGTATATAATTGATTTCTGAAGGATGATGTAACAATGAAGACTGAAGTAACGCCTGCTAAAAATTCAGCATTGCCAAGACACAGAAATGAATGATGTTTTAAAATAGATTAAGAGAATAAAGGTTTTAAATTAGGGATGCACAGAATCTTCGGCAACTGATATTGTTCGGCCAACATAGAAAAAAAGCTCTTTCGGGGTTTGGCTGAATAAATGAAAACACAATAAATTGTATCGAACTATGATGTAAAGCAATCAAACAGAAGCATGCACTAATGCAGCAAAAATGTTGGTAGTGTGAAAGCATTTAAAATTGTCTGAGAAAGGCACAAAAATCATTACAAGCACTGACAGCGAGTCTTGTTTAGGGCTGCATTGCATGTCTTCGATGAAAAGATGAAGGGTGTTTGTTGCTGGTTACTGTATGATGATTAAAATCGCAAAAAGGCCTTAACCAGTAAATAAACTGCAGAACTTTCTTTTCTAATACACACGAATTGCATGTATTCTGACAGTGTTGCACAAGCTTCCGGCGCTATCTGTTTGTTAGACAGGGTTCAAGTCCAAATGTGCACTGAAAGTGTTACTCACCAGCTGCTCAGTAAAATTATGCATTTCTAAAATAAAATAGAACAATAATAATGATAATAACAACAGCTCTATTAATACATTTATCATAATCATTCAAATTGGGATCTGTAAAACCTCTTTTTTAAAAATAAAAAGTCTCTTCTACTCAGCAAGGCTGTATTTATTTGTACAGTAAAAAAGTATATAACTGATTTAAGTGGGTCTCAAAAATGTTATATATTTTACTAACTTATTAATTTTAATTTAAATTGTGCTTTGTTGGTATGGTGTCTGCTGAAATGTAAAAAAAAAAAAATTTGTTGTTTTGTTACGGATTTTTGTCCTATGAAAAGCTGGCCAAAACAGTAAAAAGCACATTCTATTTAATTTATGCAATGGTAAAAAAAAAATATATATATATATATATATTATTACAACTTAAAATAGTTTTCTATTTGAATACACTTTAACAAAATAATTTATTCCTGTGATGCAAAGCTGAATTTTCAGCATCATTACTCCAGCCTTCAGTGTCACATGTAACATCCAGTCTATCACATGATCATTTAGAAATCATTCTAATATTCTGATTTATTATGAGTGTTGGAAACAGTTCTGCTGTCTAATATATTTGATGAATAAAAGGTTAAAAAGAACTGAATTTATTCAAATAAAATAAAAATTCTAATAATATATTTTCTTTACTATCACTTTTTATCAATTTAACACATCCTTGCTGAATAAAAGTATTGATTTTATAAAAAAAGAAAAAAAAAATTACTGACCCCAAATTACTGACCAGTAGTGCATATTGTTATTACAAAATATTTATATTTTAAAAACATAGCTTCTTTTTTTACTTTTTATTCATCAAAGTATCCTAAAAAAGTATCACATGTTCTGAAAAAATATTAAGCAGCAGAACTGTTTACAACTTTGATAATGAATCATCATATTAGAATGATTTCTAAAGGATCATGTGATAATGATCCTGAAAATTCAGCTTTGCATCACAGAAATAAATGATAATTTAAAGTATAATAAATTTAAAAACAATTATTTTAAATTGTAATAATATATCACAATATTACATTTTTTTCTGTATTTTTGATCAAATAAATACAGGCTTGATGAGCAGAAGAAACTTCTTTCAAAAACATTAAAAATAGTAATGTTTCCAAACTTTTGGTCTGTACTGTATATATGTATCTGTGTGTGTGTGTGTGTGTGTGTGTGTATATATATAGACACACACACACACACACACACATACATATATATATATATATATATATATATATATATATATATATATATATATATATATATATATATATATATATATATATATATATATATATATATATACACACACATACACACAAATATATATATATACATACATATACACACACACACACACACACAGGGGAAAAAATAAAAAGCGAAAAACATTGTTCTCTATTTGGTCCAATGTTTCATTTTGATCGGCTCTGGCCAAGAATTTTCATTTCAGTGCATCCCTATTTTAAATGGCCAATTTTAGATGACAAATTATATAATATAAATAAATTGTTATAAAGTATTTATGACCACCAAGACTCAATGCATTTTATTTAAAATCTTACAAAAACTTCTGAATGGTAACATATGCATTAAAAACAGCCAAAAAGCTCACAGGAAATGGAAAGTTGCTTGACAAACACATCAGTAAAGTGTTGGCTCAGACAGTGTTTGTGCATCTAAACATTCAGGCATTACATGCAACTAGGCCCAAGACCTGAAATAGGCTAAAGGTCAAGAACATATGACAAAACAAGCTAAACGGATCCTTAGACATCTCTATAAATTATTAACTATACATTTATTTATACAACACTACATAAGTTATAAAAATATGCACTTATCTGCTTAACATTATTTAAACTTTGACAAGCATAAGACAACACAGGACAATTACATCACTGATCATACAAATTTACATTGTATATTTAGTATTAGTATAGCATATAATATGCCAATTTTAGCATGGTCTATGCTGTAGCATAGATTTAATAAAATTCTCTTAAACAGAAGTAACCCACAATAGAAAAATGCCAAAAGGGTATTTCAAAATTAAAATAGTAAAGGCACACCCATTAACAAAGGACGATTATGAAAAGCCTAAAGAGTTTAAACAGACATCCAGAATTATATATTCATAATTTAGTGGGCCAAAACCCAAATTACAGATATGAGGCATAATGTAGCTGAAATTTTTTGTCAGAGGTGCTACTTAAAGTCACCTGCAACTAAAACTGCTCAGCTTTCAAGTATATAGCCTGTCTTTAAACCTAGCACAATATAGAGCAATGAGAATAATTGTAACTGGGAAGTCCTGATGACAAGACTCTCCCCACACTCATATTCTACACAAAACAAAAACGCACCAGCGTGCTTTGAACAGAATTTCCTGAAGGATTTACCAGACAGTTGAGGAAGTCTTCTGTCCGATTCTCCGGCTGGGACAGATTCCATGCCATCTGTTTTTGGAGTTTACACGCTATGTTATCTTTCTGCATGTAAAAGCTCTGTCTCAAATAAGTAATGCTGTGTCATAACTGAGTCTTCATGCCAGTCAATGCCTAAGCTGACTCAAGCCCTCACATACAGCACCAAGTGCCTGCTCTAGCCTGCTAAGCGAATTAAAAATCACTCTGCCTTACTTTACAAAGGAAGGCTTTTAATTGCCAAAAGGAAGCAGCTGCTCACACATACACACACACACACACACACACACACACACACACACACACTCTCTCTCTCTCTCCCTGACTAACAATAGATAATCAAGGTGTGTAAATGCTCACCTGCGCTGTGATTTTGGCGGTGGCGGCCGCAGCCGCTACGGCAGCGGCGGGAGGAAGGCCGCCCGGCGTCGTTGGTGTCAGAAGGGGCATGGGGGGTGTGACTGCTTTGCCCACTCGCAGGTACTGACCGCCCAAGTCGAAAAGGTTCATGGAGGACACTGCATCCTGCGCAGACTGGGCCTTATCATATTCTACAGAGGAAACAAGGAAGACTAAGACTCAACAGCTTCTAAGAAGACTCAGCATTAATCTACCAGAGCTCTGAGACAGTTACTGTGTAATTACCAGCGGGCACTTATGGCACAAATGTCCGTAACAGAGCCTAAGAAAACAACGACAACAGAAATAAAAACTTACTATGAAAGCATGTGAGGAACCTGCCCCCACCCTTCTCTATCCCCTGTGAGACATGTAGAGAACAGCATTCTACCATGACCGACTGCTCTCAGTCAGATACATTTATATGCAACCGAATGGGTGTAGCAACCACCCGCTTACCTATGAAGCCATAGCCTTTGTGCTTTCCCGTCGTGGGGTCCCGCGCCAGGGTGCATGACTTGATTCTTCCGAAAGCCTCGAACACACTCTTGATGTCCTCATCTGATAAATCGGGATGCACGGATGCCACGTAAATCCGGTTGAAGGCGCGCGCTTCTTCAGCTAGCTGGTCTATGATGGGTTGAGCCTGACCAATGTTGCTTGGTCGTCCCACCTACAAGTGTTGAAATAAGAGATCAGACATGATTGAATATGAAAGACTGAGAAAAACAAATATCACGAGTACACTTGCGAAGTACTCACTTTAATGTTTCTACCGCCCAACATAACGGAGTTCATCTGTTCTAAAGCGAGCTGTGCTGCTTCTGGTACTTCATATTCTACAAATGCAAACCCCTGCAGAAAGAGTAGCTTAATGTAAGTTAAAAAACAATGAATGAAGAACAAAAAATGGTTTAAAAAAAGAACTTCTGACCTTGTGTTTTAATGTAACAGAGTCCCAGGACATGTCAATGCTCTTAATGGGACCGAAAGGAGCAAAGGCCTGTCTGATGGTGTCTTCTCCTAGCTCATAGTAGATGGACCCAACATAAACACGGCACATTATGGCTAGTGCCCGTTGCCTCTGTGCTGCAACCTGCAATGGGAAATTCAGTAGATCAGATGAGGTCATGCCAGGCATATACCGTATTTTCCACATTATAAGGCGCACCTGATTATAAGGCGCACCTTCAATGAGTGGCCTATTTTAGAACTGTTTTCATATATAGGGCGCACCGGATAATAAGGACCATAGAATAGAAGATACTGCAGTCAAACGTTTGACTGGGTTTGCATTATGCATCCACTAGATGGAGCTGTGCTAAACGGAATGTCAACATTTTGACAGAGCGCCTTGATCCATATATAAGGCGCTCCGGATTATAAGGCTCGCTGTTGTTTTTTTTAGAAAATTAAAGGCTTTTAAGTGCACTTTATAGTGCGGAAAATACGGTATTCATCATCCACAGTGTTCATCATTAATAGGCTTGCTCCAGTGATTGAGGATAGAACCAGCAGACAATAAACATGCTGGAACCATAGACATAGCACTGGCTTTTCTTTACCTCCTCCCCATTACACACATGTGTACTGAACAACCACATGTATGCCGATAGAAGGAGGGAAGTCAA